>NC_140949.1:91911755-92401755 GCF_014529385.1 Adiantum capillus-veneris | reverse complement strand
TTTCTCTGAGACTTCTGTATGACAGTTAATCGAACAATTAGATTAGACCAATATTTGGTGAAAATAACCAGTAGGGAAATAACTAACGATGCATTAATGTTTACATACAAAACATACTACCTTTTGCATGTTGTACTAGAAAAGATATTTTGGAGGCAGGTTGAGGTCAACCTCGTTCTCCAAATCCTTGCGCACTTGTTGTAGTATCACATCGCCTCGAATGCTAAGAACAGGTAGCAGATCAGGTCCACACCATACCTCAAGCATTCTCAAAGGATTGTTCATTTCATAAGTTAAATCTTGGTCCAAAGCTACCAGATGACCATTCACTCGATGCCACCTTATGTAGTGGAAGGAAGCTATGAAATTCTAACAAGCTATCATACACTTACACACAATAGACTTCTTATTTACCTTGCATAAGATGCCATCAGAATCATGGACATCCCAAGATTCATCCAAAAAATCGAGGCATTTCTCTATGTTACAGAGTAGCATAGTCCAGTCTTCCTAATCTGTTCATCATGGAAAAAGTCGACGAACACATGCATGGGCATGAAGATTGAAACACTTACCAACCGACCAATAGTATTTGGTCTTCAGAAGTTTTGTATTTCCTAATGGAGATTTAGTCTGAAACACACAACGGTTTCAGATGAAGGGACTGGCCACTTTGGACCGTCCTTCGAAGAAACCGAGAGGTATTCTAGAGTGTTGAAGCCAAGCATAGAACATGGAGCATTATAAAAGTGGTCAAAGAAGAAAACTCCCCTTTCAGAAAATGCTCTTTTGGTGCTAGTGTTATATGGTAGCTCTCCCACAACTGCATGGAATGCATAAAAAATGCCACTAATGCAATCCGCCGGCTGCCAGTCTTCTTTGTCGAAAGGATGGATGAGTATTTACACATACTGCAACAAGCCCACATGGGTATAGCCGGAGGACATTTTTCAAGGAAACTAACTACTAGAAATGTGTTGCAATCAGGCTATTGGTGGCCTACCTTATTCAAGGATGCATCACTTTTTGCAAAAGGGTGTGATGAATGTCAATGTTACAAGATCACACAAAAAAAGGATAAGATGCCCTTACATCCTATTAAAGTGACTCAATCATTTGAAAAATGGGGTTTAGACTTTGTAGGCCCAATTAGCCCGATAGCTGCTCGTAACACTCAATCTTGATATATTGTTGTTGCCACTTACTATGTGACAAAGTGGGCATAAGACAAGGCAACATGTAAGGCTGATGCAAGGTCAACCGCTAAGTTTCTCATTGAGAACATTATTACACAATTTGGTTGTCCCCTTGAGATTGTGAGTGACAATGGTACTCATTTTATAAATGGAGTGATAAAAGAACTCATGACAAACTTCATGATAGCCCACCATAAGTCTATACCTTATTATCCACAAGAAAATGGCCAAGCTGAGAGCACTAACAAGACTTTAATTTTTGTCTTAACCAAAACAGTGGAAGCTCATCGCACAGATTGGGATTTGAAGCTGACATCAGCTCTATGGGCTTATCGTACTGCTTACAAAGTGGCTATTAATTGTACACCATTCAAGATGGTGTATGCCCAAAAAGCAGTTATGCCATGGGAGTTTGTAATTCCTAGTCTGCAGGTAGCTTCACAAGAAGGTTGGGATGGTAACCCTTTAGTTGAGCGTTTACATATCCTTGAGAGGTTAGATGAAGAAAGACAATTGGCTGTGCAAAATGCACTTGTGGAGAAAGATAGGAGAAAGAAATGGTTTGACCATCATTTAAAGAACAAGGATATCAAGGTTGGGGATAAAGTCCTTATGTATGGAGTGTGTAACGAGAAAAAAAAGTTAAAATATGCGGGAAAAGGACCATATAGAGTATGCGAAATCACCTTACAAGGTACCATTCGTGTGGAAACTCTTGATGGAGGTGAAACCATTGGATTCCTAAATGGGAGTAAATTTAAAAGATACTATGATCCTTTAAGCCAAGAGGAGCTATGTGCCATCCATAAAAAAAAGGCAGCCAAGACACATACAAAATTGAAAAAGATACAAGCTCAAGCTAAGACTAAGGAGCGACAACAATGTATTAGATGCCAACGAGAGGTCAACCTTGGAGTTACACATGCATTTTAAGTTGAAATAGAGATGATTGGTTGGAATTAGACACACCTCTAGGATACCCTATTGAGCTTAATAGCACCTATGGATTAGTGCTATATAACGACTTATTGTACACAGGTCATCTCTATTTGAGACTACCATCCAATTCAAAAGTATCAACAAGAAAAAAACTATAGTTTTTGGAACTTGACACACTTCTATCAGTTATGACAATGGGTTTGTAGCTCAAGACCTTTTGGTCATGCCTGCTGGAACTATGGAAGGCAATATAAACCTAGGATGTAAGTGGATTTTAGCGACCAAATGTACTATTGATTGGGGGACTAGGAGTGTCGCAACACGAAAACCAACTCTTACTCCTGCCACTCAAGTGATAGTCCCTGACATATCACCTCTTGAGGATATACAACCCAAAACATTGCATGTCCAAGAGGTTGAAGCATTTGTACCTATAGCCCAACTCTCTAGAGCTTCAACTTTGGTAGCTAAAACAAAGCATGAGACACACAAAAATCATAATATAACAAAGAAAACATACAAATGGATCCCTAAAGCATCTTTAGCAACCATTTTTGACGCTAAAAAACAAAAGCCTTGTAAGAGATGCCCCATTCGCTCCAAGAAATGTAAGAAAACGTTGCATTGGATTCTTAAACAACTATTAGAAGCCCAAGGCTATTATAAAGAAAATGATCAAATCTGGGTGCCTAAATGTAAATTGTGTTCTTACCTGTCACCTATAGACCCATGTGAGTCAAATCCTGTAACAATGAGGCCGATTAAAGACCGTGGGAAGAGAAAGATCACAGAATACTATACACATGATCCAAAGCTAGTTTGGGTACCCAAGCAAAAACGACTTATATCACTCAGCTCACAACATAGAAAAACAAATGAAGCTTCTTGCTCTTCATGTAGTTCTTCTACAAAAACACAAGTTTCTTCACAACTTCCACCTAACACCAAAAATGTACCAAAAATCAAGGAAAGAATAGCACGTCCATTGTAAATCCATCACCTAAAACAATCTTTCAAGTAAAATCATGGGAGAGTACCTTACCACCCTTGCAACTAGATGCAACGCCTAGGGAGGTGAAAAACTATTGGTCAAAGTCTTCACCCATTACAACTTGGAACAATTGGTTTCAAAAGGTAATGAAATCATTCCAAAAGGTATGATCTACCCAAGGAAGGGGGGAGTGTTTGCTGACATCCATCATTCACTTGCTCCCCTCTTTACCTTCCTCCTGGACCTCTCAATCTCCCAATCTTAGGGAATGTATATATATAGCCCTATACTCAAGAAAACAAAAATAAATAAGTAAAAGAGCAAGAGACACCAAACAAAAAGCTTGAAACCTACAAATTCTAGTACATGACCCAAAAATCATAATAACACATTAGGCACAAGGACACGATATTTTGACATAACCGTTATAATATTTGCACACTCACCAAAATCTATATGTGTGTACAGATATGGCTAGTACGATAGAGTCATCCACTCCTACCTTGGTGAGAGGTACCCTCTTTACTTTTTACAAGTGTTTCACATAGTGTACCTGGTGCTTGCCTATGAATGGGATTTGGTAGATACACTAGCGTGTGAGAAAAATTTTGAGGAATTAGAATGGATGATACGTCTCTTGACCACATGACTGATCCCTACTTAGTAGAGAAAGTCTCTCCGATTGCACAAGCTTATCCTTTTTAGCAAGATGACTATACACGTCTAGTGACATTCTTAGTGAACATATGTGAATCGAATGATGGAGAAGATTTACATGATTACACGGATGGCATGTATGGTCTCACTGATGATGAATTTATTTTTCTTGATGATGACGAGGATAGGGGTTTAGACTTAGGGCTAGTTGCCCGGCCCATCTATAAAATATCCTATTCCCTTGACCCTAGGGGGGTGCAAATAATTAGGTTAGGGTTCTTTATGTTGTATTGAATGTGTTCAATAAGGTTGGTGCCTCTTCCCGTTGATGTGCCTCCTAGAGATATTCCTTGTGTTTTTTAGTTTGTACAATAACGTATTACGATGTTGGGATTTTGAGGTTCGTGCAATCTTTGTTTAGTTCACTCTTTGAATTGAGCACGATCATCAACACAAACAGGTGTTTCTTGTCCATTATCATTGCCTCTTGTCTTTTTTAGCATCCATGTTTGCCTGCTTTAATTGTGATTGGTAGCACAACATTCAACACATTTCCTTAGTATTAAACATTAGATTCAATATAATTTTTGATATCATAGTCCCTTGTAAGTTGTCTAGGTTTATGATCAAGCAGTCTGATTAAGCTAGTTTGACCAAGATAGACATAAGAGATCTTCTCTTAATAACATGGGAAATGCCTTCCTAATTGTCAATGGTTACTTTAGGTTCTTGATCCGATATTATGAAGCATTGTGTGCAATGTACTAGTGCTTTCTAGTGGGCTTAATCCCGCTTGACCTTTAGCTTAAGTATTATAAAGGGAGTTTACTATTGTGATGAGCTTGGGGAGGGTAACAATGTCAATATGACCCCCTAAAGTTACAAAATTGAAATGCAATGAAAAACAAACAAATAGAAAAACAAAAGGTGCCAAAAATGTAATATCTTAAGCTGGAAGAGAAATTCCAGCTTGATACGGTACCTCACTCACATGTATTGCCTATGGTACTAAAGCCCTAATGGTTCCCAGTGCGGGTGCTTTTTTTTGAAAAGCAAAAAGCCCAAGGCATACAAAATAAGCACACATGTCAAAAATTAAATCAATGTGCAAAACACTTTGGGGGTTCAAACAAAGAGAATAATTGAGGCGATGATTTCATATGCAATTCCTTTTATCGTAGCTTAGCTAGAAGGTCTTCTAGGTATAGCTTCTAGTCAGCCCTTAGACATGAAACACTTTGCTCTTGCGATTAAACAACTTAATTGACTAGAGAGAATTGAGAAGCTTGCCCATGGTATTAATAGCTGACCTCTAGTGCCTCTCGATCGTTAAATTAGCGACCCTAGACTTGTTTATTATTTGACCTTTACAAGGGCTTATGCATTTAATTATCTTACAGTTTAATGTTTACTGTTGATAAATTGTTTAATATTCTGTTACCAATCAATCTGTGTGCCTATTCACTGCATATGTTTTTTAGTTATATATGAGAGTGCAATTATTGTGCCATTTTTGGTTGATTTTGTAGTATTTGAAGAAGGATGGAATCTCTATCAGGAAGGGGGGCTTGTTAACCACTTACGAACACCCTAACTTTACGGACACCCTATCACCTTTGACGGAAGCCTTATTGCTTGTCGATTTTATAGGTGCATAGGTGATCGTCACTGATGAGAGACGCTCCACTTATCTCATTTTTATAGTATTTTTGCTATGACTAGCCACTGCGACGCCCATGTGTGAATTGATCAAATTCATACACTACAAGAGGTACTTCACATTCGCGACGCTCAAAAGTGAAAACCCACGACGTCGCTAGTTTACGTGTAACTTAGCGATGCTCATAGTGATGCCCATAGCGACGCCGACAGGGGTAAAAAATAAACCGAGAGCGCCCGAAAACTCAGATCTCAGTTTTTGGTGCTGAAGCAAGCAAAGGTAACCCACGCTCTCCCTCTCTCTCTCTTTCTTCTCCACACACACACACACACACACACACACACACACACACACACACACACACACACACACACACACACACAGAGGAGGAGAGGAAGGAGAGCTAGGTATGCTCCTTCCGTCTCCTCTCTCTCATGTTCCCTTCCCCTCTTTCTATCTCTCTCTCTCTCTCACACACACACACACATTGTGTTTTTGAAAGAGAGAGAGAGAGAGAGAGAGAGAGAGAGAGAGAGAGAGAGAGAGAGAGAGAGCACATGCATAAATAAAAAATACACACACACACACACACACACACGTGCATAAACAAAGAATGCATATTACACACACACATTGAGAGAGGGAGAGAGGGAGAGAGAGAGAGAGAGAGAGAGAGAGAGAGAGAGAGAGAGAGAGAGAGAGAGAGAGAAGAACATATATGGAATTGTCATGTGCAATCTCGGTGTTGAGAAGAAGATGACGGAAGATCTAGAGGATAAAATCAACCGATTTTGCGTGCTTCACAATCCACTCATGCAGAAGTGGATTTCAAAATATGAGGATGCAAAGCAAGAGCGACAAAGGGCATGAATCGAGTGGAGACGGGGAAGAGGACCACCGATGCACTATCCAACGGGTTTGGAGAGCCTACCAACATTCATGAGCTTAAGATGGTTGCACAACCAATTGAAAAGCGCACAACAGTGCGGTGAAGAAGTAACTGAGGAAGAGTGGGAGTACTCTAGGGGTTGATCGACCAAGGTAAGTTTGCAATGTACGACTAGTAACTTTCTAGATGTTTGAACGGCCACTCATAATATTTGTTGGTTGTAGTATAAGTCATACACAGCAGCATGGTGTAAAGGTCGACATTTTAGGGTGGAACGGATCGACAAAAAGCGTTTTACTCAAGATTGTGGAATCATGGAAAAATTGGAACAGTCTAGTCGACGACGGTCCTCTGATACAGATCCTGTGGTGGCGGAATTCACTTACTTGGGCACACTACAAGAGATTTTGAGGATCGATTATAGAGGATTTTTTGTCGACTATTCGACGTGCAATGGTTCAAGATAATCATGGAGGGTCGCAACGCTATTGTGCGTAGAGGAGAGTCTGGTTTTCTTGAGGTGGATTCAACTAAGAAATGGACTGACCTAAGAGACACTTTCGTACTACCCGAGCATTGTGAACAAGTAACTATGTAAATAGTTAACATCCCATTTTAGAATTTATGTGCTTGGAAGCTCTCATGTAAGTTATGTGGCTCTGGCAGGTGATATTTCATCCTACAAAGTCTGCATCAAATTGGTGGTACGTCATAGAGGTAGCCCCTCATAGTGCACGGACGTATGAAGGCTACCATGTGCCAATCACAGCGGCATCAATGGAGGAGATCAGAGAAGATGCTCAGCCAGAAGCCGTGGAGGTGGTGCCAGACGAACATCAAGCTGCTACTCTCTATGGGGTTCATGCATAGGATCTACAAAATGAAACAGAGGACATCCGTTTAAACGGAGAGCTCTATATAGATATAGGAAGTTATGCTAAGCTATGCGAGGATGCGAGGATAAATATTGTATTTGAACATTTTTGCTCCATTTTGTAAATTCAGAGTTATATACTTGCCTCTTTCATCACTCAAGTTGAATAGAAGAAAAACACTTTCTGTTGCTGCTAGCCTTTGAACATTCCAAAGCTACAAGCAGCTTTAAGGTCTTGTACGATTCTCCGTTTTGAATAATTTTGCTCTGTCATTGTATTTATATATGCGTCATTGCGTCATTGTATTTAATGGTCTTTGCATCCACTCTAGGTACGTATGCTGTAGGTATGTTCTCATAAGCAGAGACGACTAGCAGCTCCTTCTCTCTCTCTCTCTCTCTATCTACTTATCCATGTTTTCTACTCCATTCATTCAATATTAAGTTTAAATGTTCGTGTGTTTAATGCAAGTATGGATGATGAGGAGTTTCTTTCTTCTTTGTCACCCCAGCAGAGACAGTGGTACGTGGAGCGTCATCGCTCTGGCACACCATCGCACGTTCCTACTCCATCCGCATCTCCCTCTGTTTCGGAGTCCTCAGTGCGCTCCGAAGATTCGGTGTCGACGAGACGATCTTCACACTCGTCTAGGCACCGGCGCTCTAGTGGTGGCGGTGGCGGTTGTTGTGGGGGTGGCGCCACTGATGCTTCGACACCGCCTCATGTTCGACGAGGCTCTTTACCCTCCCCTTCTTTGCCTGTCCCGACACCGACCACGACATCGCCAGACACCAGGTTTTGTGTGGCTGACTGCCGTTCCCCGCAGCTACACACCACTAGCTACTCCTCCAGGAGTCACTCCAGTGGACACTCCTCGCTTCGGGGCTCAAACTCCAGTGGAGACACCTGGCGTCCGTACCCCCGTTGACACGCCGCTAGAGACCCCTGTTGAGACACCCAGGTTCATGCGTCAGCGGCGAGAGGGCTTGCCTTACTCCGTCGACTTCAGCGGCGGCATCATCTTGGATGATGAAGGCAAGAAGGTGATTTCGCGCATACGCGGTCTTTGCTCTCAGGTGTTTAGACACTACATACTAAACACCTGGAGTGAAGTACCGAAAGAATTAAAAGACAGAGTCATCAGCATTCTTCGTGATGAGTTTCCCGTTCCAACACGGGATGACCGCTTCAATGAAGATGTGATGAATGTTCGAATGCGCGAATACTGCAAGCATAAGCGCTCCGAAGTGCAAAAAGCAATCAAGCATGGGTGGAGCAGACCAGATTGACTGGCCAAAGAAGATTGGAAGCATGCGAAGAAAGAAGCACGCGAGAATCTTGACAAGTGAAAGCAAGAAAAGGAGGCAGCCAGAGCGCGAGTAGAGGCAGGGAGCTCGCACCACTTGGGGAGCGGTGGGTGGGCATCATTCAAGGGCGATTTTGTAAGTGTTTTCACATCTATGTTTGATAGTTTAGGGTTTATTGGATTTGAAATTATAACATAATGGATTCTTTGTATGTTTTGACAGTGGTCGTTTACAGGACGTGATCCCACACCGTACGAGCGTGAGTACGCAGGCAGGAAGGGCATAAATGCCCTTATAGACATCCTGAGTTCTCGCGGCGGCATGGTTAGTATTAGGGTTTATTCTTTTCTATTTATTGTATTGTTTTATAAACGTCGCTATATGTTTATACTTACAACAAGCTATCTTATTGTTTTTTTTTGCAGAATCCGATAGATACGCCGCTTCGACGCGATGAGACGTTGACAGGAGTTTTTTGGAGCAAGGGATTGCGCATATGTACATACACATGCATGATGCATCAAATAAAGGATTTCCCATTTTCCATAGCCAGGTGGTTACGTGGGGCCCACATGTGTACAGGTAGGACACCATGTACATAGTGCATCAATTTTCACTATTACCAATACCAGTGTGTTTTTTCTATAATAATAAGGAGTTGGTAGCGCGTAAAACTTCTCGAGGAAGCTATCCGCGGGCCAATGACATGAGGTAAGCAGGTGCATCATATGGCATCTAGTGGCGTTAGGACGTGGAATGGGGTCAATACTTGCACGTGGAGAAGTACGGACACAACGTGGGTTTTCTTGTGATAATTATGCAGAGAGGTCATCATGAGGACCAATTTTTGGGGCCACTCCACGTGGTGGTGGGATGAATTATTGAAAAGAAATGAGTGCCAGGTGTGCGGACGATGCAAAAAGGTGACAACTATGCACTGCGAGGTCAGTTTTTGGCCTGTTCGGGGTCCGTTTGAGGTCATCTAAAAGGCCAAGGGTGCCCAAGTAATAAAGCTAAGTGTGGGAACTGAGAAAACAAAGAGCTTGCTCATGTCAATTCTTGATTGATTAATGTGGTTCAATGTGTGCTAATTATTTGCTAAAATTAGGTGTGTAGATCAATTGACCTACACTTTACACCTAATTTGATTCACTTGGAATGAAATTGATGGTCAAATTTTGACTAATGAGCTTTGTGTGTGTCAAGATAATTCTTAATTCTCATCAAGAACTCATGTGTGTGCATAAAAATCACTGTGTGTGTAATGCACCAAAGAGGGAAAAAAACTGCCAAAAAATTCAAGTGTGTGTGCACCTAATCTTGACTCTGTGCATGCATAGAAATTGAGAAAATTGATGATATATGAGTATGCAATCATGTAAGTGATATGTATGGTAACCTAATTCAATCATTGGATAAGCCTAAATGCCAAAAAATTGGACAAAATTGGAGTGTGTGTGTCCATCCAAGACCACTTGATTGGCAATCGTAGCATAGCCTAATCAACCCAAGACCAACCAAATTATCAATCCTAAGATTGTCAACCCGGCTAGGGCATGGAAGCATGAGCATTGGATGTATTGAATGAAAGGATTCAAGAGTATGCTCGTCCACTGCAATAGAGATTAGCCATGAATCACTAACTCTAATCACATCATCAATCAAGCATCACCTACACACATTAAGCCCACCAAAGTCTGACTTACCATAGACTAGAATCCCAAAGCACACTCATGACAAACACACACTAATTGCATTGGTGTTGGCCTCTCCAATCACCACATGCCAATCAAGGCACTTCATCAAAATCTACACACACAAGGTGAATGGTGCTAGAGTTTCATAAAACCCATCCACACACAAGCAAGCAATAGGGTACGTACACTAATTAAAAGATTAAGAACCAACTTAATCAACCTAATTAGAGATGTTAAATATCACAAATCGAATGCTCATAGAAAGACAAGAGTGGTTAATAAGCAAGAAGTCATCACACACACTCAAATCTAGAATAATGAGAAAGGTGAAACTACTTCATGACATAATGGAATATAGAAGAAGTAGACTAATGAAGAAAGTAGAGATTAGATTAAGAATAAATTCTCTAATTACAATGGATTAGCACTAGCCTCTTAAGCATGGGCATTAAGCTCAAGACTAAGACATCCATAGAGTGAACACTCAAGAGAGAGAGAGAGAGCTCTCAAAAGTGGATCCTCAAGAGTGGATACTCAAGAATGAAGCCTCCTTGCATAAAGGCTTCCTTATAAAGGCTTTCACCACAATCCCTTCTACTATGGGTTTAAGTTTGAGCCCTCTAGCTAGCATATACAACTTTGGAACTCCCAATGAGCCCAAGACCTTATATAATGTGACTCACATCCATATCATATCTCTCGCTTTTGATGCACAATTGGTGTAGCCTGTGTTAGCCGCTGCTAACCGCTACTAACACCTACAATCAATGCATTCCAAGAGATGACATCTGAGACACAAAGCTCCTCAAGCACTTTATGAAGTGCACCACATTTGGTATACATGCCAAACAAGGCAGTGCCAGCCCATGACTAAATGTTTGGAGGTGATAACAATATATAAGTGCCCACCTAGCCAAGGCGCCCGTTGGGTCAGCCAGCCAAAGTTTTGATGTGGTCACATTATTTTCCGATGTTTAATACATCAAACCCTGTAAAAGCCTAATGTCAATCGTCTATGTCAAGTCTAAGTCAAAGATGTAATTTTTCCAATGATGTATGTAAAGGTCCATGAGAAGTTGGCCACTTTAGAAAGCCCTAGGTATATAATACACTAAGGTTAGTGGGAAAGGAGACATTATTTTTTGTGAAGATAAGGGACTACTATGTTACGCACAAAGAGCTACCTCTTTGCTCCAACTTGTAATCATCGCATCTGTGGCTACGGTAATCCAAATTCAGTTTTGTTTCTTGCATTGTGTTCCTCTTACTTTGCTCTTTCATTTAATTGTAAGCATTCAAGATTCGGTGAAGGTTTCAAATGCATCCGTTTAGGCCTTAAATCGTTGTTTTGAGTGTTTATATGCGTATTTTATGTTGTTTTGACCCTACGAGAGGCTTTAGGGACCCAAAAACGACCCTTTAGCATCATCTGTTTACTGTTTTTGCGTATTGTGGGACGAACGATCGCGATCTTTGTACCTCTTCAGAATGCTGTGATAGTGATAGGATATGTTTTTGATAGTCCCCTATAGCTTCCGTTCAAGTTTCGTGCGATTCCGATATGATTTGCATGGTGAACGGGCGTGATGACTGTAGAGCTGTGTAGAAGGACATAGGCAGATTACTTGGCTTTAGTGCGTTTGATTTTCTTGTAGAGTTAGTAGTTGCATCTCTTCGAGTTTACTTCATTAGGATTGACACCCTAGTGAGTTTCCATGCCTTATCCGAGTCACTTCCTCTGTATCGATAATCTTATGTTGATGCTTGAGAGCTATGCTATGGACGTTCGTCGCGGCGACCCGCAAACATTGGCGCCGTTGCCGGGGAATGAATCTTAGGTGATGAGTGACCGAGTGCCTATTCAGAGTTTTCTTATTGTTCCAAAAGATAATTTCCATTCCATTTACATTTCAGTGAAGCATCTAGACAGGGGTTTAGTGCTTAGTGGAGTCTAGGGTCGGTGGACTGGCTAGATCTACTCTTGAGAGATATAGGGAGTTGTGAGTGAGGTTGCTTTAAGCATTTTTTCTCTTCAAATTTCTTTGTATCGATTGAGTACTGATCCATCATCCGTTTTTTATCCTGTTTGTTTTGTTGGATTCATTTTCTTATGTTCTTTTAGTTCTGTACTTAGGAGTAGGATAAGTAAATCACATTCCAGTCAGATTTGGGGCAAAAGTTAAGAGTCGAGAAACCAAAAAACCATAACTTTGGCAAAAAGGCCATAAGACTCTGAAATTTTGAAAATCTGACCAAACAGAGCTGAAATTGATTTGGGGCAAAAGTTAAGAGTCGAGAAACCAGAAAACCATAACTTTGGCAAAAAGGCCATAAGACTCTGAAATTTTGAAAATCTGACCAAACAGAGCTCCAACTTGTCAGAGGGAGCAGACAAAATTTCATCAGATTTGGCCCAAGTACTACGATCGCGATCAGTGTACCTCTGTGCCAGAATTGTACAAGATTTGACATGTGCCTTCCTGATAAGATTCTGAACAAGTTTGTCTAAAACAACCACACCCAAAAACATCAAAAAACAAGAAAATCAGGCCACTTGGACAAAACCAGCTTGACAGACCCAGAAATTGCAATATCCTAGCTTTTAGTGATCCAAATGCAAAGTGACTTGGGGAATAGCCTTAGAACACCTGTGTCTACAAGCACACCAAAATTGGTCTGACTTGGCCTCTGTACTACGATCGCGATCGGTGTACCTTAGTGCCAGATTTTGACCAGACTTTACCTGTGGACTCCCCAAGTGTATACAAACATAAAAGTCTAAAGGACCTAGGGTCAAAAACCACAAAAAACTGATCAAAACCATTGAATACATATCCGAGTAAAAAATTGCTAAACTGGCATAGAAATTGACTTTTAGTAGACCAAAACACATCAAAACTGAGAAGAAACCATACAGAGGGATAGCCTGTACAAAGGACAATCCCAAATAGCTTTCATTTCCCAAAACAAACACCAAAATCAAGTCAAACTAATAAAATTGGGAAAACAGGCACTTCCAACCAAGAAATGGTAGAAACTTGACTTTTTTGAGTCCAAATTCAAAAAGATTTGGCAAGTAGTCTTAAAATAGCCTAGTGAACAAGCTGGTGAAGTTTCATCCAATTTGGGCTCCAAACTACGATCGCGATCGGTGTACCTCAGTGCTAGATTTTGACCAGACTTTACCCACACATACACCTAGGTTATATAAGATACCAGGAGTTTTCAAAATTCAAAAAAGTGACCAAAATAGCCAAAAACAGCAGACAGACAGAAAACCACTACAGCAGACCAAGATCTGGTGAACACATGACTTTTTCTTGTCCAAATTCAAAAAGATTTGGGGAGTAGACTGTACACATCATTGTCTACCATATCCACACGTTTCATCCATTTTGGACTCAAAAGTACGATTGCGATCGGTGTACCATAGTGACATTTTGAGTTGAGACTTGGTGAGTAGGTAGCTAATAACTAGACAAACAACTTTGTCCAAAGAACCAAGGTCAAAAAACCAAAAGACATGTTACCATATACATGTGGTAGTGATGTGTGTGAACACACTAGGACCGCCGGGGCATTTTTTCCCTCTTTAGGAGGTTTTTTCCCCCGTGCATTGTATATACGCCCATCACTCTAGGGCTATCGATCTTTCCATTGCACACTCTCTATTGTGTGCCTTGAGCTTCCTTCGTCTATCCAAGCTGTGTGTGTTTCTCTGCAACCTTAATTCCAACAATTGGTATCAGAGCAGGTCATGTCCTCCCGGGCTTAGTCGCCAGCTGCTCCAGTACACGCCTGCTCACTTTCTCCGATTTCAGTGAGCTTTGGCGAGCGTTCGCAGGTTGACAAATATTTTGGAGAAGCTCGAAGAGCTAGGTCTGCTCAGAATTTTGATTTGGGATCATTTCGGCCTCCGTTTCCACTACAGGTAGTATTGCACTGGCTATTTTGTCATTTTGTGCAGAATTTTTGTCACTGTTGTTTTTTGCATTACAGGTGCCTTATAGTCTTCTACGGTTTGTGCTATATAGCACCGGTTGTTCCCGCTCTATTTCTCCTATTTTTGGGCAGTTTTCACATCAGGTGCAGCATTTACCATGGCTGACAACAACAACACAGATGTGTTCAAGATGTTTGCTGCTGAGGACAGGTTGGATGGGGATAACTACCCTATGTGGGCTTATATGATGCAACATGTTCTTGTGTCAAAGGGTGTCTGGAACATTGTGCAGGGCATTGATGTACGTCCTGGTTCTGAGGATGTAGGCGATGTTGAAGATGTTGCAGGTCTTCCTACAAGGATTGCAGCTATTAGAGTTGTTTTGCCTATGGCAGAATAAGCGTGTTGGGATGTTAAGGATGCGCAGGCTCATGCATTGATTGCGTTGTCTGTGAAGCGCACCATTGTTCCTCACATCCGCTCAGCAAAATCTACAAAACAGGCTTGGGATATTCTAGCAGGTCTGTATGCAATCCGCAATGAGGCTAAAATTGTTTTGCTGCGTAAAGAGTTGGACTCGAAGATTATGCATGAGGAAGATGATATGGACACTTTCCTTGCTAGTGTCAAGGATATCAATGAGCAGTTTATTTCTGCAGGTGAAGTCATTTCAGACACTTCCCTTGTGCAGACTGTTCTTGATGCCTTACAAGATTCCTACCAGACTTTTGCTAGTACTTGGAGACTGATGATCCAAGGAAATCCTGAAGTTGTCAAGTTTGATGCATTATGCACATTGCTGTTGCACGAGTCACTTTCTAGAAAAAACAGGACTAGGCAGCGTGCAGTTGAACATGCTTTTATTGCTTCTCAAAGAAAGGGTGGTAACAGTAATGCAGCCACTTCTTATGGTTCTGCTGCGAGTGGCAAAAATTCTGTTCCTAATGCTTCTGCTGGCAGTACTTCGTCTGGCAATTTTGGTGATAAGGGCAAAAAGAAGATGCGTTGCCATTATTGTAAAGCCAATGATCACTTGATCAAGTCGTGTCCTAAGTTGAAGGCCAAAGAGGCTAAGAAGAAAGAGGGTGGTTCCACTGCAAATGCTGGTTCCACTACAAATGCAGCCATTGCTGAGTCTTCTGTGAAAGGAGACTGTGTTGCTGATGTTGATGCAGAATGGGCTTTTAGCGCAGGGTGCACTTACAATCCTGCTGTCCATGATGCATGCTTGTCAATTGCTGCAGATTCACATGTGTGGTATTTCGACAGTGGTGCTACAAAACACATTACCTCACATTGTGAATTGTTTATCTCTCTCGAGTCTGTCCCTCATGGGAATTCAGTCACTTGTGCCAACAACGCCTCTTATCCAGTTCAGGGAGTTGGAAAGATTGTGCTCACTGCTGCTAATGGCAGTTCCTTCACACTTGTTGATGCACTTTATGTACCTGGGATCAAGAAGAATCTCTTGTCTGTATCCGCATTTGCTAGACTTGGACTTGTAGTCAAATTTGTGGATGACAGATGTACAGTTCATGATCTCAGTTTTGGTGATGAAATTGTTGCATCTGGGCTTTTGTGCCATGGGCTGTATAAGCTCACTTTGTATGACAAGTGTGGACAAAATTTTGCAAATGCTGTTGCAGATTCAAGGGCTATTTCAGATGAAAAACTTTGGCATGCATGTTTTGGCCATCTGAATTTTGCTAGTTTGCTGCGTTTGCAAAAATTTGATATGGTTGCTTCTTTGCCGCCTCTTGAAGCACCTGTCAAACATGTTTGTGAAGGCTGTATTTTGGGTAAGATGCAGCGTTCTAAATTTGCAAAGGATGGTTCAGTTCGGGCCACATGCAGGTTGCAGCTTGTGCATAGTGATGTTTGTGGGCCCATGCAAACTCCGTCCTTGGGAAATTACCTGTACTTTGTGACTTTCATTGATGATTACTCTAGGCATGCATGGGTATTTCCGCTTAAAGCGAAGTCCGAAGTTTTTATGTGCTTCAAACAATTTCTGGCTATGGATGAAAATGTCTCAAAATGTACTATGGGCACCCTCCGTTCCGATCGAGGGGGGGAGTATATGTCTCATGAATTTAATGCATTTCTGGCTAGTCGTGGGATAAAACACCAATATATAGTGCCTTATACACCTCAGCAAAATGGTGTTGCTGAGAGGAAAAACAGGTCACTGACGGAAATGGCACGATGTATGGTCAAAAGTCAAGCTTTGCCGCATTCTTTTTGGCTTGAGGCCATTATGTGTGCCACTCATGTACTTAACAGGTGTCCTACGAAAGCTTTGCAGTCTTTTACTCCATATGAAGCATGGCATGATAGAAAGCCTTCTATTGAGCACATGCGTGTTTTTGGCTGTTTGGCATATGCTTTGGTGCCACAAGTGCAGCGCAGAAAATTGGATTATAAGGCTGTCAAATGTATTTTTGTTGGTTATAGTGCTGAAAGCAAAGGTTACAGGTTGTATCATCCGCAAACAAAACGTATTCTTGTTATGGGATGTAGTGTTTGTGGAAGATTCTGTTCAGCCCTTGCTGTCATGTACCAGAGATAGTAATGTAAGCTCACAAGACATTTATGACACTTTGTTGCCTCTTTTCAGTGGTGGAAATACGAATGTAAGTTCCAATGAGGCAAATGTACAGCCTATGGGGGTTTCTGAAAATGTTCTAGATCAGCCTATTACTGATGCAGATGTACATGATGTACTTGATGAGGAAAGGGCTGAAAATGAGCAGGCTAGAGGTATGCCAAAATGGCTGGTGCACACTTTGCGTGACAGTAAATTGGATGCACCTTTGTCTAGTCGTACTCGTTCAGGCTCTTGCCATGCATCTTATGCATCAGATTGTTATGCTTTGGCTGTGTCTAGTTTACATGATGTTGAGGAGCCTCTATCTTTTGATGAAGCACAAAATTCAAAAAATTGGATGGCTGCCATGCAATCAAAATATGATGCACTTATAGAGAATGACACATGGACTTTATGTGATTTGCCTCTTGGCAAAAAGGCCATTGGTACGAAGTGGGTTTACAAGTTGAAACGCAAGCCGGATGGTGAGATCGATCGCCATAAGGCTCGACTTGTTGCAAAGGGTTATGCACAACAAAAAGGCATAGATTATGAAGAGACTTTTGATCGCACTTGTCGTATGACTACTGTGCGTTTTCTATGTGCATTGGCAGCTCATTTTGGTTGGGAAAATCAGACATTGTTATTGCTTTCTTGAATGGTGACATATTTGAGGAAGTTTATGTAACGCAGCCTCGCGGTTTTGTCATAAAAGGACAAGAGGACAAAGTGTGCAAATGTAACAAGGATTTGTATGGGTTGAAGCAATCTCCTCGTGCTTGGTATGAGAAAGCCGACACTCATTGGTCAAACAAGGCTTTCGTAACAGTCCAACAGAAAGCACATTGTATGTAAAGCGTGAGGGTGATGTACTTCTCATTGTGGTTCTTTATGTTGATGATTTGCTGATCACTTGACTAAATGAGAGACATATTGCTGAATTTAAGGCTAATTTGAATACTGCTTTCAAAATGAAAGATTTGGGGCTGTTGCATCATTATTTGGGTATACAATTTAAGCAGTGTGATGGTGGTATTGCCTTGTGTCAGAAAAGTTACATAGAGACATTTCTATGAAAGTTTGGACTTGAGGATTGCAAACCTATTGCCACTCCCATGGAAACAGGTTTGAAGTTGAGTCTACATGATGCTGGCGATCCCGCTGATGTCACTCTTTATCAAACTGTTGTTGGCTACCTCATTTATGTATGCAACACGAGGCCAGATATTCAGTTTGCAGTCTCACAGGTCAGCAGATTTATGTGTAGCCTAGGGTTTAAGCATTGGCAGGCTGTCAAGAGGATTTTCTGCTACCTTAGTGGCACTTTACATCTTGGCTTGTTTTATCCCAAGGGGGGATCATTGCCGCCAGACTTACATGCTTTTACGGACTCAGATTGGGTTGGTTGTTTTGACACGCGAGTGTCCACAAGTGGTTTTTGTTTCATGCTTGGCAGTTCATGTATATCATGGTTGAGCAAGAAGCAACCTAGTGTGGCCACTTCGAGTTGTGAGGCTGAGTACAGGGCAGTCTTCACAGCTACGGTTGAGTGTGTATGGCTCAGACGCCTTATGGCTGATTTGGGTGTTGGACAGGACACTGCCAACACTATCTACTGAATTTTAGAGCTAAACTTTACTAGGTTTCCTAAATCCAAACTTTTAGGGTACCCAAGACCAATTTCGAGAGACCAAAAAAGTCACAAATTCCTGACTTTTTAAAGACTTGACCAGGGGCAAAAAGGGATTGTGTGCACTAAGCCAAGGTGTTCTTATCAAGGACCATCTTGAGAGTATTGAGTGAGGCTTAAACATGGCAACTCATCTAGCATTAGGGTTTCCCACTCAACTCCGAGCTATGCCACCTACACAAACATCCAGAAATACTGCAACACCTATAACAAGAGGGTTGAGACAAGACCATGAGGCTTATCAATCATATCAAGCCAAACCTCAAGGCATGGCTCATGGATATTTGTCAAGTGATCATGTAGCTCACTGGAAGCCAAACCAATCAAATAAAATGCAGGAGTTTGGAAGAGCAAAAGTGAAAATTGCTGGAGACTTAGAGGAGAAGCATCCTGACATCAACAAACCCAACGTGAGGTTCATCAAAACCAATGAAGCCACGAGAGGTCCAACGGATTACACTTATGAGGGCCTTTATAGGTTACCTATTGGGGATCAAAAAAACTTCTACAGATGTTTAAATTCCATCATTGAAGAGTTGACAGACAACAAGAACCTCTATGCCTTCACATACACAAATGACCAGGGAGTGCAAGTTCTAATGGTAGATAAGTATGGACGAGAGTACAGACTTATCAGCCCAATTGAGCTAGAAAGATATACATACATGGGTACTCCAATCTCTGCTTACTACTTTCAACCGAGTTTAAGTGTACCAGTGTTTTTGGAGACTGATTTGCAAGAAGCGAACATTGAAACTATGGAATCAAATGGACCTCAAACATCCAAAATAGTTATTCACGGGAGTGTAGCTCCTACCTCATTGAGTGGAACCAAGAGACCACCAATTAGACTTACAAATCCATCAACATTTCCAAAACATGTCTCGAAGGGGATTCCACCAGGATTTGCTCCAAGACAAGAAGAAGGAACGAGGGATGTCTTTGTGAGAGACCCCAACACTCTAAGATACATGGTTGAACCAGAACCAATGAACCAGAACCAATGAGACCATATCAATTGGCCAAATGTGTCAAGAAGAAGTATGATGGATTAAGGGATCCATACGTACATGCATCCTTGTTCAAACAAGTGTTAAGAGCCGAACAAGTATTTTATTTTCATACACAATATGAGGGATTTGGCTTAACCTTGGAAGGGATAGCATTGAATTGGTTCCAACCTTTGGACAAAAATGCCTTCTCAAATGTTGAACAACTGTTGCAAGAATTTGTTGTGGAGTTCTCTAAAAGGGGAATCAAGCATAACACAGTGTCCCAAATCTATGCATTCAAGCAAAAAGAAGATGAGAGAGTGAAGGAAGCATTGCTACGCTTCAAACAATATATAGAGAGATGTCCGGAACGTGAGTTACCACAGGATGAAAGATTATCAATTCTCTTCATAGAGGGTTTGATAAATGAAACTCTCAAGAAAGATTTGCACTTAAAAGGATGTACTTCCTTCAAACAAGTCACGAGAGAAGCGTTATACCTAGTTGACAATTGTAAAGCCTATGGCGAGGAAATTGGTGATACAAAGATCACTATGGATAATGCTCCTTTAGCATTTGCTGAAACCAGCACAAGGCAAGTGGTTATGTCTCAATTAATGACCAACCTAGATGAGCTAGCAGCACAACGAATAAAATGGTGTGTCATTGAGCAAAAATGGACCAATCATGAGATGAGTGAGTGCTACTATAATCAAACCTACACGAGGGGGATACTATTTGGACATCAAATAGAAAAACATTTGCCATTACCAAATCATCCATTATTTCAAAATAGGGTTGTATCAAGGGCATTACAAAGAGCTGAGGTATCACAACCAAGCTAGGGCAAGAACCTATGAGAAAACTCTATTCATTGAATGAGGACACTCTGATGTTCATAGCCAATCAAGAGTGTAGACCAGAGACCATTCTGGCTAAGCAAGAACAACCATCAATTGTGCCACCAGTGACTCAACGAGATGGACCATGCTACAAGTGTGGAGGTAATCATTGGGCCAAGAATTGTTCTCGTGTAGAGATAATTGGATATTGTTTCGAGTGTGCCATTACACACGTTGTCCCTAATTGTCCAAAACACCCAAACAAACAGGGGAAAACAACAATGAATGTTGTGGGAGTGTTACCTTCTCCAAGTGGATCAGAGGCAGAACCCAAAATTCCTGTGAAGGTAGTGACTAGAGCCCAAGCAAAAGAAAATGTTGAGGACCAAGCTAATGAGGAGAAAGATCAACAACCCAAACAAGGGGAAACAACTAGTGTGTCAGTGAGGACTGGGAGAAAATCTTGGAAAGCCAAAAGAGACAGAATTAAAGCAAAAACAAATACAAATCAAATTGCACTACAAACAAAATTACAAGAGACAAAGGAGCAGTTAAAACAAGAACGGGAAAACAAAATGGTGGTGAGCGATAAGAAACCAAGGAATGCGTCTTCCGGAGGATCCGTGTTGGTAGACAAAGTCCTAGAGCCATTAGATGCTGCACTGGAAGCATATGAGGTTAGATTGAAACCCAACCAAACCCTAGAGCAACGAGGGATGAAATATCCTCATGCTGAGGTAGAGACTGAGAGGTTGAAAATGTGTAAGGAATTGGTAAAAACTGCACAGGCAATGATGGAGCCTGAAGCACCAATTCCACCTCCAAAAACAAAACCAAAAAGTGTTGGATTTGAAATGCCTAAGGCAAAGGTTGTTGAAACATTAACTCAAAGAAACATTGAGCTAGAATCACAAAAGGATATGCAAGCAAAGACTGCAGCACAAGAAACCAACAACCTAGAAATTCAACTAGATGATCAAGTAGTGGCCAACACCACTAATGATGCAAGGTCAAGATCACAATTTATGGCACCTATCCCAGAGATAGATGAGCCATGGCCAAATGAATTTTGGGAAGCAATTAGAAGTGCAAAAGATGGAAGTGCGACTTTCCAATCGGCACCCATAACTGAGGTCAATACAGGGCATGAACTCTGTCAGGGAGACATTCAATATCTAAATGGAGATGCAGGGACAGAAGTTTCAATTGAAAGCAAACCAGAGTCCTTGAAGACCTTACCCTCATACATAGGAGAACATGAGATTGACTCAGAGACTAGAGTGGTGCCATCTCAGAGGAAATCCATATCCAAGATGATGGATACAAAGAGTATGCAAGAGTTGATGTCAGCTCCAATACAGTGCACCATTACTCTATCTGAACTGCTTAAGATTAGACCACATGTATGGGATGAAGTAGGCAACAATTTGGGGAAGATGGGTTTAAAGATACCTCTTCAAGATCTACCCTCAAATGAACAATCAAACAAAACTCAAAAAGAAGTGCAAACGCTAAACATGTGCCAATAAACAAGGTGGGGGAATATTGCGAAGGAGAAGAAGGAAACACCACCTTACCTGTGGAATACAAAGGAGTTAAAACATTGGCTATACTTGATAGTGGGGCTGGAGTAGCCATAGCCACAAAAGACATTTGGGAAAAATGGGGTAGACCAGCACTTAGGAAAACTAGAATGAAGTTGCAACTTGCAGATGGATACAGGGAAAAACCTCTGGGTATCCTAGAGCAAATTATTGTGACTTCTTGTGGAATTGAATATGAACATACATTTGCAATAGTAGATTTTGGAAAAGGGAAAAATTTTGATATCATTTAGGAAGACCTTTCATGCGTCAACTTAAGATGGTTCAAGATTGGGGCTATGACTATATCTACTTGAGACATAAAAAGATCACCACAAAAACAAGCATAAAAGACCATAGCTATAGAGATGTGAGTGGAACTCCTTTAGAAGAAATTGACTCTACTATAGTCAATGGCAAAGAGATACCTGCGTGGCTACAAACGAAACAAGTACTTTGGATGTGTGGTGCTTCGAAGTGTGGAAGCTCAGTGAAGGAGGATTGCATCCTAGAAAGATCAATGGACGATGAAGCTTACATACCGGAACCCTTTCCAGAGCAATTATTTGAGCCATTTGGATGGACTCAAATGTTGGCAACCTTGGATGTGTATGTAAATGAGCTAACTCCAACCAAGTTTTGTAATCAAGAAGGCTACAACCTAGTTTCATGTTTTATGTTGAAAGTGTTGAAGGAAGCTAATGAAGTTTGTGAGTGTGAAAGCAGAAAAAGTGAGACAGATAGCTACATCCTGGAGCATGAGGCAAAATTGAAAACGAAGGAAGCACAGCAACCACAAGAATATGTCATTATTGACATACCTGAAGAAACAACAAAAGCTGTTTCAAAGAAGCCGACTCCAGAAAAAGTGCAAATGAAAGTAGATGAAGGAGAAAAGCTTCCAAGTTCAAGGGAAAATCTTCAACAAACGCAAGATCAAAAGAAGAATAGGGACAAGGAAGAAGATGGACTATCTCCTATGATGATCAAATTCAATTTATGCGGACAAACAGGGCTCAAGGTTACATGTTCGGCTGCAATAGATCCAGAAGCAACAAAGAATCTAATGACTTATGGAACGTGGATCATGATGGGAAAGCCACCAATCAATGATCTAGAAGAAACAGTTTACACAAGTTCAAAAATGCCGATTCCTAGCTTTGGAGTGGCAGAAGCTGTACTCAAATTGAGTACCGGGGAGTATAAAGATACTTTCCACATAATCAACTCCCATCATATCAAAGAGAGTCTGGTCCTGACAGAAAGCTGGAGGAACATCTTCTTTCGACAACAATCAAAAGCTTCAACAACAACAACGGTAAGACTCCATGAAGCTTCTCAGATCCATGCAGAGAAGAAATCGACAACCATCGCAAAAAAAGTTAAAGCAAAGGTAAACATTGAAGTATATCAACCTCGCCAGACGACTTTACCTTCAACGAGCTACCATCAAATTTCCCACGAAGCCTCTACGTCAAGAGCCACACCATCAACAATGCAATGGAAACCAAAACAAAAAGTCTATCAACCAAAGTTTCCATCACAAAAGCGCATCCGTAAAAATCCGAAGAATGTCAACCAAGTGTTGGTATCCAAAGAGCACATCCAAGTCAAAGACCCAGTTTGGATACAGGAAACACGGGTTCAACCACAACAACAAAAGGTGATAGGGTGGGTAGCATCAAATGAGTGAATCATTGCTCAAGGCTACTTCATAGAAAACATTAATGTTTGGGCCAAAAAGCCTAAAGTAACAGCCTGGATGTACTCACCTCAAGAAAGAAGTTCTACAATGAGTGAGCCAAGCTATCAACGAAATAAAAACAACTTAAGCAGGAGAAAGAACAACAAAAAAGGAGAGAAGAAAAGACCTTCCAAGAAAGCAACACAACAAGTATGGGTACCAAATTCAAACTTCAACGAAGCTACCCAACACAAACAGATGCAGCAGCGGATGATTCCAGTTAAGCTACTTGAAGCACAAGGATTCTATGAAGGTAACACCCAAATATGGTTACCCAAAGTAGTTGCTCAACCTAGAATCACTAAGACCAACCAAGTAGCAAAGGACCCCACACAAAGACAATCAACAACAACAAAGAGCCAACGGAGATCAAGCACAACCAAGGGAGAAACAACCTCAAAATGGATCCCTCGTCTTCTACTACAAAAGCAAGGCTTTTACAACGGAAATCATCAGGTTTGGATACCAAAGCCTAGTGTCCATCAAATTATAGAAGAAGATAAAATGCCAAAGACGGTCACACAAGGACCAAAAACAAGATGGGTTCCAAAATTGCTAGTGGAAACTCAATCACAGAGAACCCACACATCTCGACAATCGCTTCTCATGGAAATTAATGCAAAGGCTACATCAAGCCCTATCAGAGCTGAAGGACTTGTTTTACAAAGAAGTATCAACATACAACGAGCAAGTCAAGAGGAGCCAAAATATGCCAACCTACTCGACAAAATGGTGGCATCCAAGACCAACACAATGATAGAGGCCTTAATCTCAAGAACTTATGGAATTGGGTTTCAGGCCATGAGCAGGTAAGTCCAAGTCGCCAAAAAAATACATGGCATAAAAGTCAAGAGTCGGGCAGCTGAGCCACTAAATGAGCAAGGCATTAGTCCCAAAGCTTCAAGTAATATTCTCTGCGGTCTAAGGGTCTTAGCTATTCTAGTACTGCTCAAGGTGGAGGAGTTGAGCATATTTATGTTGTGTCGCTCATGCTGGTATAGGTGAGCATAAGAGTCCAAGTCTATGTATTTTAAGTTTGGTAAAGTGAAGAAGAGAGTCCAAAAGACACTCACGCACTATGCGTAGTGAGTAATGAGTGGAGAAGCTTCAACATCAAAACCCCTTCTTGGAAATGTGGAAGCTATTGAGATGTCCTTGGATATCACATGTGCTACATTTGTTCCTTGAAGCACCCAACAACTCATTTTTCACACCGCATGAAAAATGAGCACCCAACAACTCATTTTTCACCCAACAACTCATTTTTCACATCGCATGGTTTTCTTGAAAGAACTCTTGTGTGCATATAGAGTGTCCCATAATTGGCACTTGCATTACGCACTCTTACTTTATTTCTCCCAAGCACTCACCTTGCATGAACAGGTACTCAACTTCCAAATGTTCAACCCCAATAAGAGCGTATACCAAAGGCAATTTTTTCCCACCGGTTTTTTCCCCTTTGGTCATCCAGGTTTTAAGACCCTAATCCGGACCTCATCATCAACTTCTTGTATATATTCCTTCTACATCAACAATAAGGAAAGGGCTACCCAAATCAATCAACAACAACTTGGAGCAAAAACAACAGGTCTCCATATGCTTATCAAGAGAATCTTTTATCTTCAAGGGTGACAACAAAGCTCCATCCAACAATGGCACATCAAAGAATGGTCTACAACATCAAGCAATGAGAAATTTAGCAAGCGAGCTATCCACAACAATAAAAAATAGCTCACACCGTGCTTCAACATTGGTGACCTATTGCAGACAACTCAAATTGCAGTGGACCTTGAAAGAATATCCATCATAAACTCCACGCCACAAGGAGGATCGGTTCTACATGATCAAACACTTCAACATCCATCTTTACGGCGGCTAAGATTGGCAACCAAGAGGCGAATGCACAACAAGAAGAAACGTTGCCTCGATAATCAAAGCTCAAATCATGTATCAACAACATGACAGCTATGCATCACTCAAGGAAGGGGGAGCGTCATCAACAACAACGCGCTTCCCAAGATGAAGACCAACCTTGAAGACAAAGCTGAAGATAACCCTATGACAAGACTGCACAAGGTCGTGTCAAGGGACAACACGAGCTAGGAAGGGGGCAGTGTTTGGAGGTGATAACAAAATACAAGTGTCCACCTAGCCAAGGCGCCTGTTGGGTCAGCCGGTCAAAGTTTTGATGTGGTCACATTATTTTCCGATGTTTAATACATCAAACCCTGTAAAAGCCTAATGTCAATCGTCTATGTCAAGTCTAAGTCAAAGATGTAATTTTTCCAATGATGTATGTAAAGGTCCATGAGAAGTTGGCCACTTTAGAAAGCCCTAGGTATATAATGCACTAAGGTTAGTGGGAAAGGAGACATTATTTTTTGTGAAGATAAGGGACTACTACATTACGCACAGAGAGCTACCTCTTTGCTCCAACTTGTAATCATCGCATATGTGGCTACGGTAATCCAAATTCAGTTTTGTTTCTTGCATTGTGTTCCTCTTACTTTGCTCTTTCATTCAATTGTAAGCATTCAAGATTCAGTGAAGGTTTCAAACGCATCCATTTATTTAGGCCTTAAATCGATGTTTTGAGTGTTTATATGCGTATTTTATGTTGTTTTGACCCTACGAGAGGCTTTAGGGACCCAAAAACGACCCTTTAGGATAATCTGTTTACTGTTTTTGCGTATTGTGGGACGAACGATCGCGATCTTTGTACCTCTTCAGAATGCTGTGACAGTGATAGGATATGTTTTTGATAGTCCCCTATAGCTTCCGTTCAAGTTTCGTGCGATTCCGATATGATTTGCATGGTGAACGGGCGTGATGACTGTAGAGCTGTGTAGAAGGACATAGGTAGATTACTTGGCTTTAGTGCGTTTGATTTTCTTGTAGAGTTAGTAGTTGCATCTCTTCGAGTTCACTTCATTAGGATTGACACCCTAGTGAGTTTCCATGCCTCATTCGAGTTGCTTCCCCTGTATCGATAATTTTATGTTGATGCTTGAGAGCTATGCTATGGACGTCCGTCGCGGCGACCCGCAAACACTAACAATATCATCGTGAATTATTTTACCCATATCAACATCTTGTGTAATACCATAGACCTTCAAGGTGCAAGCGTACATGATTGTATTTGGAGATATGACCTCTCTCT
Source organism: Adiantum capillus-veneris (assembly GCF_014529385.1). NCBI lineage: Eukaryota > Viridiplantae > Streptophyta > Polypodiopsida > Polypodiales > Pteridaceae > Adiantum > Adiantum capillus-veneris. The sequence goes on along the minus strand of NC_140949.1, from coordinate 92,375,003 downwards.
GCACGTGTTGAAAATAGCCCAGAGCTTTTGACCGTGACCTTGTTGGACTTATCAATGCCAAGAGCTCCTTGGCCCTGCCCTAGTTGGGCATATCTTGCAATTAGTGCCCAAGAAACGATATCTTGGACGGGGAGCTCCTCAAGCACTTTTTGTGCTTTATGCAGTGTGCTACATTTGCCATACATGTTGACCAAGGTAAAGCTAAGAACGACATTTTCTTTCAACAACCCCTGGCTAACAATATCATCCTGAATTTTTTTGCCTATATTAGCATCTTGTGTAATGCCACATGCAAGTGTAGGTGATTGCATTTGGAGAGATGCACTCTCTCTACATTTGATGAAAAGAGCTCTTCTTTCTTCTTGAACCTGACCCTATTGGACATCCTACAATCAATGCACTCCATGAGACAACATGCATCAGGAGCTCGGGGGGTTCACTATTTAGTACCCCCCTATACAACGTGCGTTCGCGGGGTATTAAAAAAACCCCCCTTTTAACATGTATGAATGAATAAAATGACCCCTTATTTTAGGATTTTTTCCAAAATTGAATATAAAACCCCCTTATTTTAATGTATCTCTATTAAATTGCCTAAAATTTTGTTTTTTAAAACCCCTCCTTTCAAACTCACGTTATACATTAACTGCACCCCCCGAGATAAGGAGAGACACCCTCACTTTGCATCAGCTAAAAATAGACCAAAGCGTATGTGATTGCATTTGGAGACACCCTTGCTTCGCATCCAATGAAAAACGCCTAGAGATCTTTGGCCCTGCCCGAGTTGGGCATATCCTAGAATCAGTGCATTCCATGAGACGACATGAAGCTTCTCAAACATTTTTTATGCTTTATAAATTCTTTTGGCCATATCAACATCTTGTGTAATGCCCTCTCTCTGCATCAAACTGAAAACAACCCAGAGTGCATGTGATTGCATCTAGAGAGACACCCTCGCTTTGCATCCGCTAAGGAATGCCCAAAGGTCCTTGGCCCTTCCCAAGTTGGGCATATCCTGTAATCAATGCATTCCAAGAGACGACATCCCAAACAAGAAGCTCCTCGAGCACTCTTTGTGCTTTATGAAGTGCACTACATTTGGCATCCATGTCGATCAAGGTAGTGCCAAGCACAAACTTTTCTTTCAACAACCCTTGACTAACAATATCATCCTGATTTTTTTTCTCATATCAGCATCTTCTGTAATGCCACATGCAAGTGTAAGTGATTGCATTTGGAGAGATGTCCTATTTCTGCATCTACTGAAAACATTTCTCTCTCTCTGTCTCTCTCTCTCTTCCTGAACCTCACCCTCTTGGACATATCCTACAATCAATGCACTCCATGAAACAATTGTTGAACCGGAGGGAGAAAGCGTAGGTAGACGAGAGGAGAGAGAGACAACACCATCATATGCAATCCCCAAAAGTGTATGTTGAACACACACTGAGTACACATATATAGTGGGGACTCCTAGCTATATATAGCATAAGTGTGGGCTCTCTGTATAGCTCCAACACCCCCACTCAAATAGGAGTCCCTAACTGTGGATGAAAAAACACTTGGGGGTACAAGGAAAAAACCCACAACACCATATACATGCGCTGTTATATTAACAATTATGAAAGTTTACAAGATTCTTTTTTTGGAGCTACATCACTCCATAATATACAATGTGCACTCTCAAGCATCTTTGGAAGTTTAACAACCCTATATATACAATTGAATTGATGCAAACTCTTCAATATCTTTGAGCCCATGTACATGCTTCTTGACGTGGCTTTTATCCTGTGAACAACATTAACTCAAGAAACATATCAAAATGTTAAGGTTAGAAATAATCACATCACATTGTCCTTAGAGACGAATCGCGACACCGCTCTAGAGACAACAGAGAAACAAATAATGATGCCACGTTGATAAACCACTTTTAGTATGTACAAAGTAGTGCGTATATGCATGGTCATATGTACAAAAATATGCAAATACATGCATTTGGGAGATTTACAAAGTGGTTTCAAGTTTTAAAAATGGGGCAACGTGTGCACATTGTAAATATTCATGCTTGCGTGTCGGCAGTCGAGCATACATACATGCCTGGATAGGGTATCGGGGCCTTGGATATGGTTTTAGGTGGCTTATTTTGGCTCTATATAATGTGTTTGAGCTTTCTAGAATGTAAATAGTGCAAGTGAAAAGTGTGGGTACTCTCATCCCGCTCGAGAAGTTTGACACATGCGATAACTGTCTATTTGCGGCGCCTGATTTGTGGTGATGCGTGCACCGCCCTAGAAGTGGTCAAAAATGGAAGTTGGGGATGTGGAAATGTGCTTTGGGTATTGAGGATCAAGTGTGCAAAACTTGGTGAATTTTGGAGTCCATTTGGGGTTTTTCCTGCAAAAAATGCCCGTCAGGGTTCAAAACTAGCCAAAACTGGGCCAAAAAAGGTGTGAAATGGCTTCAAATTGACACATCACTCACGGTGGAGTGAGTGTTCCAGATGAGGGAGTACTTTTAAAGTATTATATCAGCACTTTCACGCCTCTATGTGTGTGGGAGGAAGCAGGGTTCCTACAGGTGGTCTAGTGCAGTCCCGTTGCGTTTGTGTCCTATTTTCGAGTGTGTGGAGGAGTGAATGAGAGATTTCTCTCTTCAATTTTGCACTTGGGAGAGTCTATGGAAGTTCTGAGGTTTCCATGGATGTGTGTGGGCAAGGAATTGAGGGAAGAAGGTGCGGATTTCTGCAAGACTATGTGACCCTGTATCGGTGCCATTAGGGTTGGCGCTACTCCAAAGAGTCCAACAGAGTGGAGTTTGGTGAAGCTTTTGCAATGGTTTGAGAGTGGATTTTTGTGGATAGAGTTTTTGGGTTTTTGATGGTTTTTCTTTTATAATTTGGTCACCATCAAGCGTGATTTTCCAATGTTGATCATCTCGACTCACCTTGTAGTGTCTGCGGGCAGGCAAGGGCTTGTAGGTCGAGGCGTTTGGAGTTTGAATTGAGCTTGTGGGTAGAATTTTTAGGGAGATTTTGAGTGGTGGTGAGTGAGGTGAGGAATTTAAGTAAATTCCTTGTATTGTGTTGAGTTTTCTGGGTGTGTGAGTGTGCGCACGACATCTTTTGCTCCATCATCCTTTGGCGATCCCGCTGGGGAGCGGAAAATTGCCGGTTGTGCACCAAGAATTTGGATTTTGAGCAGTGATGTACACAAATTTTGGATGTTGAAGGCAATTTCATGATGGTGGTTCCATTCCAACCATCGATTTTCACAGGTTCTGAGGATGCAGACAATCATATGAGTTCGACTTGACATGTTTATGCCGTGTAGTTCCAAGTGAGGCGCAAAAGCTTGCAGGTATCAATCTGGTGGTCAGAGGTAATGCAAGAGAATGGTTTGAGAGATTGTCACAGGATGACAAAGTGAATTGGGACAGCTTTAAGATATGCTTTTTGAAGCGGTTTAAAAAGGTGATTCCTCACCAAGATGCATGGAAACAGGTCACTAGTTTGTTTATGCAAGAGCACGAGTCTGTTGCAGATTTTTGGTCAAGATTTGATGATGCTTGGAGAGTGTGGAAAGATGCTCTATTGCATGTGGAAGTCATGTCTAAAGAGGAATTTTATTCCACATTTACAAATAGCCAAAGAATGCAGGTATTCACGAGTTTGTTACGACCGATCCTTAAAGTGAAAGTGCAAGAGAAAGAGCCGAATTCCATGCGTGAAGCATTGAAGATAGCACTACAAAAAGAAAGAAAGCTATGCGTTGCCACAGGCATGAAGTTCCCTTTTTCAATACGTGGTATGGATAGTGTAGATGACCTTTATGTGCATGAAGTCACACTTTGCAGGTGCTCATGCTAGCAAGGATAATAGCTTGGATACAGGTGTGGATTCCCATATGCGCAAAGTTTATGCAAATGAAATATGTGAAGCAATTTTTGAGAGCATACACATGCCAATGGTGCAAAATGGCAAGGACGCAGTAAACAAATGTGAAAGTTTGAGCACTAGCACGGAAAGTGAAGATGATGAAACTAAAATTGACAAGGATGAGGCAACCTATGATGGTGACACATCTGATGTTTGTGAGAGTTAGTGCGATGATGTCTGTGATGATGACATAGAGTCACTAGATCCATTGAAGGATATGGTAGCCTTGCACAAAGAGCAACGTATCTTTTGGGAAACAGCTTTGCAGCAACATGGCATGGATGCTTGCATTGATGATGAGATGATGGGCTATGGTCAGGGTGTTTCCACATCAAGCAAAGATGACGTAGGAGATAATGATGCTATGATGGTTGATGTGACCTTGGGTCCATGTGCTTTACCAGAGCTAGGGGTTGGGCAACCCTATAGTGGTTGTGATCCAAAGACATTGGGTCATGAAGGTTATATGGATGAGTTCTATGTGTGCAAGGATTTGATGCTAGTGCCATCTCCAAGGGATGTCCGTGAGAATATGCGACCTACGGTTGTTAAGTATAAACTTCTTGAGGATGGGGTAGACAAGGAGGTTAAAGTGACCTTTTGCTTGCATAGTGATCTTATAGATGCATTTCACATGCTTCAATGTATGTTTGAGCCCTATCCCTTCATATGTGAAGATCCTAATTGGCAATTGGCGAGTCTTGGGGCTAGTTGGCATGATGAAGACTGGGTAATGAGGTCTTATGTGGCCTTGTATGCATGTCTTTGTCTTTTCAAGTGGCAAATGTATTATCTGGAAGAAGAAGATGCTGGGGATAGTGTTTTTGAAGCGTGTTTTCAATTTTGGGATGGAGTTGTTAATGCTTGGAGTGATGGTCTCTTGGGCGTGGGGAGTGCAGAGTAATCAATGCATCAAGAAGATAATGTGGGATTTATGGTCGTCAATCAAATGGGCTCTAGTTATGAGTTGCATTTTGAGGTATTTGTGGGTTCTGCTGATTGGAACAAAGTATGGTACAACATGGCCTATGCCAACCTTGGAGAAGATTCAGATTATTCCTGGGATCCAGGTGGAGGATGGTATTCATGCAAGAAGATAAAAGCTTTCTTATTTGGTGTAAGTGGAAGTCTTGGGCACATAGGTGGTGCTATGAAGCTTGACGAGTTTCCCTATGATCCTGGAGGAATTTTGGGGTCACTTTTGCAGTTTTTGTTTGATGCAAGTGTTGAGCATAAATGCTCTACTTGGGGTTGGGCAATGATGATAAACCACTTTTGGTATGTACAAAGTAGTGCGTATATGCATGGTAATATGTACAAAAATATGTAAATACATGCATTTGGGAGATTTACAAAGTGGTTTCAAGTTTTAAAAATGGGGCAACGTGTGCACATTGTAAATATTCATGCTTGCGTGTCGGCAGTCGAGCATACATACATGCCTGGATAGGGTATCGGGGCCTTGGATATGGTTTTAGGTGGCTTATTTTGGCTCTATATAATGTGTTTGAGATTTCTAGAATGTAAATAGTGCAAGTGAAAAGTGTGGGTACTCTCATCCTGCTCGAGAAGTTTGACACATGCGGTAACTGTCTATTTGCGGCGCCTGATCTGCGGTGATGCGTGCACCGCCCTAGAAGTGGTAAAAAATGGAAGTTGGAGTCGAGGATCAAGTGTGAAAAATTTGGTGAATTTTGGAGTCCGTTTGGGGTTTTTCCTGCAAAAAATGTCCGCCGGGGGTCAAAACTAGCCAAAACTGGGCCAAAAAAGGTCAAAAAAGGTGTGAAATGGCTTCAAATTGACACATCACTCACGGTGGAGTGAGTGTTCCAGATGAGGGAGGACTTTTGAAGTAAAATATCAGCACTTTCACCCCTCTGTGTGTGTGGGAGGAAGCAAGGTTCCTACAGGTGGTCTAGTGCAGTCCCGTTGCGTTCGCGTCCTGTTTTCGAGTGTGTGGAGGAGTGAATGAGAGCTTTCTCTCTTCAATTTTGCACTTGGGAGAGTCTATGGAAGTTCTGAGGTTTCCATGGATATGTGTGTGCAAGGAATTGAGGGAAGAAGGTGCGGCTTTCTGCAAGACTATGTGACCCTGTATCGGTGCCATTAGGGTTGGCACTACTCCAAAGAGTCCAACAGAGTGGAGTTTGGTGAATCTTTTGCAATGGTTTGAGAGTTTATTTTTGTGACTGGAGTTTTTAGGTTTTTGATGGTTTTTCTTTTATAATTTGGTCACCATCAAGCGTGATTTCCAATGTTGATCACCTCGACTCACCTTGTAGTGTCTGCGGGCAGGCAAGGGCTTGTAGGTCGAGGCGTTTGGAGTTTGAATTGAGCTTGTGGGTAGAATTTTTAGGGAGCTTTTGAGTGGTGGTGAGTGAGGTGAGGAATTTAAGTAAATTCCTTGTATTGTGTTGAGTTTTTTGGGTGTGTGAGTGTGCGCACGACATCTTTTGCTCCATCAATGTGTACATATAACAAGAACGTAGTACATGTGCGCACATAAACACAAACTAGCACAAAAATGATATGAAACAGTAGTGCTGTATAATCATAGCTGCTAAATCTCTGATGAAGATGAGGGTGCAATAAGACGATAACAACCATAGAAGCAATGACGATGATGGTGCAACAAAACGATAACAACAATAGCACCAATCAAGGGACGATAAGAGGCTCCCAAGTACCATAAACTTTGTCACATTTCTCATCCTTGATACCGAGAATATCTCCACTTGAAATATGATAAAATAAATATAATACCAATGGTAAGTATGAGGCACCAAGCTCTCTGAAAAAATATAACATAATACCAATGGTAAGTACGAGGCACCGAGCTCTCAAGTACACAAAAATAACACCAATGGTGAGTACGAGGCGCTGAGCTCTCAAGTACACATACAAGGTCTCTGTCACATCCATCATCTATCACATCATCGAGGAAAGTATTAGTAAAATCATGATTCTAAATTATCGATTGACCAAATATAAGTGAGAAACGCCACCAGTGATGAGGCAACAACCATATAATGAAGATTTGAAACGTCAGATAGCTTTATCTATACACGAGTTGGCTCACGAGTGCTAAATATGGGATGCTATTTTTGGACTATTATGACGCTATCTTTGGACTGTTATGATGCTATCTTTGGATTGTAATGACGATAGTGCTCGTCATAGTTTCCTTGAACTAAAGAAATGCTACCAGCCTTCGTGAGTCTCATGCTAGAAACAGTGGCAATATTCTCTAGATATCCATTTAATACTTATGAGAAAAGCTATACATAAATAAAACATGCTGGTGATGTAATCAAAGCCAAAACAACAACTCGCACTATGCCAAAAAATATGGCAACGCTATTTACAACCAAACTCTTAAATAACAATATATTTTCTTAAAATAGCATAAAATAGTAATGTTTTATGATGTGTTACCGATTGGGACCGGCGGTTGTAGCCGACGTTGTGAGGCATTGTAGTTCACATCAGTCTGACGTCTCTATTTTGTGGCCAGGCAAAGCTCGTAGCCTTCTACAAATCGCCTCCCTATATGCTGTCAAGAAGTTTGCGGTCTTGCCAAGAAAGCACTGGCTTTTGGCTGTGAGAGTTTGTGAGAGAACTCCAAAAACTATATGAAGGAGTTATACCATGGATGCCATGAAGTCTAGGGTTTTAGAAGGAAGTACAATCAAAGAAGCCCCACTCTTTCTCTCTTGCACTCACACACACAAAGAAAGAACACAAAAGAGAATATCAAAACAACACAAGGATGAAAAACATCAAGGCTATGGTCATATCATATCATGGGTAATATGAAAGGGTTAATAGATGAGTTAATGGCGTTTAATCTTTGCCGACCAAACATGCCCGAATTGTTCTTTGGAATGTAGTTTTGTGCTTACCATAATATATATGTTCTTTCTAGTGATTGGGATTGATTGTGTGTGCAAATCCTCTTGGTTCATAGCAAGATAACTACACTTGCGTCAAAAGAAAAGTTATAGTCTATAAGAGGTAGTATGATTGCTAGCTCCCTCGTAGCATAGCTCCAAAGAATCAACAAAATTATCAATCCAAGGATGGTAGTGACCCGGCTAGGGCATGGAAACATCACACATGGGTGATTGTGTGAGAGAAATGAGATAGAATTGAGTGGGGAAATAACATGAGATTATTTACAATCGAAAGAAAAGAGAAGCAATGAAGGAGATTAGTGTATGCACACATGCTAACCCTTATGCTAATCAAGGTTGCTAATCGTTGCATTCTCTATTATTCCTTGTGGTTACATCCTAATCACAAGCTCACCCAAGCTCGTGGAGTTATGATTAGAGCAATGCATGCACAGATCCTTAATCTACACACTAATCTAATCATTCACACACTACTAAAATCAAACACACAATAGGCAGTCAGGAATTAGAGAGCAATTAGTTCTTAATCTACATCATCAAGACACTAATACACAACTTAATGAAAAGCAAGAGAAATGCAAAAGGACTCATCTTCATTGCATGCATATAATTGGTCCGTGAAGAGAGTACATGAGGCTCCATGGTTCCACCTCCATAGCCTCCTTGTTCTTCTTCTCTACTCTAGGTTTCTCTCAAAATGACATCTCCCCTTTCACATGAGCTACATTCACTTATATACATAGGGTTTAAAAAGTTATGGCCGGCCACCCAAAGTACATGAAGTGAATAAATAGATACAACTTGGAACTCAATGTGAGCCCATGAATATATACATAGAAAATGGAAAATTAATGTCTACGAGAAGGTGAAAATGGTTGATGACGTTGAATGCATCGAACATTCCCCCCTTCCTAGGCTTGGTTGTCTCCGACAAAGATATGTCGTGGTGAACGCTCCAGGAAGAATGTGCCTGCAAAAGACAAAAGGCAATGAAGTAGCAAGCATAATCATGTGGAAAATAAGTCATAAGGCAAAGTAAAGCACATTATGGAATGACTAAGTGCAAAGAATTATGAATTGTTAAACTGCCAATAAAAGACAAATATATTGCACTTGCTAAAAATAATTAAACAAATGTTTTGGGCTTATGGATGAGTCTATCAATGAGTTAGTTGTGACGAAGGGTTAAGATAGTCACTCTAGTACTAGGTAAGTTAGAAAAATTATCTAAAGGCAAGATTTCCTATTTGTGTTATGAGAAGAGATAAGCGAACTAATTGTACAACTCCAAACAAAAGCTTGAATTTTTTAGTTTAAGCTCAATGGAAGTCTTTTATTTTTCTCTTTCATTTTTCTTGCTCTTTTCTTTTTCAATTTCTTTTTTCACATTGCTTTAAGAGCATTTTTTGTGAGTGCTTATTTTGTATGCCCGAGGTTTTTTGCTTCTCAAGGAAAAGCACCCCACTAGGAATATGTAGGACTCTAATACCATAGGCTATACGTGAGTGAAGTACCAAAATCCAACTGGAATTTCTCCTCCAGCTTAAGCGTTTACACTTGTGGCACTTTTGTGCTTCCATATCCTTTGTATCCTTTGTGCCTCTCTATGCCTAAAACCCTCCTAAGGTCTCAAACATTTAAATAATTCTACCAACTAGGACTAGTAGGTCAAGTAAATGAGTTAACTTAAAGTCATAGCCTCCTAACCTCAAGGCTTATCAATAAGACTAAACTTTATGTTAATCAACTAAAGCATGTACAAAATTATTTTTCTCTACTGGCAGATAACAAGACATAATAAAATGGACTCAATCAAACCATGAAAAGCCACAATAAGCAAATATAGGTGTACAAAAACATATAGCATAGGAAGTGATACACCTGGAGAAATATGATGTATTTCCTCTGTAGCTATGAAAATCGGCATATAACTCTGAAGCTCAATGGAACCATGCAATCTGGAAGTTGAAGTCTGTCTATGCTGCAAAATCATAAGGCAAGACACTACCACCTAGAAAGGTGTGTCAGCATAGTAGTGAAAGTTTTATTACAAAATGAAAGAAATCCTAAACTAGGGTCTAAACCTGGATACCTAGAGGGAAAAAACCCGTAGGAAAAAAGTGCCTCTAGTATAAATGCATGCAGCTAGTGCACCATAGTCAATATGCTCAAGTCAATGGTCAATTGCAACTAGGAGGGATAAGAGAACTCTCTCCAAAAAATAAAGCCTATAATCTCCTAGCTCTCTATCTAATGGTCAATGGCTGGCTAGCACCCAGCTCCATATGGATGGTAGAATCTATAGCACAAGTAATGGGTCTAGGGATGACATCAGCCTGTGACTGTGTCGTCAAATAACTTTGTAGCTTAGAATCCCTCAGTGGATGACTCTTGCCTAGCTCTAAATCAATAGCATGATGAATAGGAATCTCTGGTGAGCTATGGCTCATGGCACCCGGTGGTGTAATAAGTAGTAGGCTCTTTGGTAGCTTAATTTTCAATGTCTATGGTATCTCAAGGAAGGTATGTCGAGATCTCCTCATATGTGGTCGTGGATATCTGCTTATGTATGTCCTCGGTGTGGAGTAGGCCTCTTTAATGGTCATGAAATTGGTCTAGATTTCTATGGCATAGGTCTAGTCAAAGAAATTGTAGTAGATCTAGGAGGATGTGCAATGGTCAGTGGTCTAGGAACCCAAATTTTTCTATGTCCTATATAGAATCCCTGTGCCTCTAGTGACTGCCTAGATGTGAGCCAACCATGTGATAGTCCATCATGTGTGTTGTGGCTCTCAATCCAAACTGGTATGTCGTCACTAGCTAAAGGTCTAACATGTGTCATTGTGTGAGGTAGATAAACATGTCTAGCAATCCTATCATAATCTCTCGATGATGAGCTATAGGCCTGATATGTCCTAGATGGCTCATGGGTGGGACTACTCCTGGTGGGAACATCCTCTAATGTAGGCTCTACCTCTAGGGGTATCTCAAGTACAATGGTAGAAGTCACTCTTGTCAAAGGGGTCTCTGGATCTTGATGTGTGACGTCTACACTCGTGGGGTGACAGTCATGGTCTCTAAATAACTCATATGTCCGTCTCTCGCATGGGGGGTCTATGTGCTCAACCATCAATGAATCTGGTGGTGAATGCTCATGATTAGGTGTCTCTATGCTGGCATTTGTCTCTATAGGTATCTCAGTCTCTAAAAGATCTGTAGTAATGTCAACACTCTCATGGTCATGTGCATCGGCTATCTCCTCATGTATAGGCTGTGGGTTGGTATCTACCTCTATGATAGGTGCAAGGGGATCATCAATAATAGCTATGGAATCTGGAACTCTGTCAATCTCTAGTGGCTCAGTGCTCGCGTCTAGTGTAGGAGAAATCTCACTAGGCTGTACATCCCTCGTAGAACAAGTATCAAACTCTGGAATTGGAAATGTAGGTGGCTCCACAGTAGGGCCCTCTAGTGTACTCATCCTATCGTCAATCTCAACATTCATCATTTTCATCTCAATCACTCTAGATTGCAGCTGATCAACTGTGCTCTGTGGAAAAATATGTCTATGTGATGAAGCTTTGGGAGATGACCTGGTACAGGATATCTGTCTAGGAGGTGTATGTGAACTCTCGGTGGGTATCTGTCTAGTATCCTTGCCATGCCATGGAGAATAGGGCAATCCAATCATTAAATATTAAATCTCACCCAATGGGTCCCTATAAATCCTATTGCGAAGATCTCCAATAAGATATGCCATAATGCTCATGGCTGGCTCAATATACCATCTTGTCTGCTCATATATGCATCTACGTTCACAATTATCAACATAAGTCAATGTGTGCTCCAATCTACGTAACTGCACTATCCTAGGATGTACATAAGTATCTAAACAATCATTGTGATGTGCTCTGTCAATAGCATCATATGGGCTGGTCGACAGGGACATGTATGTGCCCTTGAATTCATCGGTAAAGAACTTGGTCGTACCAAAATGTCTCTTTTGAACTTCGGCTATTTGCCGTATAGAAGGGTCTAAGTTGTCTGAGAAGTTACCTTTGGTATAGGAATGTCCATCATGGTCAAGAAACCAAGGCATAGCTCCTCTCTGGCCTACAAAATGTAGCACAATCTCATCTCGGTCCTCAATACTCGGAGTATCAACCCTAGGCTCGACTCGTGCGTGCATGGTGGCTCTAGGTGATCTAGCAATCATCGGTAAATCTGGTGCATGTGAGCTGGAAAGCTCAATATATAGTGTGCTCATGGCTGGCAATATGGAAGGTGGTACATGTCTACAACCTCTCTAGCATGTGTGCTAATAGTAAGAACATTGAAAATATGAGGTGTAACTGTCTCTGTGGCTCGTAGCTCTAGTCGTGCACTAGTATGGCTCTGCATCCTACGCTCCATATCTGCCCTAGCCTCTGCTATGATCTCTGCTGAGGTCAGTCTCCTAGATGGTGGTGAGGATTGAAATCCTAGAGGTGATCGAACCTCCAGATCCACGATTGCCAAAGTCTAGCAGTCTAGGTCAAATTTGGTGCTAGGGGGCAATAAACCAATGCACTAGGTGCAAGGCGTAATCTGGCAATGAATGGATATCCAAATGGTAATCGGGATCTCTTTGTGTAATCTGGCTCTAAAATCGATCACTCGATCAAAGTCGTAGCCAAATGTAGATCTAGTAACCAAATCAAACTCTAATCGCGCATTAGTGTGCTAAGAATAGCCAAAAGCATCCAAATCAAGATCTTGCATGTGAACAAACTCTAACAAGCTAAATATGGTCAATATGAAGACCAAAACAAATCTCTATTGCAAGTCGAGGTCAAATATGGTAAATCGTAAGACTCTATGATCAAATCGAGCCAAAATGTAATATTGTGCGTGAAACAGCTCTACAACGTGTAATCTGGAAAATCGTAGACCCAAAATCAAATTCCATGTCAAACAAGGTCTGTGTGTATAATCTGACTGAAATATGCTAAAAACGGCTCAAATCGATAAAATCGAACAACTTCGGATGAAATTTAACTCTTGGGGCTCTAAATGCGTCTATTCATGCTTGAACGCATGTGAATGGGACGTGTGTGGATTTTTAATGCATGTGCAATGCAATGAAGAGAAACGAGACAGAGAAAAGCAAAAAAAATTATTTTTTGAGTTTTTGAGTTTTTTATTTTTTATTTTTTATTTTTTTTGTCTCTTGTGTGTGTGCGCGAGAGAGAAAACGTGTGTGTGTTTGTGTATGTGTGTGTGTATGTTTCTTTTTGACTTTCTGTGTTTGTTTCTTTGTGTGTTGACTTTCTTGTCTTTTCTTCTTTTGTTTGTTTTGCTTTTGTTTTGTGTGTGTGTAGGGGTTGGGTCACACGAGCTCAAGGAGTGGAGACTGGTTAGAGAGTGTGTACATGGGGGCAACAAGTGCGGGACAAGGTAAGTGAAAACGTGGATGCAGACGAGGTTGAGCTTGGCCCGGTGGTCACGGAAGCGGGGCGGGTGAAAATATACACAAATGCAACAGAGTTAAAGAAATTTGCATGAGAAGGTAAAATGACCCAAAAAATACCCGAAAAATGTTAAAAACAACTAGAAATTTAGCGAGAGTTCATCGTTTTAAAGATTATGTTTTGGATCAATTGTTCCCATCATATTTTTACAGTTTCAAATTTTTTATTAAAAATGAACAATTTTAAGCACTAAATTAGCACAAAAATACAAAAAATTAACGAAATAATTACAAAAAGTTAACCAAATATTTTTAAAAAAATATGCATCTCGTTCTACTTGATTTCTAGCACTTGGAACATCAAGATTACAATCCCAATCAGTTTCCAATGCATTTGACAATCAAATTGATGCAAAATTGATCGTTTTTTACCTCTTTTTTGTCCAATTTTGACCAAAAAATTAGCAAACTTAATGATGCAATTAGGCAAATTTTTGCACATACACTTGATTATTGTGCTTTGGAATTTGCCATGTAATCAATTACACATCAATTTCCAACCAAGTACTAGTTCAATTATGTGTGCAAAAACTAGCAAAATTAAGCATAAATCCGGTAAATAGTGCACACACACAATTTCTACCGCAATTTTGACGGCATAACGATGCAATTTTAGCAATCAAAAAATCTGAACCATCATTGTCATTACATCATCAAACAAGTCATTGCCTTGCACAATTCTAATTGGCACCAATTAAGCCGTACTTAGCACTCGAAAGTGCACACTTTGTCTACACATGGACATACTAATTGCACTAAAATTTGCAGTAATATTTTTTGTAATCAAACTTTAATCACACCTGAAAATCAAATCAGCAATTGAGTGGGTTAGTCCACTCACAATTTCATGAGCAACGCGTCGATTTCCAACTCCAATTGACGCCTACACACATGTGTGTGTACTAGCACCCGCTTCACGGCATTTCACCTATAATCAATTGAGCACAAAATCTCATGTGTAGCATCAATGAATTTAAACACATAAGAATAATAATCACAACTCTAATCAACAATTTAGCTATGTGTAGTAGAAAAAGAAAATGTGATTAGAGAGTAATTAGAGAAAAATCCCTAATTACACATTCAAAAATCACTCAATTTTAGTCAAAACTTTTACAATTTCATATCAAAAGAGTGAAGACTTAACCTCACTAATTAGGCATACACACATGTTAAACGCTTGAATTAGTAGCGGATTAGTCAAAAAATAGTGATCTAGAATAGTTGTATCTTTGAGAATCATACAAGCTCATGTGATTTCTCCACTCAATTCTATCTCATTTCTCTCACACAATCACCCATGTGTGATGTTTCCATGCCCTAGCCGGGTCGCTACCATCCTTGGATTGATAATTTTGTTGATTCTTTGGAGCTATTCTACAAGGGAGCTAACATTTGGCACCATTGTCGGGGAAGGTAGCCTAAGCTAGAGGAGAATTTTTTAGTATAATCGAGTGTTTTAGGAGTAGATTTAGGTAGAAAACTTTGAGAATCATAGAAGCTTGTGTCCCACTAGGATATGATTCCTTCCTAGTAGCTATTAAAAAGAAATATAAGAAATAAAACAAATACATAGAATATATATATACTGGAAGTTACCCTAGATATAGGATCTAGATAGGGTGTGAGATGATAATGAGATAGTAGAAAGAAATAACCAATGCTTTTTACCCCAAGTTAAAGAGACAGAGCTATTGACGCTTTTCCCATAGTATTTTCTGACAATAAAGTAAGAATATGTTACCCTTGAGATAAATAATAGGATGAGATAGAAAGATTATTATTATACTTAGATATGCATATGTACATTATAGAAAATATGTATCTAAAAAGTTGCAAGATAGATCTTGCAGCATTCGTTTCCACTATGTACGTGTCACAGCACGACATCCACCCCCTCTAATCTTGCACATACTCTAATATGTGCCACATTGTCTCTTTGTAAGATCAGCCCTCTTGTACATCCTCCTTGCTTTCTTCTTCACTTTTTTCACATCCTTTGATAGGGAAATCATTGATGAAAGGCATTGTGATTTGAGGAATAAAGTCACGTAAAACCTTATTCATCCCATTCATCATATGTGCAACCGAGTTGGTTGCTCCCTGCCGCAAGGTACACATCCTTACCAAACCCAAAGGTGTCCTCATGGTTGTCAAGTCTGCTTTCAATTGCAAGCTGAAATTGATCATACCCTGAGTAGAGATCCCCCATTGAGTAGATTGCCTTCTTTGCAAACACCTCTGCAAACTCATCCACAATCGGTCCTGTACCTACATTTCTAATTGTCACCTTGTTCACTAGTTGCATATCTTGGATGAAGCGTAGAGCACCATTCTTCTTTGGAACTGTGAACCACCTGTTTGAGTATGGAGCACAAGAAGGCTCCCAAATCCCCATTTTGATCTTTTCGTTCAATAGCTCTACTAACTTGGGCAAATGAGCCTTTAGAACCGGAATAGGCCGTAGATTCCAAGGCACATGAGGTATTGTAAAAATTACCATAGGAGCTATAATAGAAGGATCAACACATCCTATCTCATGTGGCTCAAATGTTAAAGCCTTACCATGATTTGAAAGCATTCCTTTAAAGCACTTTGTCTCCTCCTGTGTTAGAAACTCCTCGACTCCAATTTGCAACTCTTGAAAAGACTCCTTTGTGAAGGTGTGTCCAATCTTTTTAGGATTCCTCAAACTTGGTTGCAAGGCAGCTTGCTTAATCTTTTCCCTATGGTTGGGTGGTAAGGGTGAAGCTACTGGTTCAGCTTCTTTGCTCCACTCTTGTATTTTAGTTTCAACATGGACTTTGGGGCCAACTGTCTGCTTGAAACATTGATTTTATTTAAAGGTTTCTATGATTTGATACATTTCCATAGAGAATACTTCCACAACTTCATTTTCAAGATGCAAACTAGACTCCATTATAGCATCAAGCTCACCCATAGTATCGACAAAAGAAACTTGCATACACAAACCCAAAACATTTTGAGTAGGCTCTAGCAAGCCACTCGCTTTCATGCCTATTTGTACATTATGTATATATTGCCTCTCACATCTCTTCAAATCTTCAAGTTTTACAAAACATACTAATCCTTTCCTTGTTACCAAGGAGCCCGTTGAGAAAGTTTCACCTATTTTTGGATCAAGCAAGACCCTTTTTCTTTCTGTACCACTCCAATCCCACTTTACAATGGTACTTTGCCAAAACCCAACATTTCCCTATGATCATGAAACTCTTTGCTCACCTTTGGAAGAGGATGATCTCTAAGGTTGTCATGATTTATTTCATGGTTTACACAAACTGTGAGAAATTGAACAACAAGTTTACCATCTTTGCTTCATATCCTGGCATAAGCTGAACCATCATCCACTACCTTTGTTTCCATTCAAACTCCCAAAATGTAGGGTTGTCCAAGGATAAGATGATATGAAGATGTGTCCTGTATAAAGAAGTTTTGTTCAACCTTTACATCACCTATTGTTACCTTTACACTTGAACATGTTGGATACAATTCACCTGATGAATTGTTTGCCACTCTGACCATCCAACCATGTTTTGCGTCCATTGGCCATTTACATTTGTTGTAAAGACTTTTTGACATTATATTTATTTCAAAACCATGGTCAATGAAGGCAACAAATGGTTCTTCAAGATCACCTACCTTGATCAATGTCTTTGTAGTAGCCCATGCCCAATGGCTTCTAGAATAGTGGCTTCAGGAATACTTTGAGATCCTTCCCCATCATCATCAAATTTCAGTTGCCTTACGTTCCAAGAAGTTTGGTTTCATCCCACCATAGCTTCGTCACCTTCTTTAGCATGCACCTGTACTCCTTGTGTCTTCACAGTACCGCCTTCATCTTGTGGGTGAATAGACTCTCCAATTGTTTGCTTTTTTCTTTTGATGATGTCAGTAATTTCTTCATGGAATTCAAGCTTGGCTATGCCAGGAACCTCACCCAAAGAAAACTCAACCTTTCTATTCAAAATCCTCTCCTCTAGAACTTTCTTCAAGTCTATAGCAAGCTCATTGTCAGATTGTAGTTTGTAAGCTGGTCCTTTTGGCTTACCTTTTGTTGGCTCCTTTTTCTTTCGTATTGTAGATTCCTCCATATTCACTTCTGGTGAAGGTGCCTCTTGTGTTGGAGATGCTCGCAAAGGTGCTGCTTCATTCCTCCCTCCACTTCTTGTAGCTCTTTTTGAAGGCCCTTCATCACCATTTTCACGTCGACGCTTGTCTTCTACAATGGCTTCATGGCTTTGGCAGTTTGTAATGTAGGCATGGACAGACATTGAGTCCACTAGATCACTCCACCCTGTTTCTAGACGTATGCAATGACTTGATTCATGTAGAATCTCTTTTGTAAGCTTTCCTTTTTTAGCTTATTCCATGACATATGGCCAAAGCCGACCATGATGATCAGTCACCTCTTCATCACTAAGATGCTCAATTTTTACTCCATATATAGATGCCTTAACTGAAGAGGTGGCATGGTTAGTTGCCATATCTTCAACTAAGGTTTGCATTCTCCCCTTCCCAAAGTTAGTTCTCAAGGGTAGACCTGTCTCTATTAAGTGGATTTTACCATCCTTAAAAAAGACCATCTTTTGTCAAAGCATCACTAAAACTATTACAATCCCTTCTTACTTGGTCTGTACTATCACACCAAATATATCTAATAACAAAACCTTCTTTGGGCTGTTTTCGTTGCCTAGATGGTTGGCCTTTTTCTTCAAGCTTTGCAAGATTCACCTTCATGTCACACATTCCCTTCACAATCTCATCTAGCATAGACTCATCAAACTTAGGAGCTATAAAAGTAGGCTTTACCATTTTGTCAAAAGTTGAGGTGAAAGGACTTGTAGTGTTTACTACCACTTTTTCCCTTCTTCTTTGTAACTTGTCAAGCAGTGAGACAACACCTTCAACTTCATTCCGGTTGATCGTTAGTCCTTTCTCAACATCTTTATCTTCAAGAAGAAGCTCCAAATTTTCTTGAAACTCTTTACTAGCAGCTTGTAAGAAAAGATATGTCTTCTCTACATCTAGTGTGGCCTTTTCTATCTTGGTGAGTTGTGCATAGTGCTGCTCAAATTCCCTAAGTAGCTCTGTTATTGATAGTCCTTGCTTTGGCTTGACTACCCATTCTATTAATGTCCTTTTGGTCACTCTCTTAGAGTCACTATCATAGCTATTATCTCCTCAACAATAGCACATGTATGAGCTTGCTACCTGGCTTATAAGCTTGCATGCGGACACTGTTTGACTTGTTGCAGATCATTATCAGTCGTTGCGTCATATTGTAGCCAAGGAAAAATTGATTCCTACACCATCTTACTCGCTTGCAGTATGACAAAAACTATCACGCAAGCTATGCGGCCAAAACTGTATATGCTAGAATGCCTTTTATTTTTCTTTGAATAAAGCATGGTTAAAAGTAGTCGTAACCAACTAAACAAAGCATGCCAAAAACATTCGCTTGCGTGCAGATGAGCACGATCACTTGCAACACACAATTTTCCTTCGCAAGGTAGGGACAAAAATTGATACAAAACCAAAAGAAACATCTACTTAGCTCGTTGTGAAGATATTTCCACGACCACAAGATATTGCCTTTGACGTTGTGGTTTCTCACAACTGAGCTCTAATCCCATGTTGATGAGGGTGGAAGACCAAGATGAGAGGCTATGATACCATGTTGAATCGGAGGGAGAAAGCATAGGTAGACGATAGGGGAGAGAGAGACAACACCATCATATGCAATCCCCAAAAGTGTATGCTGAACACACACTGAGTACACATATATAGTGGAGACTCCTAGCTATATATAGCATAAGTGTGCGCTCTCTATATAGATCCAACGACAACATGCATTGATAGCCGTTTTTCGGCTCTCTATGATTGCCATAGTGAGTTATCCCCCCCTATCAAATCATTTAGACACTGTGGTTACCCTCACCCTTTCACTGTTTATAGGTGCGTGTGAGTTAGGGGACTTTTCCCATATCTCCTTACTGAAATAAAAAACCCTCAATTAGCTAGGCATTGGGCTAGTTGAGCCAAAAAAATAAAAAAAATAAAAAATATAAGTATATTATGGCCCATGCGTATGTAAATATTTCTTTGTATATAGGGCCTAAATAAAAGATTTTTTCATAATTATTTTGGTATTTATTTAAATATTTTTACCTAGGTGTGTGTTATTTATGCTCTGTACATTGCCTCACCATTACCACAATTTTTCTTATCATTTTTCATACTCTTTATTCCATATAGAAATATTTTCATGTAAGCTTCTCTTATATTTGGTGTAACTCCACCCCAACAAAAATCCAAAAAAACTAGTTTTACTTTTGTGTATATTTTTTCACTATTGTGATTTTTCCCTTCCTACATCTATTTTGTTTTTGTTCTAAAAAATTAGAACACCAAAAATATTTATCTTTTTATGGTAGCCTCATAATGAGAGAGATTTCTTTTGACCCCTTTATATTTTTTCCACTTATATTATTTATATTTGACATGTACATATTTTTTAGACCCCTCAATATTTAATTTTCTTAGTTGTACTATTCACTTATATCATGATCTCAACAATATCTTCAATTATAGACCTACCAAATAAGGTCAAGGGTAGGTGGCATGCATACATGCACTATGGAGGGCTCACTCTTGGAGGTATTCAAAAGAATCATCCAAAGAAGGACCCCACAAGGACCTTGTGCAGTGGAAAAAAACGGTCGGTTTTGCTGAATTTTTAAAGTTCACTTGCTCTCTGAATTTGAAAAGGTGATACAAACAAAAGTTGTAGCTCGTGGGCTGAAATTTTGCCTCAAATTTTTTCATATTTTTTTGAGCTACGATCTGTGAGCTATGATTTTATTAGTGGACCCCAGTTTTCCCATGCTATGCAGCCACACTCTCTTTTCCACTTTATCATTTTCCTCTTTCACACACACTTCTCCACTCATCATCCCCACCTCTCTCACCACTCCTCTCTGCACCCTACTCACCTTCTCCTCAACCTTGAAGAATAAGAGAAACCATGGTGAACTCATACCTCCCACACACAATTCCATTCCAAAATTGACCACCTAGTCTCATTTTTCCTCCTCCAAATTACCCATATCTATCAAACAAACCACAAAATTCAGTCTCTTCTCTTAAAAGACAGCATCATGGTGGTTGATTACTCAGCTTCAATTACCTTGTCTCTCAAGGAAGGTCAAGAGTGGATAAAAAATGTACCGTCAAAGCTAGTGGACCGTCAACAAGCGTCAAAATTGGCCCTACTCAAGACACTTGGAGCATCAACCTTGTAAGAAATCCACCTTTTCTTACCTCTTAAGAGTTTTTCTTCCTTATTTGTATCCTACATGGATACTCCCATTGTAAATATCCAATTCCATTTGTAAATTAATACTAAATCTACTAACACTAACCCACTATGAAAAGTC
Source organism: Adiantum capillus-veneris (assembly GCF_014529385.1). Taxonomy (NCBI): domain Eukaryota; kingdom Viridiplantae; phylum Streptophyta; class Polypodiopsida; order Polypodiales; family Pteridaceae; genus Adiantum; species Adiantum capillus-veneris. The sequence continues at coordinate 92,354,189 of NC_140949.1, read as the reverse complement.
CTATCACCTCCATTTCTCTCCTCTCTCTTTCCCCACCAACTTCTTGATAATTCCAAGCAAAAGAAATTAGATAAATTGCTGAAAATCTAACCCAACCATGGTTAGAGGAGTAACCCTAGCCTTCAAAATTGCTATAAAAGGGGGGTGTAGCTAGCACAAAAAGGGGGGAGAAGAAAGAGCACTATGCTATAGCTTGAGAAGCCAAGCTCAACCTCTTGAGAAGGAGCTCTTGAGTGGAATATCATTGGCATTAGGCATATGTATGTGTTGTATTAGGGGTGATTAGCAAGGGAACTCTATGCCATTGTAAGAGAGAGTGATCATTAAATTGAGAGTAGGAAATCTATCATTTCTCCTACTAGAGTAAGCCCAACATTTGCTGAATCAAGGAGGGTGAATTTGGACTAAGCATGGATACCTTGTCTTCCTTCCAACGTGAAGTCATGGACAATAATGATGTGTAAGTGTCTTGGTGTTTTATTTAAGTTCTTGATCGCTTGTCTCCGGGTATTGTTATCAATTTAGCCATAAATCCCACGTGCTGTAAGAGGGCGACAGGGTGGAGAGGACTCCCCTGGCCTTAAGACAATGATTGGGGTGGCTTTTTTCTTGTGATGTGTTGTGGTGTAATTTACTCAGGCTATGTTGAACAAATACTAATCTCACTTTGATTGGTCATGACAGATTTGTAAGAAGGCATTAGTGCAACAAGCACCCCCTTCCCCCTTCTCTCTCTTTCTTACATATATATATTTATGTTTTCTTGATCATTAACGATACACTTCAAAGCAGCCCGAGCACCATCTCTCTCTCTCTCTCTCTCTCTCTCGTGTTTTAGTGTGTGAGAGTGTTCCATTGGTGTTAGGGTTAGTGTAAATTCCTTGCTTGTTTGTGGGTTGCTCTAACGATTCTCCTCTTTTGCGTCCTAGTTCGCTCTTAAACTAGGTGGTGCCCCTTGTGTAGTTGGGATTTGGCTGTGGGTTTGTTGTTTTGGTTTGTGTTGTGTTGTGCCCCAGCCCCATTGAGCAGCACGGGAGCCTTGAAGGGTTTCTAGAGGTTGCTCTTCTTGTTGCCCGCCCCGGACCGCTTCAGCATCTAGAGAGACACCCTTGCTTCTCATTAGCTGAAAACACACTGGCGCATATGTGATTACATCCCCTCGCTTCGCATCCATCGAAAAACGCGTAGAGCTCTTTGGCCTATTGTCATGCAATTAGTGCATTCCATGAGACTCCATCCCAAACACAGAGCTCCTCAAGTGCTTTATGAATTCTTTTGCCCATATCAGAATCTTATGTAATACCGTATGCCTCAGGATGCAAGTGTAGGTGATTGCATTTGGAGAGATGCCCTCTCTTTGCATTTGCCGAAAAGATTTGAGAGCTTCTTGACCCGGACCCTTGCCTTCAAGATACAAGCGTATGTGAATCCATCTAGAGAGATGCCCTTGCTTTGCATCTACCAAAAACAGCCCATACCTACTTGGTCAAGCATAAGGAGAGACATACTCACTTTGCATCCGCAAAAACATCCCAAAGCTTTGAGATGCAAGCATATGTGATTGAATCTAGAGAGACACCCTCGCTTCACATCTGCCAAAAACAGCCCAGAGCTTTTGGCCCTGCCCAAGTTGGGCATATCCCGTAATCAATGCACTCCAAGAAACTACATCCCAGATAGAAAGCTCATGGCAAGCACTTTTTGTGCTTTATAAGGTGCACCTTAATTGGTATACATGTCGACCAAGGCAATGCCAAAAGAATGACGTTTTCTTTCAAAAATCCCTAGCTAATCATCATCATGAATTCTTTTACCCATATCAGCATCTTATGTGATGCCACATGCCTTCAAGATGCAAGTGTATATGATTGCGTTTGCCCTCTCTCTACATCTGCTACAAACAACCTGAAGCTTCCTGACCTAGACCCTTTCCTTCAAGATGAAAGCGTATGTGATTGCATCCGAAGAAACACCCCCGCTTTGCATCCACAAAAAACAACCCAGGCTTCTTGGCCAAGCGTATGGAGAGACACCCTCACTTGGCATCCGTGGACAACCCAGAGCTTCAAGGTGCTAGTGTATGTGATTGTATTTGGAGAGACACCCTCGCTTCGCATCCGCCAAAAATAGCCCAAAGCTTCTTGGACCTCTCCAAGGTGGACATATCCCACAATCAATGCATTCCAAGAGATGATATCGAAAACACAAAGCTCCTGAAGCACTTTATGATGTGCACCACATTTGGCATACATGCCAACCAAGGTAGTGCCAAGCAAGATGTTTTCTTTCAACAACCACTGACTAAAAATATCATCGTGAATTCTTTTGTTCATATCAACATCTTGTGTAATACCACGTGCCTTCAAGGTGGAAGTGTACGCGATTGTATTTGTAGAGATGCCCTCTCTCTGCATCTTATGAAAATAGCTTAGAGCTTTCGACCCTGACCTTGTTGGACATATCAACGCCATGAGCTATTTGGCCCTACCCTAGTTGGGCATATCTTGCAATCAGCGAATTTGAAGATATGACATCCCAAACAGGAAACACCTTAAGCACTTTTTGTGCTTTATGAAGCGTGCCACAGTTTCCATACATGTCGACCAAGGTAGAGCCAAGCACAACCTTTTCTTTCAAAAACCCCTGGCTAACAATATCCACCCTCGTTTCGCATCAGCTGAAAAAAGACCAAAGCGTATGTGATTGCATTTGGAAACACCCTTGCTTTGCATCCATTGAAAAACGCCCAGAGATCTTTGGGCATATCCTAGAATCGGTGCATTCCATGAGGCGACATGAAGATTCTGAAGCACTTTTTATGCTTTATGAATTCTTTTGTCCATATCAGCCTCTTGTGTAATGCCCTCTCTATGCATTAGCTAAAAACAACCCAGAGCATCAGTGCATTCCAAGAAACGACATCCCGGACAGAAAGCTCCTCAAGCACTTTTTGTGCTTTATGAAGTGCACCACATATGGCATACATGTCGACCAAGGAAATGCCAACTGACTAAATATCATCATGGATTCTTTCCCCATATAAGCATCTTGTGTGATGCCACATGCATCTAAGGTGAAAACGTACGTGATTGTATTTGGAGAGATTCCCTCTCCATGCATTTGCTGAAAATAGCCTAGAGCTTTCAACCCTAACCATGTTGTACATATCCTACAATCAATGCACTCCATGGGTCGCAAACAATTCACCCATGAGACAACATTGCGGACATGAAGCTCTTTGAGGACCTATTGTTTGCTATGTAGCAAATATTGTTGCTTTCTTGGCACTGCTCAATGTTCATGAAACTACTAATGCTTAGAGAAGGGAAAGAGATGGCAAGCATGGTGACGCTAAAAATTGCTCAATGTTCATGAAACTAATGGTGCTTAGATAAGGGCAAGATATGGGGAGCATGGAGACGCTAAAAATTGCCTAGAGGTTTCAACCCCTAACCCTGTTGGACATATCTTGCAATCAATGCACTCCATGAGATAATATTGTGGAGGGGATGCTCTTTAAGAAGCTATTGAGCTCTTCCTCTCCATGTTTTCTTGTGTAGCAGATATTGCTGCTTTCTTAGTGCTGCTCAGTGCTCATGAAACCATTGGTGCTTAAAGAAGGGCAAGAGATGGGGGACATGGCGACACTGAAAATTACATAGAGGTGACAGTGGAAAAGCAAGGACTCAATTTGGTTGCACCTATACTCTCTCTCTCTCTCTTTATCTCTCTCTCTCTCTCTCTCTCTTGTGTGCCTCTCTCGCTATGTAGCAGTGAATACTCCTAGACAAAGGAAATGCAGACACTTGTCCAAGGGAGGGAGGAGGGGGGGAATCTGTCACACGTGTCAAAGAAAGGGACTTGCCACAGACTGTGTGTGAGCCACAAATGGCTGCAAGCACACAACTAGATTAATGTAGAAAGCTCAAGAGAGTAAGGGTGTGTCACTCACCACCCTACGCTCGCCTTCATGGAGGATTCCTTGCCGCAAAGAAGAGGGAGCTACTACGTTGCCGCGCTCAACCGCCTCGCCACCGCCATGCCGTTGCAATGCTCGATCACTCTCTCTCTCTCTCTCATGCACACACACACACACACACACACACACATGGAGATGAAGAAGAAGATGGAGATGGAGCAAGAGCACTCTTCAATTGCACAAATGAGAGAATGAGTGATTTTTAGGTTTAGGTGACTTTTATATGAGCTCGCCCATTCACGCTTGGGAACCCATGCTTAGCCAACTAACCCTTGAATGTTGCAGTTGGAGTGCACCTCTCGTCGACGATCACTCTTACCCTTTTCCTATTGGACCGACAAGCCCGGCCCATGACTACTAGAAGTGGATGCCAGTGGTTAATATGCCCCCCTTCCTAATGTAGATTCTGCCCTTGGAATATAATAGTGCAGCATCAAGATCCATGATAGGATTACCTATAGCAGAAGAAAAACAACATCGTGAAAGCTCAAAGACAGCATGTGCATGCATGCAACAAGTGAGATGCATACATAATATTCTAGGAAATGCAAAAAAAAGTTCATGAATTGTAACATTGCCAACTAGAACAAGCGTAGTACCTACATAAAATGCAATTGAGTTAAGGTCTATTAGGTTGACTCTAAGAGTACACAAGAGCTAGGGCTAAAGTAAGTACTAGATTGACCAACATCAATTAAAAAATGTTGACTAAAGAGTAGTTAAACCTAGGAATGCTCGTCGGGGTCTAAAGAGTAGTGATCTTGTCACTTATACCACTTAAGTGTGGTCAACATAAAATACAAGGAAGTTTGTGCCATTTGCTTTTTTTTTTTTTTTTTTTTGTCATAGTTGCTAAAAGTACCTGGGAGACTCGAGGTCTTAAATACCACCTTGAGCATAAACTAGCCAGAGTCTCGAGGTCTCAAATACCAGCTTAACACATGGACTTTCACAACACAAGTCACACTTAGGTGGAATAAGCTAGAGAGAACTATATCCTCATAGCCTAAAACATTACTACAGTTACTACAATCAATAGACTATTTAGGAATTAAAGTCAGCAATTAAGTGGCCTAGTTTAGCCTAAGGTCCTGATACCTACTTAAAGACAACTAATATACCAAACTCAAAGAGAAGAACAAGGTACTAGAAGTTTGAAAAAATTATAGCATCTAAATTGGCAATGTCACAACTTCATAAATTTTATGCATTGTTACAAACTCAAATGAGAAGATGCAAACATGTAACTGTGAAGAGCATAGATAAAAGGAAGTAGTACACCTAATATAATGGAGAACATACATTGTAACATGTAAACATCCATTGTTGTTGTTCTTTGAAGGCATCCTTATGTAGTCACAAATTGCACAATAGTCACCACCAAACATCCACCTTCCAGAGGCACATCAGTGGGAAAAAAGAACTTTTCTAATCACTAAACTCTAAACTAGAAACACTCCTATTGTACTAATCCTACCTACCCTCCATCACTCGAGTGATGAGGATCAAAGTAAGTGGAGGTTGGTGAGCTCGATCAGTAGCTCTAAGGCTAAACTGCCATCCTCATCATCAAGGTAGGTGTAATCCTCTTTGGTAAGGCTGCGTGTCTCGTCTCTCCAATCACCATTATTGTCCTTGTCCTCTTCCGTGCAGGATAGTATTGGGAATGTCATGAGGCGTGCATACTCAGCCTAGGCAAAAGGGTAAACTTGGGTAATTGGGCGAATTTCCTGGATAGAATAGGGACCTGTCGTAGTCAAGAGGCAAACCAACCACTCTAACTCCTCAACATTTCTCTCACAAGCGACTTTAACCGAATCCCATTCAGAGGAAATATGAGGATAACATAAATGCATTACTTGGGACAGGTAAAAAAGGATATTCGTAAGAATCATCCATATCTATGAACACAAATAGAGAATGGTTAGGTGTTTGATGACGTAGGTTTTTGTTTTAGTGTACCTAATGTGACATGTGTAGGTCTGAATCAATGATTTTGACTAGTATTGTGCACACTCGTTTGCTAATTGCTCTTGCTCTTTACTATTTTTTTAATTATTATTTTTGTTTTAAACTAGGGTGGTTAGTTACTATATATCTATATATATGCAATCCCTAGAATCAGAAAGCTCAAGGGTCAGGGAAAGAAGGGTAAGAGGGAAATAATTCAATAGGCTAACGTGAATGAAGACTTCCCCCTTCCTTGGGTAGATCATACTTTGAAAGGATGTCATCACCTTTTGGAACCAGTTATTCCAATTGGTAATAGGTGAGGATTTTAGGCAATAGTTCTCTATTACCTTGGGTGCCTCATCGAGTTGCAAGGGTGGTAAGGTACTCTCCCATGAACGAACTTGAAGTAGTGCATCACGTGATAATTGAACAATGGGAGGTGTTGAATCTTTTGTAGCTTCATGGAGGCTACCTATGGTAGGTGGAGGTTGTGTAGAAGCTTTAACCTCTATGGGTGCATTACATGAGGAGCTAGAAGCTTTATGGAACTCCCCCTTTCCTAAGCTAAGCAGAATAGATTGGTTTTGCCTTGGAACCCAAACTAGCTCTGGAATAGGTGTGTAGCATCCTTCCCACGGTCTTCCATCGGCTTTGGAATCACAAGGTTTGGCTCACATGGTTTTGTAGTGGATAGGGAAGGACACGATTTACATTTAGGTACCCAAATTTGATCATTTCCATCATAATAGCCTTGGGATTCTAATAATTGTTTGGGAATCCAACATGACTTGGTTTTCACCTTCTTAACCTAAGTGGACACCTTCCTTCGAGGTTTCCTTTGTGAATTAACTTGAACCATAGGGGGGTCCGATAACGATACCTTGGGGACCCATTGATATGTACCCTTGGTCAGATCATTTGGAGTCTTTGATGTAGCACTATCTGTAGTAGCCATGGAAGTTGAAGATTTAGAGGGTTGTGCTACTGGCAAGGATGTTGTGACTTTTTGGATTGGCAATATTTTGTTGTTTTTGGTTTTATGAAGAGGTGAGATTTCAGGTGTTATTCCTTGAGCCATAGGGCCATGAGTTGGTTTCTGCGTCGTGATACTCCCGATCTCCCAATCAATATTTCATTTGATAGCAGACATCCATTTGCACCCTAGGTTTATATTACCCTCCATAGTACCAACATGCATGACCAAAAAGCTTTGAACCACGGTTCCTTTTTCATAAATAACAGGAGTGTGTAGGATTCCAAAAACAGTGGTCTTCTTCTTATTGACACCCTTGACTTGGATAATACTCTCAGATAGAGATGGCTTTCCTAACTGACACCACACTCTATATGATAGCATATTATGTTGAGCTCCTATATCCAATAATGCATTATATAGTACTCTCCCGTATAGGCTATTTAGTTCAATTGGATATCATAGAGGTGGCTCAAATTCCAATGAATCATCCTCAGTGTCTTCAAAAAACGCTTCTATGATTCCCAGATTAGCCTCTCGTTGGCGTCTAAGACATTGTTGTCTTTCTCGAGCCTCACCTCTTGCTTGGATCTTTTTAAGCTCTGTTTTTTCTTTGGCTGCTTTCTTTTGATGGATGGCTTGTTACTCTTCCTGGCTTAGAGGATCATAGTACCTTTTGAATTTACTTGCATTGAGGAATACAATGGTTTCAACTCCATCGAGAGTCTCCATAGGTTTTCTTTGATCCTTTGTATACACAATCTTATGTTCCTCTGTGGTGTAGGATTTGAAATGTTCAGGTGCAGGGTGTAAGTTTGTGGGGCCCTGTTGTTCTATAGATTGTGGTTTCACTTCCACTTCCTTTTGTTGTTGAGCTAACTCTTGATTTTATTGTCTCCTTACGGTACGGCTCAATTTTTGCTTCTCTGTAGCCTCTAGTTTTGCGATGTCAATGGGTTGTGGACAATGTTTTTTTTGGGCTAAAAATCACCAATTTAGCGAATCTTGAAATTTTTTACCTTTTTTTTTTTTGATCTCATTGGTGTAGACCTTAAGATGTTTTTTGCTATACTTTGTAATAAGGTTTTGTATTTTGGGACAACTAGTTGCCAAAGATATGCCCACTGAGGAACTTGACGGTAGGGGAGATTGAGGGCCAAGTAGGTTTGATGAAACACATCACACTATGACATGGGACCCAAAAGATTAAAGCCTACATGTGGTTGTAAGATTTTGTAACATGGAATTTTAATGGCTCCTATCATCATAATTACTTTTCTTTTCACTCTCATAACTTTTCTATGATTGATCTATGCATGATTAACTAGATTTTATGTAGGAGGTCTGAGATCTTCACACTTCCTTATTTAGTTTTCATCTAGATTTCAAAGACCTTACCCTACTCAACAAGATGTTGTCTCCTAGAAAAACCCTAGTACATATAAGGTGTGTTGTGACATTGATACTTATTTGAAAAGTCTAGGTGGCACTACTTAAATCACTTCTTTCTCTTATATAAAAAGTTGTAAGAGATGTTCCCTTTATTCTTACACATGATACTCAAAAAATGACCAATTAAGGTCTAAATTAAGATTTTTCTTGAAAAATTTATAAATTTAATTTTATAATATTTTGCTCGCTAAATTCATATATTTAGATCCATTTTCTCACCAAAAACTTGAGTAATATTTCAAGGTCGGTGTCCAAAAAAAAATAACACTAGCTGTGAACTAAACCACATAACACTTTGAAGGTATTCATCCCAGTTATCTACCAACTTCCGATGAGCATCACATGCCCCTATATAATTAAGCCATTCCACGATAGATTTCTTTTCATTTATTCTAGCATGCGCACTTTCTCTATATCGCCACCTCTTATATCTCTTACTCTTCTTGTCTAATTTTTTATTACGACTGATCTCTAGTGAAGAGTCACTAGATGAATCGCTACTTGTGTCTTCTGCTCCCTTGGATAGATTGTCATCTAGGGTACCACTGGGCCCTGAATGGTTTGTCTCCATATTTGTACTAAGATTTAACTCAGATTCTTCATCCTCAGAGTCAATTTCAATTGATGATTCTGACCCCAAATCGTGTGGACTATAGTCTTGTGAGACGCTACTGGGTCCAATTCCAGTCAAACCTTCATGTTGTAGGTCATCAAAAGCTATATGCATTGCTTCTAGCATATTTAAGGGTACAAGTGGTGGCATTTCATCCCCCTCAGGTGTTACCCAAGTCGTCCCCCTGTTTCCCCAGGTGTTTATGGTTGTTGCTAAGTGGACCCAATCCACATGTTCGACTCCGTCATCCCAGGTAGTACATCCATATAAGGAGAATCTTCCCCAACTTCAGTGTCCACTTAGCATGTGTAACTATACTGCAATGGGGCCGAGTGAACTATGGTGTCAGATCTATGATCGATTATAAATCTATTTCCTAGAGGATGTGCTCAACCAGTTACAAGATCCACCCAAATGACCGAATCTTAGAACTGCAAGTAGACATGGTTTTTAGACCAGTCATACATCCTTTTTGCTTCCCCATGAAAGGACGTCCTAAGATCATCTCAGATGCCATAGTATCCATGGAGAAATCCATAACGATGAAGGTATTTCTTATTTTATGTCCAAAGACCTTGATCTTGAGATCTTCTAGTATCCCAATAGGTTTAACAATAGACCCATTGGCCATCTTTACTACTATGGTTGTGGTTCCAAGGTGAGGTCTTCCCATAGTTTCCCATCAATTTGTAGTCACAATGCTAACCCCAATGCCACCATCAAGGATTCCCTTCACAGCTAATCCCTTGGTAGTGATTAGTATGGTTTCATTGGATTCATCACCCTCAAAGTATTGTCCCAACTTGTTAACATGTATTTCTACAACAGGGTTCTCATCTAGGTTGGGTTGTGGATCTAAGTGTTCCTCCTCTATTGGCATCTCCCTAGCTCCACCCATCTGTGCAAATTGTGTCAGCTCGACCTTCAGTTCTCCATTGAGGAAAACTCGAAGAGCTAAGAATAGCTCACGATATCCATATAGTTTGTACATGATGGTGGTTCTAGCTTCTGAAGCCATGAAATCCATCAATTTGGCAACATTTAAAGGCACCTTTTGGGCTTTCAGTCCCTTGATGTGGGGGAGATAGGATCTCCATTTCTTCGATAGGGTCAGGTAGTCCCTCTGTAAACATTCTTTCCAAGAAGAAGTGAGTACGCCCACTTTCCCATGATTTTAAGTCACTTTCTTCTTGGATGACACTGGGTATGGCTAGGGGTCTATGGACTTTGTGAGGTTGTTGTTGCGTAGGGAACAATGTGTCTGTAATCTGGATGTGATTAGGTGCTGGCTCTAGATCCCTTTGGGTATCTTCTACCAAACTCCTTAATTGCTTGACTTGCTCGATCTCCTCTGTAGGGTTTGGGTAAGTTCTTATCTTCTTCTTGGGTCCTTGCCATTGTGGCTCATGACGATCTTCCTTGTTGGTTTCTTTCTTACTAGTCGTTTTGGTCTCCATGGTTTCATCTGAATCAGAATCCTTTTTAGCGTCATTCATATATACGGGGTCGTCAATAGTCCCTATGTTAGTCTTTGAACTGGGGTCTGACTTCGCTGCTTTTTGAAATCTCTTCCTTCGTCTTTTCTTCTTCTTTTGAGATTGGGAAATTGATGTTGTGTCTCTTTCTTCAAGAATATAATTTTGTTTTTGGAGCACCGATCGTGTGAGTACATTTACTGGTACCACATGTGTACTTTGTGATGGCTCCTCGGTAACCTCAATCAAGTTTAATGGTGTGATCTTTGGTGCATTTGGATTATTCAGACATTGGGCAATCAAATGATCTATGCCACATTGAATATACATGAGTACCAACATTGTAGACATGCTCGCCTGATTGGTTTGCATTAGTGTGGCGTTCTTTTGTAGCCTAATAGGACACTTGTGGGACCCATGTCTAACCTCACCATCCTATCTTATTGCAGTATTGGAGAGAACCACGATTAATTTGTCAAACCATGGAACGAAGTTGACTCGACTAGTGCATAGAGGCTACAAGAGGTTGTCAATCTCTCGGAAAAAAACTAACAACTTGCATCTAACTCAAGCTACACTCAAGTGACTGAAATCACCAGAAGCCAATCGCTCAAAGGCAAACAAATCACATCCTTTACAGCATCAAATGATATCCAAACGTAATGAAACTTCTAGGACATGTTTATAAGACCTAAGCATACATGCTTATGGTCTCAAACCCCACTTTAGGTCAACTTTCAAAATCGTAATTATTAACAACAGTGGATTTTTGACCTAGTTGTTTTCGACCCAGAATGCATCTAAATGCTTAGCAATGATGGCCCAATATCCATCTATGCTCAGTTTTCAATTTAAAAGTGTAAATTCCTAGCTATGATGAAATTAGGCCGCGGGTCGACGACGACAAAATCTACGAAATACTGTAAATTGCTTACGTCAATGCGTAGAGCTCTTACCTGCGGTTACAATGCAAAAAACACAATCGCAATGTGACAACCAAGAAGGGAGTAGGAAGCGCGAGAAGGAGAGGAGTGAGCACTGTTAGCTCACGCTGTGTATTTATTATCTAAAACTTATAAAAAACTTACAGAAATTGGCCTTTATACCTTAGCCAAGGTTTTTGGGTGGTCAAAACCAATAATTTGGAGTTCTACCAAAGCTGGGTAATGACTGGCTGATACAATCTGGAAGCTTGTAGCCCCGGCTCATTAACTATAGAGTTTATCCAGAAAAATAGGAGTTACAATATTCTTGATTTATCAAAATAATAAATGTTTTACAAAGAGAACTTCGAAAAATGGTATCCGTGTTAGCTTGCTGCTAACATTCTCCCCCTCCTCGCCTGTGTCGTCCCTTGACACAGCTTTATGGGCTGAAATAGTCTTCGGGTTGACGGTTGCGAGGCGGTCTTTAAGTGCATCTAGTGCCTTCTGGTATCTGATTTTTCTTTCTTTGTCTAGTACTTGAAAAAATTGCGTGGTCACTTTATTCTTCAGCTCCGCCGCCGCTGAGTAGCCTACAAATCTGGATGTAAGGTTGTTGATCACCAGTGCAAATATCTTTGTTGGCCAGGTGAAGAATCCAGTGTAGAAAGCTTCCTCAAATGCCAACATATTGCTTGATGGTAAAAACATACATGTGGCATAGAAGCCGTAAAGTACTTCTTCGGAAGGCTGACTACTTAGATCATAGCATAAACCCTTGTTACCATCTAAAAATGACATCCATGGGGCTCTTGCTTGCTCAGGCTCATTAAAAACTTGGATGCATGTGACCAACATTCTGCAGATCTTATATAACATGGCGCAAGAGAGATCTGGTAGACTCTTGAAGAAAGACATGGCGCCCATTAGGGTTTTCACCATGTATTCTTCTGTTGCTTGTCCTTTCTCTAGAGCTGGCAGTCTGGGGTAGTTCAGCCAGATTGGCCACTTCTTTGTCAGTGCCTCATGCTCTTGCCATGTCCTTACTCTGGGTACATGACAAAAGGTGGGATCTCTTTGCAAGGCTGCAGGTGCTCTTGTGAACAGAATCAAATATCTTGGATTCTTGTTGGGGTGGTCTTTATCTACGCCATCTTCTTGCATGTCTTTGTACAGCCTCTCTTTTACCTGTACTAATTCCGCTTTGATGAGAGGGTATGGCAGGGATTGCTGATGCCATTGAGCATTGATCTGATTGGGAATGAGTTGAGTGACGTTGACAGAGTGTAGAACTCTCAACTCCCAATCCATTGGAGCTTTCCACTGCTCATCCACCTCTTGGGTGATCTTCTCTTTTAGTGTGTCTTCTTCAGCTTTTGACAGCTGGACCATTGGCACTGTGTCTGCATCTGTGATGTGAATCTGGAAATCCTCTTCACCGCTCGGTTGTGCTTTGGACTGTGTCTCAAACTGAGAAGATGAGACCGAGGTTATGTCTATATGCGACGTCTCTGAAGTGCCTGCCTCATCCTGCGTTTCTGGCTTTCCATCTCTGAGGAGTTGGTTAAATCTCTTGAGCTCTGCTATTTCCTTTAGGAGTTCTTCTTCTCTCTGAACCCGCATCAATGCCAGGTCCCTGCGTTGTGATTGATCTAGATTTAATTCTAACTCTAGGTCCTTGTTCTTCTTTTCTAGTGCCTTGTACACTTCATCAGCCCTTTGATCGAGGTCACGGTTGGATTTTCTTTTATTTGCCGCAAGAAGATTGCCTGATCATTGATCCACTTTTCATAGTACTATAACGAGGCATTTGATACATCCAATTGCGCTTGAATTTTTTGAGCTGACAGGGATGTTGTAAGAAGTTCATTTGTAACTTCTATCAACTGCTCGTCTTTTGCTTTGCAAGCATCGGATAACTTGGTGAGGAGATCACCTAACTCCTCCATTTCTTTTCGTTGTCTGTCTCTGGCTAGTTGATGTTGTTCAACTTCTGCCTTGATCTCCTGCACCTGCCTCTGAAGATCGGTGATGACAGTCAACCTGTCTTCTAACTCTCCCTGGAGAGCGTCAATCACCATCTCAAGCTCTTTGGCCTTTGTGCTGCGGCTTGGTGCTGCTGAACGGAGTCTCTTCGTCATGTCTTGCATCTGCCTTGCATATTCATTTACTTGTAATATAACCTCTTCGTTTTATTGCCAATCCTCTTACCTTGCCAGCTGAGATGTGTGTCTTTTTGCTGCATCGTAGCTGTTGGTTCTTCTTGTATGGAGGTAGAGGGTTGGCCTTTTGCTTTGTCATTCTGAAGACTTTTTGCCTCGGCGGTTTCTGGCTCAGTGGAAGTAGAGGGTGATGGCCCAGATCTTGTTGTCTCTTCTGGTGCCGGACTCACTTTCTTCTCTGGCTCAGGTTCTTTCTCTTGTGCAGTGGTAGACTCTTTTTCTGGCTCTGCTTCTTTATCAGCCTCTTGTGCAAATTCACTTGCCTTTTTCTCTTTAGGCTTTTGAGTATATTTGGCGGCTTTCTCTTGTTCCGGCTCACCTTCTTTCTCTTTCTCAGGCTCCACTTCTTTATTGGTGTCTTTGCCCGCAGGTGATGGTGGTGGGCTTGGCATGGTTGTTCTATAGGTGGTGAGGTGGGTCAGGGAGACTCGTAACCTTGTTCCTGTGCTTCTTCTCTAGCCGTCTCCTCGGCTTGTCTCTGTTCCTCCACCTCTTTGTCTTTTCTAGCTGCTTCTTTTGCTTCCTTCAGCTTGAGGGCTTTGGCTTCTTGGTACATTTTTCCCAAACGCTATGTCGGATCTTCATCCTCTTTTCTTGTATGATGCTTCGTCCTTGGGCCTTTAAGTCCAGTAGGCACCCATTTATCTGGGTCCTTCCCTTGTGCTTGTCTACTGCGCTGGTAGGCATGTTTCTCTCTTTCAAAGTGTGCTTGTTTTTGGCCTGGATCTTCTTGGTGGGCGGCCACAGCTTTTCTTTTCATTTCTTCTCTACGATCCCTCTTTTCCTCGTTGTCAGAGCTCTCACTGTTGTGCTTTTTCGACGAGCTGTCAGTTGATTCTTCATCGGATTTATACGATGTCTTTCTTGACCTTGTAGCTCTTGGACAGGGTTGTGCTGCCAATATCCAGGTGTTTTGTTCAAGAGCCGGTGGTAGATTGTCAGCCATGCTAATGACATGGTATGCTATTCTTGTCAGAACTTCTAGCGCACCCAAGTAAGTGATTTTTCCTTCTTTCTTGGTGCCCTTCAAGGTGGTCAAGATGTACTAGGCATGGTCCACTGGTTGCCTGGTTCTCAACTTGAAAATTTTTGTGCTTGTTCACCTTGTAGTTCTTATCATCATCGTGTCTTCCGTTTTTCCATCTGAGCTTCCCTGCTATTTATTATTAATTTTTGACCAGTTTATTTGAAAAAATCAATGAAAATAGAAAAATGCTCTAAAAGAGTTAAGTGAAAATCCAATATGAATCGGTTTATACTTAAGCTGTGATTTTGGTACCTAAATTTACCTGACTCCTTGCATGCTACTTGTAGCATTTGATTGTCGAGGGGATGGAGAAGATTGACTACTTTGTGGTTTGGTCTGCTAATTGCTTCTTTTCCGTTCCTCCTTGCTTGGTGCAATTGGAGCAATGAGTTGACCTCCTTTAGGTGATAGCTTTAACTGATTTGTATCCCAATCTGGTACTGCTTTGTATGTTCGCATCCAGGGAATTCCAAGAATCATCATCTCATTCATGTGTTCATCTGGTAAGTATACAAATTGATGAGGACATGAACATCCATGTACTATCACGTTCAAGTTGACTACTCTAAATGTTGGGGTTGGTTTTGTTGCATCCTTTGATTGTTGCTATTCTTGCTGTCAATGCTTGACTTGTTGCCTTCTTGTATGTGGAATCACTTACTGCATTTACTCTAGCTCCTGTGTCGACCAAAACATTGGTGCTATGATTGTTGAGTTGTACTTTGATGCGCAGGTCTATTCCATCTAACCGGTCATCATCTGTTGAAACTACGTCTTTAGGTAATTCCCATTGTCGTTCATCTATTTCCAGAGTGTTGATAGGAACCGGTGTCTGTTGATTCTTAAGAGCAGCTTTTTGCTTGAGTACCCGAAGCCGAGCTTCCTCTTGGGCTTCATCAATAACCTGTTGTCATTTGATCTTTCTTTGCTTGGCTGCATGCATTCTTTTTAGCAATTCATTGGTTAGTGGCAAACTGTATTTCTTTAAACTAAATACACTAATCTAATTAGTGATTGGTTCACCATCTAGGGTGGACAATTTTACTGCTCCACTTGGAGATACATCTTCAATGATAAACGGTCCATTTCCCTTTTTCTTAAACTTGGGAATGTGTTGCTTAAGGGAATGGACTAAAACTAAGTCCCCTTTCTTGAAGATTTTTGTGATTAAATGGGAATCAAAAAACTGTTTTTGTTTTTGCTTTTGTGCATAGATGTGAGCTACAGCAGTTAGCCTTTGCTCATCTAGCTTTTCCAAATCTTCAAGTCTTTCTAACTATTCATGTCCAGTCCACTCAAGATTTTGTTCTACCCTTAATGTCGACAATAGAAATTCTATTGGAAGTATGGCATCAAGACCATAAACAAGGTTAAAGGGTGTAGCATTTTAAGTTGTTTTGAATGAAACTCAATAAGACCATAGAGTAGCATGGAGATTCATTTCCTAGTCTGTCCTTCATGAACTAACCACTTTAGTCAGTATCGAACTAAGAATTTTATTTGTATGCTCAGCTTGTCCGTTTGCTTGTGGATGATAGGGAGATGATTTGTTATGGATGACCATCATAAAGCAAATACTCGATTACCTCATTGAGGAAATCAGTTCCCCGATCACTGACAATCTCTATTGGCAGTCCATATCTTATGAATACATACTCATATAAGAATGCAGCAGTGGTTATGACATCATTCTTTTGAGTTTCTTTAGCCTCGGCCCACTTGGTCAAATAGTCCGTAGCTACAATGATATATTGAGCTTGGGTTCTATAAGCAGGTGGCTGTATCAGTCCAACAAAATCTATACCCCATTTTGCAAAAGCTCTAGCCCCCATCATTGGTCTTAAGGGCATGCTATCTACTCGTGTTGGAATTTTTGCTCATTGACAAGCATCACACCTTCGAACATATTCTTTTGCATCTGCAAAAAGTGTTGGCCACCATATGCCTGCCATCAAGATTGCTCTTGCGGTGGTCTCACTAGAAAAGTGACCTCCATCTAATCCAGCATGTTCTTGTTCTATAATTGAGATATACTCGTTTTTATTTGCACAAAGACGTAAATGTTGATCTTTACCTCTCCGATATAATTCGTTCCCAATAAGAGCATAGTATCTTTCTTTAGTTTCAATTTCTCTTTGACGACGTTTACTCATATCGTCAAGAAATGTTCGATAAGTAACCAGATAATTACTCCACTTAGGAACATGTGACATTTGAAACAATGTTACATGAGGTATGGGTGTTTGTTTTTGACATCGAGGGCAATCCTTTACAAAAGATCGAACATCTCTCCTCATAGTCGGCCAAAATACTCCAAGTCTCAAGATTTGTTGCATAGTTTGGTCTTTCGCAAAGTGAAGTCCTACTATGGTAACATGTGCTTGACTTAAGTACTATTCTTTTTCTTCATGATTAATGCATAAGAGCAATACCCGTCCCAATTTATTTTGTATAGCCTACCAGCTAGTAATTGATACATAGCCGATTGCTCGATTAATCCGATTGTGATAGGAAGTGGTATTTGTGAATCCACTTGAGCTATTGTCATCAATGACACAATGTTTTTTGACCATCTAGGTATCATTTCCACAGAGAACAAATAGGCATCTGGTAGCTCATCGTCTACCCCTTTAAGTGATTCTCCTGAAAAAATCCTTGACAAATGATCTGCTCGTTGATGTGTAGTGCCCTTTTTCACAACCACAGTGAAATCAAATTTGAGAAGAATGAGGAACCATCTCACTATTCTCCTTGTGTTGCATGGATTGTTGACCAAATACAACAAAGCTTGGTGGTCCACAAAGAACACAAACTTGTTTGGCTGATAGGTAATGTCTATATTTTGAACGGCATAGATCATTCCTAATCCTTCTCTTTCGGTGGTGGTGTAATTATTTTCTGCCATGTTCAATTGTCGGCTAGCATAAGAAATAGGAAAATCAAATTTTCCATCTCCTCGTTGAGCTAGTATACAACCGATAGCAAAATTTGAAGCATCTACATGTACGTGGAATACCTTATTCCAATCTGGTGCTTTCAATATTGGAGCTAAGGTGAGAGATTGCTTAAGCTTCATGAAGGATTCTTCACATACCTTGGTCCATTCAAAGTGTGATATCAAGCTATACATGGGTTTTGCAATTATAGCGTACATGTAGATGAACCGTCGATAATATCCACAATGTCCCATGAAGGCTTGTACCCCCTTGACTGTTGTTGTTCAAGGCAAATCAGCAGTGACATGAATCTTCTCAATATCAGTAGCTATGCCATTTTTAGACACTATATGTCCAAGACTTTTTCCTTGTCTACCCATGAATGTGCACTTTTCAAAATTTAAGCAAATCCTATAAAGTCTACATTTTTCGAATACCTTTTTGAGGTGTTCAAACTGATCAGCCCAGATTGATGAATGTACGCATAGATCATCCATATATACTTCTAAGAATTTCCTAAGATATTCTTTGAAAGCATGGCTCATCAACCTTTGAAATGTGGCTGGAGCATTAGTTAACCAAATGGAATAACCCGATAGGCAAATATACCCCATTCTTTTGCAAAAGCAGTTTTATGTTGATCTCTTGGGTCAACCAAAAGTTGATTGTATCCCAAAAAGCCATCTAAGAAGTTGTAAACTTCTTTTCCTGCAACTCGTTCTAAAACATGCTCAGTTACCGAAAGAGGAAAGTTGTCTCGAATGGTAGCTGCATTGACCTTTTTGAAATTAACACACAATCGTAATTTTTCATTCTTCTTGGGTACTACCACAATTGGAGACACCCAATCTGTGTGTTCAATTTAGTAAATGAATTCGGCTTCCTTTAGTTTTTCAATCTCTTCTTTTATCTTCTTGGCAAATGTTTCATTGTACGTGTATGGCCTTTGTCTACTTGGTTTCACATCATCTCTCATGGGTATGGTATGTTGATAGATTTCTGGATCAACACCCTTGAGATCCTTGTACGACCAAGCGAAGATACCTCGGTATTCTTTTAACAAGCTGAGCAAGAGCTCTTCTTCTTCTTTTGTTAGGTCATTCACGATGTAAGTAGGTCTTGGCTCTTCTCTTGGCTCAGCCAAGTCTATCCTTTTAGCATTTTCAGGTCCTTCGTAAGACTCGCCCTGTTTCCGTAGTTCCCTAATAGGTTGTTCAACTATGATTTTTTGATCTTGGAGAGTATAATTTTTGTAATGGGATGGAACGCGCATTACATCCTTACCATCCTCTTTCATGGTATCCATTTTGGTTGTGTATATCTCCTTTAGAGATTTTTTCAACTCTTGATATATCTTTTTCCGCTCGACTCATGTCATAGTTGGCCTTTTATCCTGTGATTTTGCTTGTATAGCCTTCCTTGTTTTTCTCAATGTCTGAGACATTTTTGAGTTTTTGTTTGAAGGAGATCTGCTAGTTATTTTGTCCTTGACACAATCATTTGCATCTATCTACGTCAGGAATTGTGTTTTACTAGAGACTGATGGCATAGATCGTGTTTTCACAATTCTGGTGTCTCTCTTTCGTCTAAACCATTTTTGTCTTCTTGATTTCTAGTTTAGAAAGTTAAAAAACTTTTCCTTTCCTCCTTTTAAAAGTAGCTTAGCTCTCATATGCTCTTTTTCTGACCCCGAATCTTCTGAGGTAGTTGAGTGTTCATCTAACTCATCAATTGCATCGTAATAGAGGTCTGAAAAGACTTGTTGAGCTTTCATTAAGTCTTTGGGTTCCTCACCTTCGTCTTCAATGTTGAGGATTGAAATCATTTGGATGGGAATTATGTCGTAGCCATCTTCATTGCAAAATTGAGTAGGCATAGACATATTCACACATACATCCATTGTTGCTAAAATTTGAGTCCACGTGAATGGCTCAAACAAATGCTCTAGAAAGGGTTCAGGTACATAGGCTTCGTCTGTGCAATCCCTTTTGAGAATACATTCTTCTCGTCTTAAGCTTCCGTTTTCTGAAGCTCCACACATCCAAATAGGAGTGTCTTTGTTTAACCAGGATGGTAGTTTAGTTTCAGCTGAAGAGACTGAATCAAACTCTTAAGTGGGTGTTTTCAAGACATCTCTATAAGTGTGATCTTTTAAATTTACTCTTGTTATAGATCCCACTTGCTTCAAGTACAGATAGTTGTTTCCCTGGATAAGTTGTACCTATCGCATGAAAGGTCTCCCCAATATGATTTCATAGTTGAGTTTTTTCCCAAAGTCTACTATGGCAAAAGTGTGTTGATATTCAATTCCACAAGAATTGACTATCACTTTTTCAAGAAGCACTAATGGTCTCTCAATGTGTCCGTCATACAACTAATGGCTGGCTGTCCCCAGAATTCCCATACTGATTTAGTGGCTATGGCTATACCAAATCCACTATCCAGTATCGCCATGGTTTCAATGTCATTATACTTCACTGGGACGGTGGTGTTTCCTTCTTCCCCTTCATAATATTCTCCGAATTTATTCATCGGAATTGATCGAATCTCTTTGTTGTCCATTTCATTTTTCAAATTTTTCTTTTTTTTTGAGATTAACCCCGTTATCCCCACCTTCTTTAGGGTTTTTTGTAAATCATTCCATAAGTATGGTCTGGGCTTTAGTAGTCCTCCAAGTTAAGAGGGCATTGGATTTTCGTTGAAACCTTCTTCAATTGTTTCTCCCTTTGTATTTGGTAGTAAGCCTTGAGCATATTGTCTCATGAACTTGACCCAATTCTTCCATACCTTCTCATCACATAGAAGCAAATGCAAGTGCATTGGATAGGTGTAGACATGACTGAATGAATGTTGTCTACTTCTAAGGTCTGTTTAGCTCTTTTTACTTGAGTGGTCTTAGACAAGATGGATTCATCTTCGTTATCCCCCAAGTAAGAAGGTAATGTTTTCAAGGTCAATGGTTTCGACATTCCTGAAGCTTCCGATCCACAATCCTCGTACAAGGATTGTACATCCATGTTCTTATCAAAAGGTAGGTTATCCAACCATACTTCCTCTATAGGTCAATGGTTTCGACATTCCTGAAGCTTCCGATCCACAATCCTCGTACAAGGATTGTACATCCATGTTCTTATCAAAAGGTAGGTTATCCAACCATACTTCCTCTATAGGAGATGACTTTAGAGTTAGGATCCCATCATTGATCTCTCTCACTTTTTCCCATAACTGTCATGGCTAGTCTTTCTCTATGAATGGAAATCCGCCTAAGGCATCTTCGCTGTCAGGCACTATAAGCTCTGGTTTGTTTGGTTCAAGGTGGGGTTCTGCCACCACAACGGATTTTTCTTTCATTTCTTTTACCACAAGCTCCTCAGGTTTGCAATACTTTCAAGATTGGGTTTTTGTTTTTCCAGCATTTCTTGCATGATTCTTACCAAATTTTGATAAGCTTCTAGCTTTGCTGCTTCCATGTCTGGAGAAGGATAGTTTTTCCATTTGTTTTACATGTTTTGGCCTGCTTTAAGTCCTGCTTGGTAAGCTTCTAAGGCGTCATTAATAGGCTCAAAAATTTTATCAACCAGAATGGATCCTCCAGATTTCACGGTTGTCTCCTTAAATTCACTTCCAGTTTCCTTCAAGTTTTCATGGAATAGCTTATGTGCTTTCTCCTTGATTTCTACCCGTTGTTTTTGTTTTCTCATCTCATATCTTTTGCTTTTGCTTCTTTTGATTCTTTGAGAGGAATATTTTGGATTTTTCGGATTTTTTGGATCATCAGATGAGTTGTGTTTCTTTTTCTTGGCCTGGGCTCTAGTGATTACCTTGATTGGAGAAATTGGTTCACTCTCTGATGAGCTACTAGGTATCACTTGGACTATGTTTACTACGGTTTTACCCTTGTTCAAAGGATTTCTTGGAAAATCTTCAAGAAAGTGTCCTCCCTTTTTGCAACATTGTATGCAATAGGCTTCAATTGGTTTGAGGTTTCTATCAGGCTCTGGACATTCATTTTTTCAATGATCATCAACAACAAAGTTATGACAGTTTCCTGTTCTTGGCTTCATCATGGGTCTTACCATGGGAGGTCTGACACCTTGATTAGCTACATAATATATTGGTGCAAGCTGTGGTGGAGCATAAGTCACTGTTTCTTCCATTGGTCGTTGATGTGGATTATACCAATCTCCTTCTACTATTACTGTAGAGGAACTAGGTTCTGTATAGGGTGTAAGAGGCACTAATTCTTGTTCATCTATGACTCCTTCACAGTGCATGTACTTTACAAGCACTGCATTATGTCCTGGATATGGAGGTTGTTGTCCCAACACGGGTTGAGGTCTTTCCATACCCATTGGTGGTCTTTGAGCTTGGACCATATTAGGCTGATATTTGCACATGGGTTGTCCTTGTGGCCGCATGGGCACATATTGAACATTTCCATCATACTTTGGTCTAAAGTACGTGGATCTCATGGTTGGTCCATTTAACCTCGATTGCACACCATTTTTGTGGCCTAATTGGTTGTCCTTGTGGAGGTATCCCTTGTCCTGGTCCCCTCATAGGTGATTTTTGCATGTTTTTTCATCATGTCGTTCATCCTTTTTAGCATATCTTTGATAGCTAAGAGCGGTGCTGCTGCAGCCGTTCCCACTTGTGCTGGTTTAGTGGATGTTGTTTTCTCGCTTTGGTTATCCTTCGGGACATCTTCTTTGTTGCAAATTTTACAATTATCTCCTAAGTCAATAGCATCTGACACACATGCTTCTAGGGTGGTATGCTTCTTGCTATAGAGTATAGCATGAAGTTTTTTGTTTAGTAGTTCCTCCAAAAACAAAGATACAAGTCGTTCTTCTGCAGGTATCTCTAGCTCTGGGCATCTGGCAATGTATTGTTTCATTTGAGTCACACAATCCCTAACAGACTCACCATGTTTCTGTTTAAAGCTGTAGATTTGAGCTATCGTATTATGTTTGATCCCTGTTTTGGAACAAGCAGCTACAAATCCTTGAGCTAATGTGTTCACATCCATGATTGACCTAGGTGGAATGTTTTGGAACCATGTCAATGATTTTCCTTCTAATGTAATTCCAAACCCCTCGAATTGAGTATGCAAATCGAATATACGCTCTGCTCTTAGCATTTTCTTAAAGCTTGCTAAGTGGTCATATGGATCCCCTGATCCACTATATTTTTTGACCCATTTTTGAAAATCAGTTGGTCTGACGTGTCTGTTTGGTTCAACTCCAGGTCTTCTGGCAGTTGGTCCTGTTCCAAGTCCCTCAAACTAGTCTGTTGGAAATAGTGACTCATGTAGCCCTAGTGTCACCCAGTTTTCTACGTGATGAGGTGATTTCTAGTTTCTTTACATTACTCTTAGATGATCTCTCACGATATTCATCTCTTGGAATTGTTTTTGGTCCTTGTCCCAATATCCAATCCCGTATGGAATACCCTTGGTATTTGGTTTGTTCTACCTCCTCAGGAGTCATCATAACAAAATTGTTGTTATAACAATCCCTAAATAGGTAGATTGGTAGGTCCGCTGATCCCTTATCTTTGATCTTGAAGATATAGATGATCTTCATGGCCTTAGTTGTCCTGGTTTGGCATGCGAAGTACATAAAAGATCTTTTATGTTTCTATCTTCCCAACAATAGACCCCGATCCTAGGATTATCCGTACTAAGCCGTTTCAAAGGCTACAAGTCTACTTGATCATATCCATCGAATTCTAAAGTTGATGGTCCTTCTTTTGCTGACATATATGGGATTATGGTGTTTACTTTTAACCCCCATTTGTCTATCACGTCAGGGTTTTTGACTTGTAAATACTGAGTTTCATTTCTGTCCATGTACATTTTTCCTTGTTTGTTTGCCCTAATCTCTTCTTCGAACTCAATCCCATGGTCATCAATGCGAATAGCATACTCCTCGTTAGGGTCCAAGTAAACCTGGGCTCCATGACGGTTAGTTTTGTAAAAAGATAGTATATGCTTGTAGCACACCGTCGTTCCGATTTCTGAGTGAGTCGAGTAAGAAGACATTTCGGATGTTGAATCTAAAAAAGTGTCTGAGACTTCTTCAAGAATTGTGTGCAAGGAATTTTCTTGATTCACGCTTTCTTCGGTGGATACTCTACTGGAGGTTTCTCCGAGTATGCCCCGATTTCCTAGTACACGACTAGATCTAAGGTTCATATAAACTTATGAAGCCCTAGATAGAAGCCCTGGAGAGAGGACTCACCTTTCGATTGACTTGTCGTCAATTTCCACTTGATTAGATTGCAACTTTCTGTCAAGCCATTGATTCCTCGTCTGCAACCTGATTCCTATACAAATTTGATCAAGTTAGCTATTCTTCTATAAAGACAGTAGAGTTTTTGCTAACTCTCGTGATTGGTCTATATGTGTCACTTCAAATCGAGCTATGGGAGTCAAAATTTGACTTTAAGATTCGACTTTAGCAAAAATTTAAAGGTTTGATCTGCAACCTAGAAACTGAGTGTACATGTACCAATTTTGATCGGATTAAACCCAAAATTGCCCTGTGGCCTTATACTATGTTGGTCTAACACTGTATAAGCTCAAAAATCAAAATTTAAGTCTATGGATAGCAGAAGTAAATAATCACAAATTATTTACTTTTGTCAAATTTTTACACCTTTTTTATTGTTTTAGCAAGTATACAACTTGTTAAAGTCTCTGGACAAGTTTCAACAAGTTTGGACAAAATCGGATCACGTTTATCAATTGTTTTGTGTCCGCAGACTCTGATTTCGAGCATCTGGCTTAAGTCTCACTTTTGTGATCCAAATTTCACAAAAATTGATTTGTGAGGTCTACTTGATGTCGTTGACCTTGTGGTATACTCAAACTTGCAAATTTCTCAAGTTTTAAAGCAGATGTAAATAATCGTGATTATTTACTCCGCTATAATTTTGCAACTTTTTGTCCCAACTTTGACACAAATCTGTTAAGCACATTAAGTTAACGTCACTAGCCAAGTTTCATCAAGTTTGGACAATTTTTGGTCAAATGGTCATCAATTATCTGTCCGTAGACTAACTTTGCAATTTTAGTCACAATTTTCATTCTAGTAATCCAAATCTTACCAAATTTGCTTTGTGGGCTTATTACAACATGGTAAAACTAGTGGTATGCTGACTTGATCAAAAAAGTTAAAAAATTGGGTAGAAGTTAATACTCGTGATTATTTACTATTGACTAATTTTTGCAAGTTTTTGGTCAAGTGAGCATGTACTTTAACATCAACATAAGCCTACGAATCAAATTTCAACAAGTTTGGATAAATTTTCCCCCAATTTATACTCAAGATTCAAAAAGCCAGTACAAACTTTAAGTTTTACCCAGTTTTTTGCCAGTTTAGTGATCCAAATCTCTTGGGTGATCTTAAGACTTGTCTCGTCTACCAAACATTCTCCAAATCCTAATCTAAATCTACAATTCTACAATCCTAAAGGCACTCAGCAAGTACGATTACTTCCAAGCTACCTCTATACAACAAAAGACGACAATCTTAATCTATGCGATTTCTAAAAGAAAGTTTTGAACTCTAGGCGAACCTAGAGGAAGTTAAAGGATAACTCGCTCGTGCTTTACCCTAGTTTAGGTATCTTCGATCCCCAGCAGCGGCGCCAAATGTGGGACGCATGTCTAACCTCACCATCCTATCTTATTGCAGTATTAGCGAGAACCACAATTAATTTGTCAAACCATGGGATGAAGGTGACTCTTCTAGTGCACAGAGGCTACAAGAGGTTGTCAATCTCTCGGAAAACAACTAACAACTCGCATCTAACTCAAGCTACACTCAAGTGACCGAAATCACCAAAAGCCAATCGCTCATCGGCAAACAAATCACATCCGTTACAGCATCAAATGACATCCAAACGTAACAAAACTTCTAGGACATGTTTATAAGACCTAAGCACACATGCTTATGGTCTCAAACCCCACTTTAGGTCAAGTTCCAAAATCGTGATTATTAACAGCAATGGATTTTTGACCTAGTAGTTTTCGACCCAGAATGCATCTAAATGCTTAGCAATGATACCCCAATACCCCGCCTATGCTTAGTTTTTTATTTAAAAGTGTAAATTTCTAGTTATGATGAAATTAGGCCACGAGTCAACGATGCCAAAAGCTACAAAATACTGTGAACTGCTTATGTCAATGCATAGAGCTCTTACCTACGGTTGCAATGTGACAACCGAGGAGGGAGTAGGAAGCGCAAGAAGGAGAGGAGTGGGTGCCGGTAGCTCACGCTGTGTATTTCTTATCCAAAACTTATAAAAAGCTTACAAAAATTGGCCTTTATACCTTAGCCAAGATTTTTGGGTGGTCAAAACTAACAATCTAGAGTTCTACCAAAGCTGGGCAATGACTGGATGATACAATCTGGAAGATTGTAGCCCCGGCTCATTAATTATAGAGTTTATTAGAGAAAATAGGAGTTACAGTATTCTCAATTTATCAAAATAATAAATGTTTTACAGAGAGAAATCAGAAAAATGGTGTCGTGTTAGCTTGCTGCTAACAACACTCGGCCACACGATGTGGACCTCCACACTCATAGCATTGAAGAAGTGGTCTCTTGGCATTGTAATTGATATTTTGGCCACTTACAGCAAGAGCAACTATTTGATAGACAGGTTTGACTTGTCCCCAATAGTCCTCCATGTAGTATTGTGGACTTTATTCAAGTGCATCAATCCCATAGGCAATATTAGGGTCTATATCTTCCTCACAGCCTTCCAACCAAGCAATAGATGACTCATAATCCACTTGATTTGTAGAAGTAATTCTTGGATGTGGTGGTTGCGGTCCTAGCACTGGAGGTGGTAGGGGTGTTGTTTGAACAACATTTTGGGCCCTAGGGACCATGTGTTGTGACGCTTGTTCAAGAGGTGGGACCGGCATCAATGCAAACACTCGAGGTGTGTTTGTCCATGCTAAGGTTGGTCTATTGGCCATCACGCGCTTAAATAATATGAAATCCTTATCTTGATGAAATAATATGAAATCCTTATCTTGATGACCATACCTCCCACGGGCATTGCAATTCCCATTGAATTTTACTCTAAAAGTAGGGCATTCACTGGTACTATGCAGACCATGGCATACTGAGCACCATTGTTGCTCCCTTCTTGGATACATATGATTGTTTTGTGGAGCACATTGTCTCTAAGATTCTCTTGAATGGCCTTGGTGAGCTCTACTAAAGTCATCTCAGATATCTTTGGCTCCTTAGCAATAGGCTTTAGGGTCATTGGCTGATGCCTTGATGCTTGCAAGCTAGTAGATTTAGGCTCAACAGATACTCTTTCTCCTTGAATCATTAAATTATCCTCCAATTGGATCGCATTGGTGGTGACTGTTTCCCAAGTGGTGATACCTCTAATGACTAGGCCATTGTAGATATCCTCATGTCGTAATCTCCTAGTGAATCTATCAAGAAATTGATTATTATTGAAGCGCTCATTTGGATTACAATGAGAATTCAAACGCTTCAAGCAACTAATAAAGTCTCTCACCGACTCTCCTTCCTCTCATTGGGCTTTCTGGAGCTGAGAGGCTACACTTTAAAGCACGCCCTCTCGTACGTATTCTTTCAAGAACATTCTCCTAAGAGTAGGGTAAATCATTTTTTATTCCACCGTTAGGGTTCTATACCAATCCCCAGCCTTCCCACTTAAGATTAGGCTTAAAGCATTACTCTTATGCAGGTCATTGTGTTCTCCTAGAGAGTTGCATATTTGTTCAAACACTTCGATATGCTTTCTCACATCCTCGTCTCCACTAAATTTTTGTGTGAGCTTGGCTGTTTGTAATGCCTTACTTCTAGGATCTCTATCAAGTATGTTACTCATATTCTTAGCAATAGATCAATCGATGGTTTGAGCAAATGTTGCCCAAGGCCAATCCAACTCCCATCCCACATGTAGTTCCAGGAGCGCCTGCACCTGTGGCCACTATACTTGCTTAGTGTTTTGGGATATTTGCATATGCACGGTCCTCGGGTCCCATACCTCGTATGGTGGTGTACCACACGGTGGTCCAAAGTTCATAGGTGTGGCCCTAGGCATAGCCGGTGCCGGATAGGACATGTTATTGCTCAATGGTATGGCCCCATTTGAATAAGAGCTTGGGTAATGCCATTGTGGAGTGTAAGCCCTTGGCATAATTGGGGGTGTGCGAGCTACATTGACATGAGGTGTGACAGGTACATAGGCTTGATGCACACGTGTAGGTATTGTTGGGGGAAGTGTGCTACTAGGTAGTGGTGTAATGCTAGCAAACGAGGTCCAAGGTGTACTTTTTTTACTCATCATTGGAGTAGGTATCGTATCCATAGTGTCGCCGAGAGAAAGATGAGCTAGATTTGGAAAAGCAAAACTACTACTTATGGGTTCAGACTATACCGAAACTCCAGGTGACACAATGTATGAAGGGTCCACTGGACTCACTGAAGGTGTTTCCATCTATGATAGTGTCGGTTGTCTGGCCTTGCCCATATCCAAGAATCTCATAAGGCCCGTTGAAGGAATGTTAATCCCTTGGTTTTGCCTCTCCGATTGGATGATGCTATGGATGCCATTGTAGACCATCTGTTGCTGCTCCTCTAGAATTGTGGCCCTAGAAGTAGATTGTACAACTTCTAACCAACCTATATGGTATGTGTAACCCGTGTACAAGTCAGTCAAGGTTTTAGTTTGTAGTTCATATTCCCAATTTTCATTGAGAAATAAACCTTCTAGGCCCGGCATACTAGAGGTTTCTCTTGAGGTGGAAGCGTTATTGTTCTCCATAGTTTGACCCACATTGCCTACTAACTCAGGAGCACTCGATTGCTCGATTGCTATACCTATTGTCCCAAGGGTCTGTCCCTTCATGGCTCAGCGTTGTTCTAGGAAACTCTCCATTCCCCTCTCCCTAGCCGCTTGCATATAGCGCTCAACTTCTTGCACCTCTGCAAGACTCCTACCATTGGGTAGTAGAACTTCGGGGGGTGATTACTTTGTAGGGTCTTCCATGAAATCAGGGGGCAAGATATCGATATGGACACTCTTGGGAAGTATATGCTCCCCCTAAGATACCAAAGGCGAATCTACCTCTCCCTCACCTTTGTTAACTTCACTAGCCGTAGGTTCAGAGTGAGTAGCTCTACTAAAGTTTTTTATACAGCTACTGAACACACTAGATCCAGGTTGTGGGGGGGGCCCAGATAGGTACGTTTTTGTTTACTTGCTCGGGGTTTGTTGTAGGATGCCCTTCCATAATATCATAGTCAGATGAAGAGTCACTAGCCACTATGTTTGGGTCTTGGGTTGTACTACCTTGGGTCCCTACCAAGGACCCAAAACCTAAGGTAGGTGGGTACTGAGAACCCACGTAAGTCGAAGTGCTCGCTAGTTTCTCGGACTCTAGCACATGACCATAGCGCAGATGCATGAGCCTTTGGCACCCTACAACTGGTTTCACTCATTTTTTGATGTTTTTTAATGTCTTTTTACGATCAGTTTTTGGATTAGAGCGTGTGATAGCGAGCGTATCGCTCAGGGGGTGTGGTGTGATTTATAGCATAACGTTCGGTTACCCGAAGCTCCGATGGTCCTCAAAAGGGTCAATTTTTACTTAGACATGAGGCTAAAATAAGTAAGTCCAAAGGGTGACTGAGGCCTGAGGCTGGGCTTGGGGAATGTTCCCGATCTCGGTCCTTTCTTTTAAATATTTTTTTTTGGGCGGATAAGGTCGCCGCGGTCGCGTCGTGGGCACGCTCCCACACACCTAACCTACCTACTTGCAACTAACAGAGCTACTGTTACACACTATTTAACACAGTACTATAGCAACCAATTAACTAACAGATCTACTTACTGCACCTTACATATCAAACATTATATATCTAATACCTTAAATCTAACACCTTATCAACAGAAAACAGTACATTGCAGCAAAAAAATCTAACACCTTATTAACAGAAAATAGTACACTGCAGCAAAATCAAAGTTCACAAATCCTTCTCAACGGCCACACACCTTCTTTCTCTACCTTTTCTACATCTCATATTGCACCACAAAGCAGCATAGAGTGCTATTCGAGCTTAGTGCAGGGCATCTCCCCGGCAGCGGCGCCAAAAATGTGTGCATCTGTCGCACGTGTCAAAGCAAGGGACTTGCCGTACACTGTGTACGAGCCACAAATGGCTGCAAGCACACAACCAGATTAATCTAGCAAGATCAAGAGAGCAAAGGTGTGTCACTCACCGCCCTACGCTCGCCTTTGTGAAGGATTCCTCGCCGCAAAGAAGAGGGAGCTACCACCGTGTCGCATTCAACCGGCTCACCATCGTCGTGCCGTCACAATGCTCGATCACTCTCTCTCTCTCACACGTATACACACACACACACACACACACACACAAGGAGATGAAGAAGAAGATGGAGATGGAGCAAGAGCACTCTTCAATTGCACAAATGAGAGAATGAGTGATTTTTAGGCTTAGGTGACTTTTATATGAGCTCACCCATTCACGCTTGGGCACCCATGCTTAGCCAACTAACCCTTGATTGTTCCAGTTAGAGTGTGCCTCTCATTGGCAATCACTCTTACCCTTTTCCTATTGGACCCCCAAGCCCGCGGCCCATGACTACTAGAAGTGGACGTCGGTGGTTAATAATCCCTCCCTCCATTATATATAGTATGAGTGATCGAGAAACTACTACTTGGAGCTTCTCACCCCTTCACATCCTTGAGATGATGCTGATGATAGCAACATGGAGCTTCACACACACATCTAGCTTGTCAAAGTTGCTGGTGGCAATGATCCTAAAGCAACATGGCATTATAAATGGTGATCAATGGCAAGATGGTGACATCATTGTTTTCCACTCACCTATCAAAAGCCTAGAACACCTACCAGATGATCTAGAGTTTTCCACGTGGCAAGGGGAGGGACCGAAATCCCTTCCCCCTTTACACATAGTATAGATTTGAACAATCAACAAAAACTCTCCTTTCTAGAAAATGTCAATTTTTCATCAAGAATCACGGCCGAATATGGGAATTGGAGCTATATACCCAAGAAATAATTTGCAAGCAAGATAGATCATTTAAGGATGTCCACTTAAATGAAGAAGCACAATATGAAAGAGCCAATTACGTTGTCACCTTAGCGATATTGAGCTACTGTGGAGGGGAGTTGGCAAGACAATGGCTAGCCCATGCAATGTGGCTAAAAGGATTTATTGCCACGTGGATGGGACGTCTTTTCATTAGATAGTATAGATGTTGATTAGTTGTGCTTGAAGTGTATTCATGGTGTCTCTCCATGGTGTCGATTAGTTTTGCTTGAAGTGTATTCATGATGTCTCTCCATCAAGGAAGCAAAAGAACACATAGCATGCATCCCAATTCTAAAGGCCAAATATACATGTGAATAAAATAGAGGCCACAATATGTATGTGATTCTTCAGTGACAATCCCCCACCCTATCCAATGGGGCAAATGTTGATGAAGGGGCTTACCACCCTCTGTTGATCTGAAGTTTATGTGCAGGACTGCATATTATTCTTGATTAGAATTTTGGGAAAGAAATCTGCAATGCTTGGGGACGCAGCCCACCAACAACACAACATTGATCGATGAAGAGAGAGAGGATGAAATCAACTTCTCTCATTTTTCCCTTTTTGAATGATTGGAAGAATGAAATAGTTGACAAATTGGAGACCTATCGACCCACTTTGGCCAGGTCAACATTTTGCCAGGTGTCCTAAAGGGCTTTTTGTATATGAACTTTATGTCATCCCCCCTACTCCTACAGGGTCTATGATGTAAATTTTTTCCTTTTAGTATATTCATGAGTGCTTTTGGTTATAAAAAACAAAAAATTAGCCCACCTTTCTCCATTGTCTACTCTAGGGAATTTTTTAACATGTCCATAAACACCCCAAGCTAATTTGTACGTCTTTCTCCCTTCTCGTCTATGACATGATTAAGCATGACAAAAACCAAACAAATTAGGTATGCTTGCAATACTTCAAGTTTTCAACCAAGACTATAACGTAAAGAAAAAATTATTAATATACATTTTTGAAAAAGGCATGGCTAAAAGCTATACAGGCAAAGTAGATACATAGAAGACCTGGAAGCTACTAAATTACATGATCCACACACACTTGCCTTGATTGTGATATCACTCTTTCAAAGAATCTGGGTGGCTTGCTACCTCTCCATTTCAATCATCCATCTACACAATGATGAAGCTTAGAATTGTGCTCTATACCATTGATGAAGCTTGCACTATTGCGGGCAT
Source organism: Adiantum capillus-veneris (assembly GCF_014529385.1). Classification (NCBI taxonomy): domain Eukaryota; kingdom Viridiplantae; phylum Streptophyta; class Polypodiopsida; order Polypodiales; family Pteridaceae; genus Adiantum; species Adiantum capillus-veneris. Next base: position 92,322,303 of record NC_140949.1, on the reverse strand, counting down.
AACTATTGTTTCTTGTGCTTCATTGATGGTATGTTGTCACCACCAGTGCTAGTATTGCTGGTATTCTTTCCCCATCTGGCTACAAATGAGAGCAAGTGCTTCAAGCATAAATCCACTTTTAACAACCAAAAGAGCTGAGAGAGAGAGAGAGAGAGAGAGAGAGAGAGAGAGAGAGAGAGAGAGAGAGATAAATAGATAGATAGATAGATAGTTCTATTATCGTCCTGGGAGGTCAAATATGACCTATGGGACCAAATGAACATGTCACGTGGTGTGAGTGGAGTTCATAAGTGACTCTCGATGCTCAAAAATGGCTGAAATGAGCGTCGCAATAGAGAGTCCACATCATGGTTGGGAGAGGAAGGTATGTAGGGAGAGATCATGGCTGAATATATGGGGAAAAGAGGACCTAATGTGGTCAAAAGCTGAGCACTCAAGTAGTGTGTGGTACTCACTCTCTCGCACTTGACGAGGGCATAAGGTGCAAAGTCAATGACACTCCTCGCCAGTGCCCCAACGTCCTGTCTCGCAGCGTAGAGAATGGGAGCTAAGACGAATGGAGGCAATGGTGCGGATCACACTCAACGGGATGGGCTCAAGGATGTAGGAATGGGTTCGGTTACCTCGTTCCGAGAAGAAGAGAGATTTGTAGATTGGGGCAACGTGTGTGGTGTAATGGCTGAAGCGAGAACCTCCGGATTTCTCCCAAGCCGTGATACATTGGCGTTGTAAGAAGGCCTCATTAACTTGGGAGTCGATCGACACATCCTTGACCAAGTGACATGAATCCCATCTTCCAAACCATTTCTTGATATCAAGCATCCACCCCGAACTTAGTATTTTGCTCTTGCATGTCTTTTGAACCATTTGACTTGCTTCATATGCGATTCTAGGAAGTCGATGCAAAGGGCTACATTGTGTCTTACGCATGTACTCCACAACCCTTTGCATGCCCAAGACCTCAACGGGAAGCAATCCGGACTCAAGAAGTAAGAGCATGTAGGGTGTTTGTGTCTTGACTTGGAGAAAGTTGGTGAGAAAACGCTTTTGGACATTCTCAAACTCTTTCCAAGTAGACTTCCCGATGCTTCCACCCCACACCTCCACTCCATAAAGAAGCACCGATGTCACCAATGTGTCAAAGAGGTACTTTTTGAGAGCCCAACACTTGATCTCTCCTGAATTGCACATGTTCTCAAATGCATAATAAGCCCTCTTTCCGGCTTCCAAGCGACGCATTGCACAATCCTTCCATTTATGATTGGATGGAACCTCAAGGCCAAGGTACTTGAAGTGATCTACCACTTCAAGTTTCTCATTGTTATATACAATGCATGGATTTTCATCATTGAGGGTCTTTACAAGCATAACCTTGGTTTTGGATCCATTCACGATCAGCCCGCTATGTAGGCAAAAGCGTTCCAAGACACTCATAAGCTTTTGTACATCTTCTAAGGTATGTGCCAAGAGCACTACATCATCGGCATAAAGCAAAAGCATGATCACCGCATTTCCAATCTTAACCTCTTCTATGCCCTCTTGCTGCATAAAGTCAAGAACCATGCATTCCAATTCATCAATGAGTAGCCCAAAGAGAGTTGGGGAAAGTGGGCATCCTTGTTTGACACCAATAGTGCTTGCGAAAAATTCTGAAATTCCATCTCCCATACGTAATCGACATATCACTTTTTGGTAGATGCGAAAGACTGCATGCATAAATTCTCTCGGCACTTGAAGGCTTTGCACACGTCTCCAAAGATTTCCTCGCGGTACCATGTCAAAAGCTTTCTTGAAATCCACAAAGCAACAATACAACTTTTTTCCTTTCAATCGAGACGCTTCCATAAGAACTCGAAGAGTGACAAGGTGATCAATAGTGCTATGATGCTTTCAAAAACCTGCTTGGACAAGTGCACGTTTGCCATTCTTTTCAGCCCATTCACTTATCTTCATCTCCATGATACATCCAAATAACTTTGCCATTAAAGAACCAACCATTATAGTGCGATAGTTGTTCACATTGTTTACATCTCCTCCTTTGTGCAAAGGTTTGATCCAATTTGCACTCCAATCATGAGGCATGCCATACTGAAGTGCAAGGTTAAACATATTGCATATCCAATATCGTGTTTTCTTGCTTGTCCATTTAATCATTTCAACCTTGACACCTTGAAGGTCACCTGCCTTGCGAGTAGCAAGTTTCTCAAGCGCGCGGCATACATCTTCAATGGTAAAGAAAGGAGACATAAACGGAAGGGAGCTACAACACTCCATCTTATCAACATTGGGTTGCTCATAGAGATTCTTACAATGCATATACATATCCTCAAGAGTCAAGTCACCAAAGCTCTCAACGCGCTTGCCTTTTAGATTTTGCCAAAACTTGCCACATGCATGTGCTTTCTCTTGTGCTAAAAGAAGTTGTTTTTCGACTTCCCACCTTCTCCTCTTCTTTTGAACAAGTACTTTGTATGTGTGTGAACATTCCAAGTAAACTTCCTTGTCTTTGATTGCATCCAATCTTAGCAAGTGTTTTCAGGCTTGACTACATTCCATGTCAAACCATTTCTTCTTGGTGCTACCCTTCTTAGACCTTTTGCAAGACATGTGTTTCACCGAAAAGCATTCCTTCGCACAAGAGAAAATTACTTCTTTGAAAACTTTCCACTTGCATTCTAATGTTGGGCTCTCTTGATGCTCTATCATGCTTAACATTTGGTCCACCATATCAGCATATATAAGTGCTCGTTTGAAGTCTAGACGTCCGATTCCGGATTCCATTCACCAAGTGTAAAGCTTTGTATGCATTCTAGAGTGGCTTCCGTGAACAACATATAGTCAATCGCGCTAGCATCGTTGTGCTTTCTACATGTAAAGTCATTGGTGCCTTGCCATAGAGATACACCATTTGCAATGAGCATTCCGGTACTATTGCACATATGTAGAAGTGACTTTCCATAGTGATCCACTTCTTTTGCATCATTAGAACTTCGATTATACAAGTATGAGTCATCCATTCTTCTTGAGACATGCGGCATGTCTACTTGTTGTGTGTCGTGTTGTAGCATATTTGTGCGAGCATTCATGTTTTCAAAAACAATGACTTCACCTTGATCCTTGTAATGAGCAATGTCTTCCTCTAGTTCAACAAAGGGCTGATCTCTATCCATATTCAAGCAAGCATAAAAGTTGGAGTCATAGTGAGGAATGTAGCAACCGGCCACAAACATGACTTGACCATTTGGTGGGCTGATTTTCAGCCATAAGTAGCATTTATACTTATCTTCTTTGACAATGGAGACATCTTTCAAACCCTTTTTGGTCATACATGCTACGCCTCCTTGGCCTCTTCGTTGCTTTGCATTTTTGGCCCACATCAAAGAATGCACATCGTATTTGTCAAATCCAAGAATTCGTTGCGCATCATGCTCCCATGTTTCGACAAGAAGTATCACATCGGAGTCATTGGTAAGCTCATCAATGCCAATTCTCGCATTCCATGGATACCCGTTACAATTCCAAAAGCTTATTCGCAAGCGTGAGTTGGTCTCATAGATCATGTAACCCTATTTGTTGGGTGGACTTGTATCCTCCTTAAGTGGCTTTTCTTCTTGAGGTGATACCTTAACCTTCTTGCTTCTTTCCTCATATGCTTTGCGACGTACATTTTGTTGCATAATAGTGCGATCCTCATATACATTACAACCTGTTCCTTTGAGGTAGATCCAACCATTGTCAAGGATGATCTTTCTCTTTACCTCATCAGCCATGGTACATACAATAGGTCTTTCTCCCGAGCGAGGGACTCCTTGTTTTCCAACTCGATGTGCACCATAAGCCATGATTCCTGACATGCCAAAGTGTGTAGCAAAAAAATCTTCAATAGCAACTGCAAGAGATTGGGGTGTTTCCATGCTTTCCTCCTTGATTCCACGAATGACGATGTTCTTTGAGCGTTTTTGTCGTTCGTGCAATTCTTGAGTGTCCACATTCTCTACATTCTTTGCTTGGACAACGGCTTGCGTGATAGGAGATGTAGAAAACACATTATCCTTACATATATCAGCCCATGATTTGGATGCATTTCTCATCTCACATACATCATGTCGTATTGTATCTATTGTTTCCTCTTTCAATACATGATCACTCTCAACTTTGCTCAAGCGCTCTTTCAATACATTCATGTCAACAAGAGAGCATTTACATTCTTGAACTTCATTCTCAAGATGCATCAAGCGTGTTGTTTGCTCATTCTCCACAACGAGAACTCTTAAAGTACCATTCTCCATTGCAAGTGCGCGCAACTCTTCACCTTGTTTGTTGACGGTTTCTTGTAACGAGATCAAGTAAGCCATGATCATTGCTTCTGTTGTTGTAGATGATGTGGTTGGATTAGCATCCAAATTCCTTGGAGATTTTGCATCATTCTCCATGGCGAGTGTGGCTTTTCCACCCTTGCGAGTTTTGTCTGACATTGTCTTCAAGTCGGCAACAAAAACGCAAAGTTTTGACAGTTTTTTCAGTTCTGAGATGCTGTTACAGAAAAGCCTTCCATTACACAGAAAAATTATGTCTTTACATCAATGCGGTGAGGGCTTCGTGCTCTTCGATTGAGGCTATAGATCACCTAAATCGGAGTTCGGATGAGCAAGTTATGGTCAAAAGAGTGAACTGTTGTCTACTAGGTCAAAAAACGGCTGAGAGAGAGAGAGAGAGAGAGAGAGAGAGAGAGAGAGAGAGAGAGAGAGAGAGAGAGAGAAATATCTTTGCCCTCCCTTGCTTACCCTTGAGGGAGAGAAATACCCACTTGGCCCTTCAATACGAGAGAGAGAACGAGCCCTTTGCTCTTTCTTCCAAGCTCTCGCACTCTCTTCTCCGGTCTCCGTCACAAATACCCACACTCTCCTGTCCTCGTTTCCCTTTGCATGCCGAGGACGAGAGAGAGAAGGCTTTGCTTGTGTGCCGAGGACGAGCCGAGAGAGAGAGAGAGAGAGAGAGAGAGAGAGAGAGAGAGAGAGAGAGAGAGAGAGAGAGAGAGAGAGAGAGAGAGAGAGAGAGAGAGAGAGAGAGAGAGAGAGAGAGAGCACAAAGGATTCTGTAGGCCTTTTCTAGTTGCCCACTTCTTGCCGCAGCATCTATTATTGACGATATAGTCTGCACTACCTCAGACGCCACAAAATGTTTCAAGTGCTCTTTGCTTGATCGCTGCTCCACTTGCCTTCCCTACACCAAGAACCCATCATATGTCGAGGCTATGAACCCTTTAGCAACCTCTCTTCTCTTGCTAATCATATAAGTAGGTAGCATATGTTCTATTTGATTCCTCCCCACCAGTGCAGATCTACATCTGAGAGCGGTGGGTGATGAGCTGAAAACCTTGCACGCACATTGAGAGGGTATCTGTAGCTTTCTCTCTTTCTCCCTACTGCGATGCAATAAATTCAGAGTGTGTGGCCGTGAATGATTGTGAATGAATCTGGTTGCTCTAGTGGAAAGCGCAGTGCAGGATAACTCTCTCTCTCTCTCTCTCTCTCTCTCTCTCTCTCTCTCTCTCTCACGTGCGCAGTCTTGTATCGCCAACTCCAAAGAACACCCACCGGATGGTCTAGAGTTTTCCACGTGGAAGGGGGAGGGACCGGAATCCCTTTTGCTTTTATACATAGTATAGATTATCCTCATCATGATTAGTTCTCTTTCCAATGTAGCCTAGTAGCTCCCTATATGATAACTTTCTTGAGTCCAAAGAAACAATGTGTCGTCTTGAGATTTTTGAGTTGCATGAATTTATTTCCATATATACTCAAAATCTTAGAGTGTCCTTTAATAGTGGCACATTCACCATCTATCATGAAGATTTTGAGACGTACATGTACCACTAAAAGAAAATTGCAAGCATGGAGGTACCTTTGGACTTTGTAAGCAAGACATACACGTGCCCTCATTAGAGTCCTACCGTGTGGCGAGCGAGATTTTTCGAGCAAGAAAAAATCCGAGCAAATGAATGAAGAATTAGTTGGAACATTTGAAGTTTTTCTTGTGCCAAAAATTTATAGTTAGTCTGCGTCGAGCCTACATCTCTAGCCAATGGTATTGATTATGTATATGTATCTCAAGCTCCATGGGTCATTACTCTCTCAACTCATGACAAGACCTCACCATTATTTTTCACTTATTTAAAAACAATAATCACTTCACACACTCTTTCCTTTGGAAGGCCAAAAACTATATACCAAAAAGAAACATACCATTTAATTTGTGGCCAAATACTTGTTAGAAAGACACATATGAAGTAGGAAATGTCATCGTAATAATCTCCAAGAAAAAGCATGCAAAAAACCGAGATTGTGACATAACAGAAAAGTATTTATAACTATCAAGAACCCTGGGGATTCATAACTAGTATTATTGAGACGAGCTTGGAGCAAAGGACACCTCCATAGCAATGTCTCTCAATAGTTTTCAACTCATAAAACCCGCACCACAAACAATATTAAAATAATTCCCACAAAACTACAAGTCAAAGGCACATGATCCAAGCACACATCCACCCATGGGAACTAGAAATACTGCAATGTGCTCTCCAATACCATATCAAATTACCCTTGCCAACAGGGGAATTTGTATAGGAGTGCAAAGAAACATTGATCCTTTTTTTCCCAGCTCTTAGACTTGCATCCTTTATAGCACCTCTTAGGGAAATGGCAACCATGACCATTAAACTCTATTTCTTTAAAAAAAAGTTCAAATTTTTAAAAGAGATACCTCCTGCTCATAAACTTTGATTCTAAAAAAGGACTAAGGACACAACCAATATACATAAAATTCTATCACAATAGCTCCATAGAGTGCACTATCAAAATGCATGCCATTTCAAAAAAAGCAACACAATTTCCAATAGATTTTTGGAGCTTTGTGGGTAGAAGCATGGATTTGATTGATAGCCCCCAACTCTCCCGACCTCTTTTGCTTGGAGAGATAAACATCGTTGTCTCTATATTTACATTCTTGTTGTACAAGTCCTTATGTTAAGAATTATGAAATAATGTATTCATCTCAAGCAATCAGAATATTTTGTCTTGTTTCCTATAATAGAGTTTAGTTTTGATTCTCATCCTTTGTGTACTCGAGTACCTAGCAAGTGTCAAGAGCACTAACATTTTCTCTAGATCATTTTTTATTTTTGCAATTTCACAATCCCGATGTTGAACAATGTATCAGATGAAATTTTTAGAAGAACACGGTTTGCATTGAGACCTATTGGATCATATTCAGATTTATTACCTAGAATCTCCAAAAATTGCCTTCTCAGATTTGCAGACAGTAGTCCATGGAGTTAAAAATAGCTAGAACAATATGCGAGTCAAACTCGGGTGTGCATGATTAAAGATACACTTGCTAGTCTGAACATCCCATCCCTTTCTCCTCGTTGTCCATGGTGCAACCACTTTTAAAAAATTAGCTTGGCGATCTTTACAAAACTCTCTTGACTCCTAGATCCTTGCTTTGCTCCTGTGCCACCTAATTTTTGTCTTGCCTGCTCATGTTGTTGCACGACTCTTGCCATCTATATGCCTTCTAATCTTTTTCTCCCTAAGGCATAAATGAAGGTTTATGGTAATAAAGGAATTATGCTCTCTTCTTTGTAAAAGTCTTGAAGGTTTGTTCTCTTTTTCGGCCTAGTCAAAGTCGCTAGTCAAAGTCGTCTGAAAGTGGCCATGTCGACACAGAAGGCTTGGGATGGGTGGTTGAAACAAAATGGATAAAGCTAATATCTGAATAAAAATCGAGTCTAAATTTGTCTTGAACTCACCATGTCGACATGGATACTTTGGGATGATTGAGAGAAGACATTGAAACTGTACTAGGACAAAGACCTTGCTCATCTATGCTTGTTAAGTCACTTTGCAATACTAGCCATGGTGAAGCTCCACACAACTTTCACATAGTTTGCAAAAGTCTAATATCTAAATAAAACTGAGTCTACATCTATTTGATACTTATCGTGTCGACACGGATATTTTGGGACGATGGAGGAAAGCCATTGAAACCTTGCTGGGACAAAGTCCTTGCTCAATCATTGAAGCTAGTGTTCAGGAAAAGTGTGCCTCAGCTTAGCATTGAGCCGGTTGAAGCATTAGGTTGAAGGGAGGAAAGGAAGGAGAAATCCGCTTTGAAAATTCAAGAAAACAGAGTTAAATTGTAAAAGATGCTCGATATTTTTGCATATGTACTTCTTTGGATCTACCCTAAAGGAAATCATGTATGTTTGTGAAATTGATTTTTCTCAAACGCTGAGTCTGAAGCATGTGAACCTACTCTCTGACTCACTCTCAAAAAACTATCTGAAAGAGCGCGCGTCGGCATGCGCTCTTTCAGATAGTTTAGAGAGAGAGAGAGAGAGAGAGAGAGAGAGAGAGAGAGAGAGAGAGAGAGAGAGAGAGAGAGAGAGAGGACACTGAAATTCTCTGAACGAGGCCACCTGAGGCTCTAAGAGCGAGTGACATAGAGATGCGCCGAGTCTAAGAGACTCTGGCTGTTTGGGATGCTACCTTGTTGTGCTCTCTCTGCCAGGAGTCTACATGCAGCCAGCACACGTTAGCAGAGATAGATACCGCTGTAGTGCAGTGCGTATAAGATGGGGGAATTAAGAGTTTGCGTTAACACGTGCAAGGGTCCAAGGGAGGAATAAGAGTTGAGGATCAACAGTGCCATTGCGCCAGCTAACGCGGGAAGCAAGTGCTTCCATGCAGCTCGCTGCCAAGTGGTGGAGTCAGGGAACTCTCAGTAGAAGAGGGTGGAGATGCTTCTCACTGGCTTGCTATCCTACACCTCACCATCCCATATCAAAGCTGAATCCAGGGCCCGGAATCCATCGCTTTTCCTTGTTGTTCTTCATTAGTAAAAGAGTCAACAATGCTCCATCCCATAAGTAGGAGGAGAAGGTGAATTTTGAACGTTGAACTGCTTGTGGTGAGCATGCCATTGTGGAAGAAGAACCTTGCGCTCTCTCTCTCTCTCTCTCTCTCTCTCTCTCTCTCTCACTCACACACACACACACACACACACACACACACACACACACACACATTCTCTGAAAGGGAAAATTACCAAAATACCATTTGCAAAAATTCCCAATATACCCTTCAAATTTCAAAAACTCCCAAAATACCCCGAGTATTTTTTCATAAATTGCTGTGAGAGTAAATTTATCCAAACCAATTTTTTCTTAAGCTTCTTATAAGATGATTGATTGTCTATCATACAAGATGCTAAAGCAAGAATTTGAACTTGTTATGTAGGCTTTGGAGCTTAATGGCTTTATTATTTTTAGACATAATTGTCTTTTTTGCGAGGTAATTTGTGACAAATTACATGCTAAGCACTCAAAAACGGATCTCAATTGTCAAAAAGGAATAAAGATTAGCAAATCTTGAACACTCCAACCAAAATAGATACAAGGGTATTTTGGGAGTTTTTGAAATTTGAAGGGTATTTTGGGAATTTCCACAAATTAGAGGGGTATTTTGGTAAGTTTTCCTTTGAGTGTGTGTGTGTGTGTGTGTGTGTGTGTGTGTGTGTGAGAGAGAGAGAGAGAGAGAGAGAGAGAGAGAGAGAGAGGACTTCTATTCAATGCCTTCACAATCACCTTGGCCCCATCTTTACCCTTCATGTTCGTACTACCTCCATGATCTTCATCACCTCCCCCGCCCTTGCCCATGAAGTCCTTGTTAATAAGGGTCTCCTCTTTTGTAGCTCATCCTAAAAGCTCGAAAAGAGGACTTTGAAAGAGTCTACAATCCTCTAAAAATTCTCAGAAAGAGCCTGCACAGATGCGGTAGAGTTTTCAAGAGTTTATGTTTAAGGGTTTTGTTTATTTGGTCACTGGTCAAAATGAAGATGGTTGAGCTTCTTGCTTTAGCTAGTGTGCCTCCAACAAGCTTTTAGCATTTCGTTGCCCAACCAGATCCGATAAATATGGACCCTCATATTTGCCTTTCCTAGCCAACATCATTGTGTCAAAGCTATTGGTTGTAGCAGCCAATAACCCAAGGAGCCCTTGGAGGGGGGTACCATGTGGGTACATGCTCAAGCAAGTTTGCACTAGGATTCACTTTGTTCAAAATTTGGAAAATAGAGTACCACCTACTAGGAGTGGGACAACTCCACAAGGTAGTGGAGAGGTTTCAACATGATTACAACAAAGTTAAAGGAAGCTGCAAGAGCGGAGCCAAGCTGTTGAAAACACTAGGGGTTGCACTCTTGTAAGAGTTTCACAAGAAGGGAGGGGAAGATGATGAAGCGCTTTGGGCATAGCAGATTATCCTATGGTTGAGAAGGTAGAGATGTTGACAATAGTGAATTTGTTGAACGAACTATCGTGGATGCTACTACATTCAACTCAGTGAATCTGTTGATTGCTTCAGTAATGCTTGAGGTGTTTAAAGACAATGATAATATGTAATTTTATGCTAAATGTTTCCTATTATGATTTAAATTTTAGATGTATTTTGTTGAGTTTTGCTCGTTTTTATGATTGCTCGGAAAGGTTCGCTCGGAGTTTGAAATTCCCCCCCTCATTATTATTAGTATTAGCACTAGGTTGCCAACAGGACATTTATATATCTTGAGACATTTGTATGTCTTGTCTAGTGACCAATTTCCTTGAATTATGTGAGAAGTTTCAAATTGCAAAGTCTAGTGATGTATATCCACAAAATTGGCTTATGAGCTGGAAAAAAAAATGACTTTTTTTTTATTTATCAATTTCACCTCATGTCTCAACTTCAACTATGCCAAAAAAAACTTTTCCTGTTTTTGGCCATTTTTCAAAAGTTTTGCAACTACACACTCTAAAACTCATCTTTGTGAGATTTAGATTGCCGTTCTCAATACGTGTTTATGCTTCTAAGGAGAAACCTATACGTGTTTATGCTTCTAAGGAGAATCACATGCTGAAATTGAAACCTATACCAATTTACAATAATCTTCTAATCCTTTTGGGCATTGCCAAATTGTACACTTTTTTTATTTATCCAGAGGCAATTTTGTTTGCGCAGGTGGACTTCATAACATGGAACTTTTCTTTCTCCTTGTGTTTTTGGGTGCCTAATATCCCATAAAGCACCTAATGCCCCTTGATTTTTGGGGCCCTTAATACCCCATATAGCTAAATAGAATGATGGTTGAGCTTTTTAGCTAAACAAGGATTGGCTACATTCTAAGTTAACAAGTATAGTCTTCTCAAGATTATTGATTGCAAAGGCTAAGTATGTAAATTCTAGAAGCTCATATAGTAATATCTAAGTATAGCCTCTAAATTTGCATTTATAGTAAGCCCTTTCTAACGGGCTGATGATGTGGAGACAATGTTTTCATGTACGTTGTTTGAGGGACGTCGTATTTTTTTGGCAAGCATTTTTTGCAAGCACGTTTTTGGAATCAGACGAGCACATTCCAAAAATTATTCTCTCTCTCTCGCTCAAACTTAAAAGTTGATAGCATCTTCTCTCTCTCTCTCTCTCTCTCTCTCTCTCTCTCTCTCTCTCTCTCTCTTTAGAATTGTTAGCCAACAGTTCCAGTGTTACCTCCGTATTAAAAAACCTCCCTTGGTTTTCTCAATCTATCCATTTTTGGATGATATTAGGCGACTTACAAACACTAGCCGATGACTGCATCCAAACGTGGTTTCAATTGAAGGAAGACAAACCAGTAAAATAATACATGATCAACCTGACTAAGCATTGTCGCAATGAAGATGAGACCCCACTTACCTCCGGAGAGAGCTGAGAGGGTTGCACATTTCCTCGATAAATTGGTGGAGAGCTCGCACTATTGATGCTCGTAGCCATCGAAGATATCGCTTTCTCTCTCTCTCTCTCTCTCTCTCTCTCTCTCTCTATCTCTTTCTTACACATTGGAAATCCAAATCTAAAAATGAATGGAACCTTACTCAAAGTGGCTCACTTACTGTAAACACTTAACATGGATGGGGACATTGTGAGGTGCATGCTTGATAAGGAATATCTAATCGCTGGCGCCTCTAACTCATTCTCTTGAGCGCATGGCTGTATTGAAGGCATCGATTGGGAAATTGGTGCACTGGACTTATAAAAATGCAAGTCTGGAGTATCGGAAATCCACCAAGTATCCCATACGAAGAGGCATAGCGCTAATCACACTATATTGTTGTACTCAAAGAATCTCTTCTAACCTACACACGTAGCAGTATCCTCTCAACACACACACACACAAGGGGATTGCTACCCGGCTCTTCTCTTACACAGTACGTAATGTGCGCACACAAACACATACACACACACACACACACTCTCTCTCTCTCTTTGCACACATCTTATGGCATACTACCCCAGCGCACAAAAGCCAAGGCTTGGTGCTACTTCTCATAGGTAATCAGACATTGGTTTTTATGTTATGTTCTTTTAACGCTTTGCAGTTAATAGATTTTGTGAAAGACATGTCCATTAGATTATGATAAATTGGGAAATTGACTTTGTTTTGCATAGAATTTAGTATACTTGCTAAGTATTTGCATAAAGGCATAAGAAGGGAGAACTAATCTAAATGAAGAAAACCGCATGGTATGAAACGCTATCCGCATGGTCCGAAACAAAGTTCAATCATTGGCCATTGTTGATAATAGTAATGATGCATTTTGAATGTTGTCTACTAATGAAAAGTTGGTTCCCCACCATTGTGGGCATACATGATGGGCTCGTCCTATATATCGGACTCTTTGTCGACGTGGCAGGGGAGGTCTGTCCACTAGCAATCGGCCCCTTTTATAAAGGATTACCCCCCCTTGGAAAACAGGCAAGTAATAGGCCAAAAGAGCTCTTCATTTCCCATAATAAAACATTCAATAAGAAAAAGTGTTTTAGCTCTTCATTTCCCATAATAAAACATTCAATCAGAAAAAGTTTTTTTCCCATAATTAAAAATTCAATAAGGAAAAGAACACTGGTAGGGAAAGATATATAAACTTATGCAAAAAGATCAACATTGTGTACTAGGATATATGTTTTTAACTCCACGAGCATGCCTATGAGATACCAATTTTTTTTTGTTTATTTTGGGTATAACACAAAGTCAAAAAGATAGTAAGAATTACTTTTGAGAAGACTTGGCAATTAAGTATGTACATAATATGTCGTAACTAAAGGGACCTTTTTGAACAATGGTTGAATCTATGTCACATATGGTGAACATTTGCTCAGGAAATAGCATCTTGTATGGTTTATTTGGTAGCCTTACATCGAAAATGATTCGGCACGGTCTCAACACAAAGCATACAGATGAAGACCCAGAGATTTCAAGTAGATTTTTGGTCTACTGAGAGGATATTCAACCAATATTTGCAATAGTTTCTTATTGACTTTTATACACTAAGTTTATAAAACAAACTATTAAGTGAAATTGGTCTTGAAAATGTGAAAAGGGATTGTCTTACACTTCAAGGATTGATCTAATTACTTGGAAAGGAAGTTGTTTTGTATGCTTATTGATATACTTTTGAAGGAAAGTTTTCCAAAATGGCGTTTTTGAAAAGAAAATCCTCATGTGAGCCTCTTTAGAGAGGAGGGCATGTTTATTTTGAAAAACATGTCTAATTACAAACAAAACTCTGTCAAAATTTGACAAAAGGGAAAAGATTTTTGTAGGTTTTGGAAGTCTAACATAACCGTGTCTTTAAAATTGCGTATGTACTTTGTTGAGTAGTTCTAGATTTATCATTTATCATTTAAAACAAAATCCTCACGTGAGGCTCTTAAAAAAGGAGGGCCGGTTTACTTTTTGAAAAATGGGTCTACTTACAAACAAAACTCTCCCAAAATTTTGGGAAAATACATTACTTCTTATTTAAAAGTAGTATATATCTTATCCTTTGAAATATATCATCTACATAGCCCCAAAATGAAGCTCCTTTTCTATCTCTCTTTCTCTCTATTTTTATCCTCTCATGCTCTTACTCTATCCACTTGGGAGGTAGGTTTTCCAATTTCACGTGTAATCACTATACAAAAATGTTGCTTTTCGCCTTAGTTTTCTTTAGCTACTCTTAGAAGCTAGCATCTAGCATAGACCACTAATAGACAATATCTGGTTTATGAAATTGTACTACATGGTATGATGCTTTCTATTGAAAGCCAAACTAATGGGGATATACCATCCTTTGAGAATATGAGCCCAAAAACTTGCAAGAGATGCTACCTATCCCATGGAAAGCCACGTCCACCCGCCATACGTGATTTTTTGGAAGGATGCAAATCAGTCATCATCATCAAACCAGAAACGACTAGTGTACCAGTTGAAATTATGGTAGAGGAAAGTCTACCGAACAAACCTATTGTAGAAAATACCGTTAAAAAACGGATCATGCGTGATAGAGAAGCAAAGAAAAAACTCCCTCAAAATGCATATAAGGAGAGTGAAGGGGTTTAGGGCTATGGGATAGCAATAACAAGCATAATAGACTGTTTCGATACATGTCTTCCCATCAAGGTTGCCCATGTTCTAACTGGCTGTTTGTGTTGGATGGTGCAAGTATAGGTCTATTCTTTCATGGGTTTTGAAGCTCAATTGTTCTCCTATCAGAAGCGGATGTACCAACATAAAATAGTGAATTTTGTCTTCTGTCTATTTTGTCTTTGGCTATTGTCTACTGTCTTTTATTTCTTGTATAATTTGGTCAAGTGTCAATATATGGTTCTCTAAGAGGGGATATCAAATTTAATCTCTCTCTCTCTCTCTCTCTCTCCTCTCTCTCTCTCTCTCTCTCTCTCTCTCTCTCTCTCTGAGTCACACACACACACACACAAACAATGATCCCTTGAGCAATAAAGGACTCTCTCCCTTTCTCTCTCTCTTGCAAACCTTCCTTCTCTCTCTCTCTCTCTCTCTCTCTCTCTCTCTCTCTCTCTCTCTCTCTCTCTCTCTCTCTCTCTCTCTCTCTCTCTCAGTGTTGCGCGCGCGCACACACACACACACACAAGGACAAGGATGCACACCCAAATCATTTAACACCAAGATTATTGTTCACAACAAGAGAAATTTAAGGGTTTCAAACCAAAATATTCCAAACTAATTTTTTCAGTATCCCTTGAGCAATAAAAAAATTCTCTCTCCCTCCCTCTCTTGCAAACCTTCCTTTTGTGAACTCTCTCTCTCTCTCTCTCTCTCTCTCTCTCTCTCTCTCTCTCTCTCTCTGATCTCTGTGTGTGTGTGTGTGTGTGTGTGTGTGTGTGTGTGTGTGTGTGTGTGTGTGTGTGTGTGTGACAAGGATACACCCATATCATATAACACCAAGATTATTGTTCACAAAACAAGAGGAATCTAAGGGTTTTTAAACCAAAATAATCCAAACTAACTTTGTCAGAGTCAATACATAGCGGAAAAAGGAGTCACAAAATTCAATCATTGGGCTTTACTCTAAGTTTGGATATGTGCATTCACGGCTAAGAGCATTATAGACATCCAGATTGCCTAGCACTAGCTAACGTATGGACATGTTTTCATTTTGAATCAATCCAAGCACTCTCAAGAAAATAAAGTACAAGTGCTTGTAGACCAAATATAAGACTTTCTCTTGGTTTCTTTGTCAATAAAATTAGAGCATGTGTAATAGGTCTCATCCTTGATGTGCACCTCATACATCCCCACATGTCTATCTCCTACATGTGACTCCACCTTAAAGACTTCATGTACATTGTCTAAGATACATTTCTCTTCAATCATCCTGGCCTTCAAACCAAGAGCCAAAAAAATTTATTTGCTACCTCCTCTAAGATAGAAGTGCGAAATTTGACTCTTACGTCAATTTTTAATATTGAACCACTACTACCTGCTTTTGTTGAGGTAGAAGAGGAATCACCTCCACTCCTAGAAGGAGTTTGCATTGTAGTTGCACCCCCTTTTTTCTTTTCCAAGATCCAACAGTCTCCACTTGCATGGGTTTTTGTGAGGTACCCAACCCGCCAACACCAAGATCGGGATGGGACCCTTGACAAGTCTCTAGGCCTAATAAAAATCAGAGTCTCTAAATAAGGAAAATCCAGGGAATGGACCTTTACCATTGACAATGGCTCGGGTCTATAGCCCTAGAAGAAGACCTAGTTCTGTCTTGCAGCGAAAATGGGACAACATATTAAAAGTCCATAACTATTTTGGCCCTATAACTTCCACGAGTTGGGCTAAGGTATCCTCAGCCAACGCTTTTTCCCCCTACCAGATGTGAGGACACAGCCACTGGTGGACTCCTCTTCCAAGTGGACAAGTTTTTTAAACATTTTTAGTGCATAGGGATAGATAGTTATTTGACTAATCAGGTTGATTGACAACCTTAGTCAATCCCTACTTACCACCCCACACTCACACATGATTTTTTTTTCCTAATCACTATCACATTGTTTTAACATTTAAAATAATGGTTTCTTTTAACTTTTCATCACAGTAATTCCTTCAATCAAGTATTAAAGACAACATTGAAAAGCATTCTTTTAGCAAACAGACATCTTTAAACTTAAAACAAGGTACTGAAAATAAAAAATATTGACCATAATAACCATGACCAGTACTCTTCTTGTCTCAAGACCACCTATGGGTGAAAAACGACACCCATTCCTTGTTCACAATCTGGGGTAGATAAACCCCCATCCAAGGTTCGGGGTGCTCATACACCAAACCAGTTGCCCATACAACCGGGTGGCTCCCCTAGGATAAAAAATGGTATCCGAACTTATGTAGAAATATCAAGACATGACACGGAGTAGAAACTCATCGTTCATGGGGGTAAACGACTTATCCGTTGGCTAAAAAGCCATCATTATTCATTAGAATATACCAAGGAGTCAGAGGCGTCTTGAGACAAGCTGTCTTGAGGAAGATCAATCATATTTTTCCTAATTCCATTAGTCTTAGCCCAAATAATTCTTTCCTAATTACAAAGAATGCACGCTGGTTTCTTGGAAGTTACCTTCCTTTTCGGCCAATTATTCCTTTTCTGATTCTTATTTACTCCTTACGTATGCAATGTTAAATTATAAAAGAACTTAAATTATTTTAAGACTTAATTGAATAAATGAAAACCCACCTGGGACTGATCATCGATCTGCTGCATCCTTGGCGCGTGAAGACTCTTCTCTGTAGGCCTACGACTAGATCCAGCCTCATGGGCATGGGACGCCCTAGTCCTTTTGTGCATTGTATCTTCCTTATCGGACTGAGGATTTCCTTGGGTCCTTTTTGGAGCCATAGTGGTAGCCTTATAAAAGGATATTTAATCAATTAGAGAATTAGATGAATAATCTCAATTATTCCTTGTATCCAAAAATAGGGAATTTTGGGCTAAGTAAGTATCTTCAATAAATATCTGGATGATATATTTTCTCTGTAGCTTCCTAGTAGTGTTATTGGTCTCCCATAATTATCTTATAATTATGAGGGCTATTTTACTCATTTCCTTATTTTATTTCTGTTCAAAAATAACATAATTTGGCTTTAGTAATTTATGAATTACTTCTCTGGTTATGGGATATTTACCCTAAGTGTATTTTGATGTATTATAGCTCTAGTAATTATCTTGGTAACTTGTAAATTGATTTACTAATTTCCCTTCTCAATTTATAGTACAAATCAGACAATATTAGCTAAGATAATTAGCTAAACTAATTATTTGAGGTTAAGGTAATTATCTTGACTTTCTAACGCTATTTTTAATCTCTGATAATTTTTGTGTAATTATATAAATTAATTTGCTAATTTCTCTTCTCAATTTATAGACAAAATCAATAAATATAGCCAAGGTAATTAACTAAATTAATTATCTATACTTAAGATAATTATCCTAATTTCCTAATGTGGTTTTTCATCTTTGGTAAATACTATGTGATTATATAAATTAATTTACTAATTTCCTTCTCAAGTTTACAATCAAAATCAGACAATATTGGCTAAGATAATTAGGTAAACTATTTTTTTGTGCATGACCTATTTATCTCAAGTTTTCAACAGTAATTTATACATTTGATAATTACTATATAATTATCTAAGTAATTTAACTAATTTTCCCTTTTAATTTTGCTCAAAAATAGACAAATTTGTCTTAATTAATTTGATGAACTAGTTTTCTATGTATGCCCTAACTATCTCAAATTTATAACCATGATTTCTATCTCTAATAATTACTATGTAATTATCTAAGTAATTTAACTAATTTTTTCGTTAATTTATAGCTAGAATTAGTATAATCTGACTTAGATAAATAGAAGTATTATTTTCCTAACCTCAAGATAATTATCACAACTTTTATAACATGTAAACTAATTGTGATAAATATCACATAATTATCTAACATGTTTTTTCAATTTCCCCCTTTAATTTATAGCTAGATTTAGTATAATCTGACTTAGATAAATAGCTATATTATTTTTCTAACCTCAAAATAATTCAGGGATTTTTTAACGTGTAAAATAACTCTAATAAATCGTACATAATTATCTGACATGTTTTTCCAGTTTCCCCCTTTAATGTATAGCTAGAATTAGTCTGATCTGACTTAGATAGATAGCTATATTATTTTTATAACCTCAAGATAATTATCACGGCTTTTTAACCATGTAAACTAACTCTGATAAATAGCATATAATTATCTAACATGTTTTTTTAATTTCTCCCTTTAATTTATAGCTAGAGCTAGTCTAATCTGACATAGATAAATAGCTATATTATGTGTCTAACCTCAAGATAATTATCATGGATTATTACACATGTAACCTAGCTTTGATAAATAGAACATAATTATCTAACATGATTTTCTAATTTCTCCCTTTAATTTATAGCTAAAAATAGTTAATTTCAACTTAATTAAATAATTAAATAAATTATCTATTAATGAATAATTTATCCCATGTTTGTAACAGTACTTTCTAACAATGATAATTAACTTAAGAATTTTTTAGCTAATTAATTAGGTTTTCCATCATTTTTTGATAAGGAATAGATTATTTTTGCCTAATTAATTACAAAAACTAATAAAAAATTCAAAGATAATGTTTTTAGCATCTTGACAATCTAGTACAGCTTTGATAATTATCTTATACTAGTATAAGATAATTATCAAAGCTGTACTAGTATAACTACGCTTAATTTATGACCAAAAAGATTAATTTTAGTCCTAATATGGCTTAATAATTAATTTTATTAATATCTCTAATATTAATCTAAATAATCAGCAGAATATTAAGAATTAAAAGAGTAATTTAGAGTATAAATAAGTTTAATACTCTTAATTAATTGGATTAATTAAGAAAATATAGGTAAATTAGCATAATTTTGCTAAATAAAAATTATTGTGGATAATCAACTAGAGTTTTTGCTCTCTAGTGATTTTTGAGTAGAGTTCTCTCTAGGTAAGAGAGAAATGGCCAGGACTCTGAGTCTCTGTGTGAAATTGTCAAGCAAGGTTTCTGGGCACTCATAAGTTCTCATAGGCTCAAAATGGCAGTTGCTTGCAGCTCAAGCAGTCCCCAGCCTTCCCCTAGCGCCACCTACTGCTAAAATTGGCTTGGACAAGTTCATGACTGCTCCACACAGCCGCCAGATGCACCAAAACAATTTTTTGCTATTATCTGACCCTTTTCATGATTAATTTTGAAAATATCTGCAAATATCTAGGGATTTTATGATAAAAGTCTTTTATAGTAATGATTACCAAAACCTTACAATTCATTCAATTAATTTAATCAACAGTCTAAACTTCCAGGGGCCATAACTATGCTAGTTTTTATCGAAATTCAGTTCTAAAAATTTCTAGCCCGAGGTTTGTCGTGCTTAAGATTCCAAAAATACCATTTTTTATTGCTTTTGAGATAGTGTTTTTACTTGACTGCCTGACCAATGCTTTCTCCTAAAGCTTAAGTTCATTCTCAATAGCTAGAAAGGTGGAGACCTTACAGTTTTCTAGATATAGTCTCATTGACTACTCTTATCACTTGCACTGGACTAGGGAAAACTCTCTCCTTGAGTCTCTCTAATGAAGGAACCTTTCTAATATGTTTACCTTGTTAGTAAAAACTACCTTTGTGATTTGTAGTATTCCATTAGCCATATCTTCAGTACATGCAGAATGAGATTTTTCATTTGAATCCCTCGCTTGTGAACTAGCTCCAATGCATACTCTCAGCCAAGTTTGTTCTTGGAGTGTTTGATCCATCACTACTTCTCCCACTATTGACATTATTCTCCCTCAATGTGAGATACGCACCTCCCACCAACTCAACCACGGGTCCATTGCAGGGATGTTTTTATATATGCAATGTGCATTGTGCCACCATTGTCAAAGGAGATGAGCATGTAATGCTACTGGCTCTCTAGATGGGGCTCAAAGACTCTTTTCACACATTTCTTTGTGATTTTCTTAAGATGAAGAAACAATGTCCTTTGTTGTGTTGTCCACCATGCTTTGCTTCCAATGAAAAAGGCATGGGTGTGATTACATTCCATCCAAGCGTGTTGAAGATCTCTAGATCCACTACGTCTCATCCAATTGACCAAATCCAATCTAGCGATTGGGCCAATCGTAGACATTTTGAACACAAAGCATTGTTCTCCTTTTGCTCCTTACCAAGGAAATCTGCTTTTGTGAGAAAAATCATATGTACAATTCCTTTTTAGCTGCAATAGGAAATCTACACCAAAGCTCTCCTTTCTTGGGCCATTTCTTGTTGTTGTCATGGACCTATGAAACCTACAATATAGAATTAAGTTACTTCAAAAGAATATGCAAAAATAAGAGCAACAAGTAATCATCCTCGCCAATTTACCTCCACTAAGGGGACCATTGCTTCAAAAACATTTAGAAATTCTTGCTCAACAAGTACGTGGTTAGAGCCCCCTTCTTGCATCAAAGTTTTCTTTTAAAAAAATTTGCCACACACATTTGTACCTTTTTCTATGTGAGACAATGGGAGAAGAGGATTACAAAGTTCAACCAGCATTTTCAAGAGAAGCAGATAGAAAAAGGTGGTATCATGATGAATTATAAGAGATATCTCAACTTAACCTTCCAAAATAAGTTCAAGAAGAAGTGGATGGGTCCATACAATGTGCATCCAGTTTTTCCCAATGGTACTTACCAGCTAATTAGGAATGAATGGTGGATACCTTAAACACAGGGTGAACGGGGTGCATCTTAAGCTATATTTTGAAAGAGAATTGGTGCTAGCTATGCATCCAGTGATAGCTAAAGGGGTTGGGCAACACTCTTAAATAGGACCTCTAACCAACAAGAATACAAATTTGTATATATGTTAGTATTTTTTTGTGTTTTCTCAAAGTGTTCTCTAGTTTTGCAGTTTCTAAAGTTTAATAAACATCTCTTGTGGTTGAACAAAAATTTTCAACAAGGGGTTTAAGGTTTACTTTAGTTTTTGGTGCTCACGTTTTTGCTCAGTTTTGGTCATTCTTGATGACGTTTCAACTGTGTCTTTGGCTTCTCCCTTGCTTTGTTTCTTTGGATTAGTCTTTGCTGAGACTGTTTTGTGTATCTTCATGTAATGTTATCCCTGACACAGGGATTATTATTGTTGAGGATGGTTCTTTGCATCTTCGTGTGTAATGTTTTCCTTGACACAGTCATTTACTCCTACAAGCATTAAACACTGCGGTTTTCTCTTCAAAAGAGGCATACATTTTCTTGGCATCGTGTGCTTTTGTTTTCTCACTTGTTTTGCTCAATACCTCTCCTCTCTTCTAGAATTTTGGTTGGGAAAATTATAGAGATCGCCTCTTTCTCTTTTGGTTTCATCTTGTTATTAGAGCTACTTGATAGCTCATCCTCAGTATCTATTTCTAGTACATTGTCTCATAAAACCTTGAATTTTTTGTCGCTTTCATCGCTCAGATCTCTAATGGAAACCTTGTTACCTATGGATTGCACTCAACCGTTTCTTGCATCTCTAAGTCCTCAATCAACACTTGCCATTTGGAAGGGTGCTATGTCATAAAATCTAATATCTAACCAAAATGGTTTTCTCATAATAAACTGATCATTTAATGTGGGAGAATAAATGGGAACAAGGGTTAGAATATAGACATGTGCTTATGGATATGTCTCAACACAAGGCCAAGGTCAAACGGGATTCAAATGAGAGATGGTATGTTAAAGAGAAATGCTACCTAATGGAGCTTAAAGACTGTAGGGTTAGCTTCATTAAAGACCTCCAAACATTAGTGTTCAAAAGTCCTTTGACCTTATGAAAACTAGGTATGACCTTCAGGTGGGAATCCTACCCAAGCATGAGGTTCTTGTTGGCTTGCTAAGTGTTAGTGGGAACCTTACCCAAAAGCTTGAGGTGTTTCTCACATGCTTAAATGACTAACGTTCTTGAAGTATTCAATTCAAAGATAACTCTCAAGAGGCATCCACATTTCCATGCGTGATTGACTAAGTCCTTGAAGTATTCAATTCAACCAAATGACTTAATAAGCATCAAAGACACATGTTCAAATGATCCTTCACATGTGTCCCTCATGATGTGTTTGAATGCTATTGAATAGGTTTTAAAGTGGTCCAATGAGAATTTAGATACACAAAAATAAAAAATTAAGTTCTTTCTCTCAAAGAGGAAAAAGAGGACACATGTCCAAATGAAATAATAAAATAATACGAGAGAGAGAGAGAGAGAGGTGTGTACCAAGCATGAGAGGGGGGGTATACTCTCCCACACACACACACACACACATTCTCTCATTGTGTGGAGTGCAAAATGCAAGAGCTCCATCTTCTTCTCCAAGCTTGTTGAGAAGTGGAGAGCCTACACCAACACTCTTGGCTATGGAATGCAAATCCAACCAAGTGCCATGCTTCAATGCTTAATCTTGCCATCTTCTTCATCTTCATTACTATGCTATTATGCTATGCTAAGCAAGAAGAGTGATGATAAGTGAGGAACTTATTCTTTCTCCTGTGGATGATTCTTCTTCCTCTTCCCTACCCTTATTCCCGCTAGCTCTCTCCACCTTCGAAGGTGTTTGAGGCCTTGGGACTGAGGCTTGGGATAGTTAATGCTTTTTGCAAAGTTTATGTTAAGCTCGTGATGCATGAAGCTTTCCATCTTCATAGCATCATCAAGGTCACAAGGAACACAAAGATTGTATTGTAACAAGTCTCTCTTGATGGGAGAATCTATAATACAAACTCCTTTTGGAGGGGGACCGGCTCCAAGTAAATCCAGTCCTCAACTATTGTCATGTTATCTAATAATCTCTCTCTCTCTTGCAAAAGTATTGCTCATGCCAAGTTAATTAAGTACTATGTTTATGTTGCTACCATCAATTAAGTTCACCCTCCAAGTTCTCAAAGTAATCTCACAAAAATGCTCACTCTAATTCTCTTAATTCTGCTATTCTCAAAGTTCATAGGCCATATCCATTACATTGGTATTAGAGCATTTGGTTTCTCTTTTCTTGCTTAAGAAGAGAGGTCCTTAAGTATCCTATTAATGGTTGATTTTGTTAATTATATTAGGGTAAGTGGGAGTGGGATCTATTATTGATTTTGTTGAGCCCACTATGTGGGATATGGTGCACACCTCGAGAGATTTGGTCTTAATAATGGGGTCTTTTTAGACTTACCTATAGATTTACCATTATTGAGCCATAAGAAGTCCAAAAGGAGCTATCCCTTGGCAATTCTCCTATGTTAGACTCACCCCACTACTCTCTATAATTAACCAATTCGAGCCGTGTGTGTAGATACTTAAGTGCTTATTTTAAAAGGCTAAGAGGAGTAGCAACTAAGGCTTTGAGTTTCCAAAGAATATACTAAGTAAACATATAAGTATAATTAGCATGGCCGACAATAACCAAGAGAGTAGAATGAACATTAATGACTTTGATTTTGCACATGAAGGTTCTAATGATGATGCCCCCATGTTTATCAATTATCTTGTTACTAGGTTGCATCAAGCTATGGGAAACCCTACTTTGCAAGTTGAAGCTACTCAACAACTTCATGTTTATGAGATTTCCCTTCCTCTCCAAGAGGAGAGAGAGCTTAGGAGGCCTCTTGATGAGACCCCCAAAAGAAGACTCTCTCCCATACAAGAGGAGTGATCCAAAGAACAAGAAAGTAATGAATCCCTAAGGTCCTCTGAAGATGTGGCTCCACAAAGATGACGGCCTAGATGATCGCCAACTCCTCCCATGAGTAAACGGTCAACACACAGTCCTTCTCCTCGTCACTCCAAAAGGAAAGAGAGGAAACAAAGGAAGAAAAGGTCAAGAAAGAGGTCACCATCTTCTCCTTCTTCTTCACCTTCCTCCTCTCCCGACAAAAGCTATGGCTATTCTCCTAGAGAATACAAGAGTGGAGGACATTGCAAATCATACCCTGTAGTGGTGAAGATCACAAAAGCTTAAGAAGTTCAAAGAGTGAGGAAAGAGTATCTCTTTTCTCACCTATGATGGCACCTTTGGTGCCACCGACAAAGTATTGGCCTTCATCCAACAATTTGATGCAGCCTTTGGAGGTGAGGGCTTCACGGACTCCTCCAAGCTACACCATGTAGCTATGCACTTCCAAAAATTGGCTCATCAATGGTGGGCTAGCCTTTGTGGAAATGGTGAAGCCCCAAAGACATGGAAAACTCTACAAGTTACCATCATGAAGCAATTCCTTGCAAGCGATGCAAAGGACAAAGTACTTACTGAATGGCGTAGTTTGAAGCTTCTCTCACATGAGTCTATTCACAAATATGTGGACAATTTTTGGGATTTACATCTCAAGGCTACTGTCTTCCAAAAGATAGACTTCACCGAGAAAAAGCAACAATTATGTACGGGATTACCTGAAGAAATGGCCGAGTATGTCAACTCCCAAAGGCCTGGTTCTATCACCGAAGTAATCCACCTCACCATGGTTGATTCCTACATCAATTTCCAACAAGGGGCTACACGGAATGTCAACCCATGAAAAACAAAGACAAAAATGATGCAAAGGGGAAAACCAATGCCCAAAATTCTTCTCAAGGTACTTCCTACAACAACAACAATAGGCCCAAGGAGATGGGAGTTTGAAAAGGTAAAAACAAACTCGCTCATGAAGAGCTTGAAGCTTTTCGCAAGGATCATAAGTTTTTTAAGTGTGGGGAGCAAGCACATGGCTATCGTTTCTTCCCCAAGAAAAATGCTCGCAATGAGACTCCTAGGGCTTCCACCATCGAAGCTCCAAAAGAGGATGCTCATTGCGAAGGATCATCTCTCTCCTATGCTTGGGGAAAGGTAAGGGAGCATGATGCCTTCATCTTGTTTGACCCTGGCTCTACTCATAACTTCATATCAACGGAGTTGGCCACCAAGTTGGGCATTCAATCTTTAAAGATGGAAGATATTGTAACGGTTGACACAGTTTTCAAGGGACAACAAGCCTCTGTTACTCCCTTGATTGGGAAGTTGAGGCTTCATGTCCAAAGCTATGTCGACAAAGAAGATTTTTTCATCTCTCCTCTCGAACATGAGGATGCTATCCTAGGGGCGCCATGGTTTGATCGCATGGCTTCCAACATGAAGTTCCCTGAAAGGAGAATCTACTTCACCTATGAGGGAAAGAACATGTATATAGATTCTAATGAGTCTGGTTGTACTATACCACTTGTAAATTCACCAGCTTTTGATAAGTCAATTAAAAGCTCGATTTTGCATACATGATTTTTGTCAAAGAATCCACTAATGATGCTAATGGTTTATCAAATGAAAATGGTAGGAATCAAGAAAATGGTAGGTCTAGCTCCTCTCCCTTTTGTTCTCTAGTTCTTTTAGTGCATAATAAAGATGGTGCATACCGCATGTGTATGGACTATCGTGCACTAAACCATATCACTATCAAAAATAGATTTCTTGTACCTCAGGTAGAAGATCTATTTGATAAGCTACAAGGCTCTACCTACTTCAGCATGATTGACCTAGAAGTGGCTATCATCAAATAAGGATAGTGGAGGAAGGCATCCTAAAGACTGTATTTCGTACAATGATTGATCTTTATGAATATCTAGTCGTGTCTTTTGGCTTGGCCAATGCACCTGCCACATTCAATCTTTTGATGAAGAAAATATTTAGACCCTACCGCAAGTTCACTAGAGTGTTCTTTGATGATATCATTGTCTATCCAAGTCCTTAGAGGAACACAAGCAACATTTCCAAGTGATTTTTCAAGTATTGAGGGAGAACAAACTTTTTCTCAACCAAAAGAAAATCAATTTTTTCCTTCAAGAGATTCAATACTTAGGTCATATTATCTCTCAAGATGGTATCTATATGGTTCCATCGAAGTTAGAGGTAATAAAACCATGGCCTAATCCAAGGAATCTACATGAGCTAAGAAGATTTATTGGTATGTGTGCATACTATAGACGATTCATAGAAAAATTTTCTCAAATAGCAAGACCATTACATGACTTAACAAAGAAGAACGTTAAGTATTCATGGGCTGCTAAGGAGAAAAAATCTTTTGACAAGCTCAAAGAGAAGCTTACCTCTCAACCAGTCCTCATGCTTCCGGATCTCTCAAAGTCATTTGAGGTCCAATGTGATGCTTGTGGTGATTTCCTTGGAGCAATCTTGCTTCAAGAAGGGCATGCCATAGCATATGAGAGCCGAAGGCTCAATATGGATGAACAGGTCTTAGGCATTTATGAGAAAGAGCTTTTAGTTGTCCTACATGTCCTAGACACATGGAAGCACTATTTACTGTGGACTCCATTCATTTTACAAACAGACCATCAAAGTCTCAAGTACTTCATGATGCAAACAAAGCTTTCCGACAAACAAATGAGGTGGGAAAATTTTCTTCCACAATTTAATTTTCATATTGCTCACATTGTTGGTAAGCACAAACAAGTGGCCAATGCACTATCACGATGACCAAAAGTTAATGTTGTGTCTATAGCAACTCACAATGATCTATCTTC
This sequence comes from Adiantum capillus-veneris, assembly GCF_014529385.1. Taxonomy (NCBI): domain Eukaryota; kingdom Viridiplantae; phylum Streptophyta; class Polypodiopsida; order Polypodiales; family Pteridaceae; genus Adiantum; species Adiantum capillus-veneris. The sequence continues at coordinate 92,295,322 of NC_140949.1, read as the reverse complement.
TATGATAGATGAGTATGCTATTGACCCTGACTTTAAAGACATAATGTTAGCCCTTGCTTTGGGGAATAAAGAGGAACCATTCACTTTGCAGGATGGTTATCTTCTCCACGGCAATAGGCTCTGTGTTACCCACTCCCTTTGTGAGAAAGTCATGTATGAATCCCATGCTCCTCCCTATGTAGGGCATAGAGGCATTCACCTACTCTTCGAGGAGTAGAGACGTATTTCTATTGGCCTACCATGAAAGTGGACATACAAGAGTATGTTTCAAAATGTGTGGTATGCCAAAAAAATTAAGTATGATAGAGGGAAGAAACCTGGATTACTCCAACCATTGTCCATCTCTAATTCACCATGGGAGAGTATATCCATGGATTTTATCTTTGGATTACCCAAGTGTATCCATGGGAATACGAGAATATGGACACTAGTTGACGGGTTTAGCAAGCAAGCACATTTTATTCCTGTCAAAAAGACTATTAAGGCATACCAAATGGCAACCATCTTCATATCTGACATTTTCAAACACCATGGATTACCAACATCCATCGTGTCAGATAGAGATCCTAGAATGACCAGTAATTTTTGGAAAGGTCTCTTTGAAAATCTAGGTACAAGATTGAATTTCTCTTCGGCCTACCACCCACAACGGATGGCCAAAGTGAGATAGCCAATCTTACGATACTCAATCTATTAAAGACTTATGTTATAGAAGTAGATCAACGATCACAATGGGAGAAGTACTTACCCCTTGTAGAGTATGCGTACAATAATGTTGTCCATATTACTACAGGAAAAGCACCTTTTGAGATCATAGAGGGAAGACCTAAAAGTTTCTTGCTACTTAAAGTACATGGGAAGATCTTCGATGTTGATGAGTATAGCCATGACCTACAAGAATCTTTTCAAAAGGTTAATGAGATTATATCCATCTCTCAACAAAGGCAAAAAGTTGTTGCTAACAAGCACAGAAGGGCCTTAACATTCAAAGAAAAATGATTGGGTCTTACTTAAGTTTCCCAAGGCTCGATTGAGGAAAATGACGGGCAAAAATCCTACGGGCCATCAAAAGTATTATGCTAAATTAGCAAAAAGATACTATGGTCCTTTTCAAATCTTGAAGCCAATCAATGACATGGCTTATCAACTCAAGTTTACCAACCATTGGCTCATACACAATGCTTTTCATGTGAGCCTACTTAAGCCCTACAAAGGAGATCCACCAATAGAACCAATTATTGAAGACCCTCCAAAAATCGAAGACCAAGAAGAGGACCCGAAGCTATCCTTCCGCATGAAGATAAGGTACTATAGCATGGTAATATTACCCAACGGTATCTTATTAAGTTCAAAAATTATCCATCTAAAGATGCTAGATGGATGCAAGGAATACAACTTAAGGATAGTATAAACCTTGTCAATGCTTACAATGATGCACTAGAGTAAGCAAATGTAAATGCTTTAGTAAATGAAAAATGTTTTTGTCTTATACAACTAATCCTCTTTTGTGCACAAATGTAAATAGTATGCATGCTTAGAATCATGTTTGTGATGACAACGTCACTCAAACACCAAGTAGAATTTTTCATTCTACTTTGGGAGTATGATATGGACTAAAGAGCAGACATGCTTGCGGCAACTACGTCTCCCAAGCACCAAATGGACTAGTCATCCATTTTGGAATGATGTTGCAGGGTGAAAAGGGATCCTCTACCCGCTAAGAAATGTAGACTAATGACTAAGACTTTATCTCTCCTACCTCATAGTTGAGGATGACTATGATTTCAAGAGAGAGGTAATGTCATAAAATCTAATATCTAACCAACCCAAATGATTTTCTCATATTAAATTGATCATTTAACGTGGGAGAATAAACGGGAATAAGGGTTAAAATATAGAAATGTGCTTATGGATCTGTCTCAACACAGTGCCAAGGTTAAAAGGGGTCCAGATGGTATGTTAAAGAGAAATGCTACCTAATGGAGCTTAAAGACCATAGGGTTAGCTTCATTAAAGACCTCCAAAAGTTACTAAAGTCCTTTGACCTTAGGCAAGCTAGGGTTGACCTTGAGGTGGGAATCCTACCCAAACATGAGGTGCTTGTTGGATTGCTAAGTGTTAGTGGGAACCTTACCCAAAATCTTGAGGTGTTTCTCACATGCTTAAATGAATAAATTTCTTGAAGTATTCAATTCAAAGATACATCTCAAGATTCATCAATGTTTCCATGCTTAATTGACTAAGTCCTTGAAGTATTCAATTCAACCAAATGACTTAATAAGCATAAAAGACACATTTTCAAATTAATCTCCTCCACATGTGACCCTCATGATGTGTTTGAATGCTATTGCATAGGTTTTAAAGGGGTTCAATGAGAATTTAGATACATAAAAATAAAAAATTAAGTTCTTTCTCTCAAAGAGGAAAAAGAGGACACATGTCCAAATGAAATAATAAAATAATACGAGAGAGAGAGAGAGAGAGAGAGAGATAGGTGTGGACCAAGCATGAGAGGGGGTATACTCTCCCACACACACACATTCTCTGATTGTGTGGAGTGCAAAATACAAGAGCTCCATCTCCTTCAAGCTTGTTGAGAAGTGGAGAACCTACACCAACACTTTTGGCTATGGAATTCAAATCCAACCAAGATCCATGCTTCAATGCTTAAGCTTGTCATCTTCTTGATCTTCATTACTATGCTAGTATGCTATGCTCAGCAAGAAGAGTGATGATAAGTGAGGAACTATTTTTCTCCTATGGATGATTCTTCTTCCTCTTCCCTACCCTCATTCCCCGCTAGCTCTCTCCACCTTCGAAGGTGTTTGAGGCCTTGGGACGACTGAGGCTTGGGATAGTTAATGCTTCTTGCCCCATGCACACAGTCATCTCGGAGTACGCCATCTAGGAGGGGTGGAAGGGCACTAAGTAATCAAGGGAAATGTTTGAAGAGGGAGGAAAAAGTTCGATGTTAACGTGTGAGTTTTTACAAAATTACCTAATAATTCCCTTATAATTCATTCATCAAGGAAAAATTCATCGATAATATCTTCCCGATGAGTGTAAATAGTGTATATACTATCAAAAAATCATCAAAAAATAGTTCTTTTTTGTTATTTTTCATCATTTGTATTGATAATGAGACTTGCATCACCAAGGTCACAAGGAACACAAAGATTGTATTGTAACAAGTCTCTCTTGATGGAGAATCTATAATACAAACGCCTTTTGGAGGGGGACCGGCTCCAAGTAAATCCGGTCCTCAACTATTGTCATGTTCTCTAATACTCTCTCGCTTGCAAAAGTATTGTTCATGCCAAGTTAATTAAGTACTATGTTTATGTTGCTACCATCAATTAAGTTCACCCTCCAAGTTCTCAAAGTACTCTCACAAAAATGCTCACTCTAATTCTCTTAATTCCATTATTCTCAAAGTTCAATATAGGCCGTATCCATTACATGCTATGTCAAAATCCTCTTGGTCGCAAAACCACATTGGGGTTGTTTCGTTCATGCATACATCTAGAGTAGCCATTATTTGGTCCCACTCAAAAGGTTCAAATGACTCTTCTGGAAATGGCTCTCAACAGTAGTCCTTGTCCTCAAGTGGTCTCTGCAATACTCACTTATTAGACTCCCACATTCGAACGCTCCACACATCCAAATATATGATTTTTTCTGCAACCATGCAATTATTTGCTTTTTGTTGATCATAGTTGAGTCAAATTACTCCACAAGAGTATTGCTAACGTCTCTATAGCTATGGTCCTTGACATTGACTGTCATTGTAACATCCTTATGCCGCAAGTAGATATGGTCATATGTACCCAATCTTGCACCATCTTAATTTGAACCATGAATGGTCACCTCAAAATGACATCAAAGTTGTTTCTCTTTCCAAAATACACCATGGCAAAGGTATGTTCGTACTCAATTGAGGATACTATATTATGTTCTAGCATTTTCATTTGTGTTTTTTGAGAGCTGATCTCCCACATTTTTCCCATATTTCTTTTGTAGCAATGGCCACTCCAACCCCGCTATCAAGTATTGCAATGGTTTTTACTCTTTTGTGCTCTAGCAGTAAGGTGGTGTTTTCCTTTTCTTCTTCACAGTAATCACCCACCTTCTTTATAGACATTGGTTTTGCCTTTGGTTTCTCTTGTGTCATTTTATTAATCCACATGGATGTCTTGATGAGGGATTTTTAGCCCCATCTTGTCCACTTTTTTGCCCACTTCACCCCATAAATGCAGTCTAATCTGCAAAATCTCTGAGAGAAGTATCGTGCACTGTATAGAAGTCGACATTAGTTCATAAAGGCTCGTGGTGTCCATCATCTTTGGAACTTGCCTCCATTGAGAGGACGCAACCTTGACCTTCAATTTTGTTTTGTGCTCTCCTATGAAAGACAGTAAAGTCTTCAATGTTTTGGTTTGCTCTAAAACTCATGATCATTATGGATCTCTATGATCTGTGCAGACTTGAAAGTTGCACTACCATCTTTGCGATTCCTAATCATCTCACATAAGGCTTGTGGCCATGGCTCTTCCACTTTTGGAATGAGCATCATCCCTTATGACTTGATGCCATCGATGGTATTTGCCACTATCCTTGTATCCAATGGTGTTTTGTTTTTCAATTCTATTTGGTTAATCATTTCATTTCCCTTACACTCAGTTTCTCTATCCGTTTGATGTATCAACACTTCTTGTTTAGGGATGATTGGCTTTTTTGGCTCCATTAGAGCTTGAGCAGTCTCTATGAGCCATTTGCACATTTATAATCTTTGCTTTTCAACTTCAAGATGCGGATATGTTAACCATCTTTGTTTCAATGTCTAGTTAGTTTTTAGTCTAGCTTTGTAAGCTTGCAATAGAGCCTCTAAAGGTTCTAGCACTTTGTCCACCAAGACTGAACAACTTGATGATATTTTGGATGGCACTACTCCTTCCACTCATTCTTAGTTTTCTTTTTCATGTTTGAGCTGCTCCTTGGTTTGTTGCAGTTAGGTCTCCAAGGTATTTTTATCTTTTATGCTCTTAGCTTTCATTTTTTCTCTTTTTGCTTTCCAACATTTTCTCTAAGTCCTTACCATCAAACTCTCGAACTTTGTTTGAGTTGGCAGTTTTTGTTCGTCCTCAACCAGCGTGTTCTTTGTAGATTCTTGAGCGTGAGCTCTCGTCACCACATTGATCAAAGTTGTAGGCTCAATTTTTTATCCACTCAAACAAGGTCATACTCCAATGACATTCATCATCACCTTTCCTTTGTTTTGAGGATTCTTCGGGCAGTTCGGAAGTAAATGGTTTATTGCAAAACCATCACAAAACCAAAAAGACTTTGTGCACTAACCCTTGTGCATACAAACTCTTGCCAATGATTACCTTCACATTCATAGCAAGGACCTTCTCATTGAGTGGCTTGTTGTGCCCCCATAGGATGTCTTGTCTTAGGAGGAGATCCTCTAGGTTTGTAATTTTGAATTTCTATGAATATGAGTGTGTTTTCATCCATCATATAATGGCTGAGCTATGTAAGAGGGCTTTGTAGCCTTCTCTGAGCTTACCAAGGAAGGATAACCCTTGTCTGCATATGCAATAGCCTTAGGTTCTCTCCCATAGGTCTTTACCAATTCTTCATAATATATGACGTTGATGGCAACATTGTTTGAATATCATGAGTGTTTTTCCAAGCTATGTATATCAAATATTTTCTATGTTGTCTTGAGGTAAAGAATGTTATTGGCCAAACACTAGTTCAAGCTTATCTCCCCCTTGTGTTGCATTAATTAAGCCTATCTGGTACCTTGACGGTTGTGGAAAAGGTTGCACTCGATGGTCCATATGGACTTTCCCTCATGTAGTTCTTGTTGCAAAATCACTCAATCTCACACCACTTCAAGACTCGTGGTACATTTGTTGTTGAGGGTGGTTGTCGTAGATTTGAATTTTGTCGATAGCTCTAGTTCATTCTCTTGATCACTTCCTCAACCATTTGATCAACACTTGGTGCATTTGGAGCTTGAACAGTCCGCTTCCTTGTGGATTCACTTGTGGTTGAAGAGGCATTGGTGGTAGTATTGTCTACATCTTTTGATACCTCTCTATAAACCTTGAAATTGTCAACTAGATACAATGCTTCTCTAGTGACTGTTGGGAGCGGAGCTAGGGTGGATGGCATTGGAGATCCATGGCAAGGTGAGTAAGGGAGATGAACAAGAGAAGAGAGAGAGAGATGAACTCAACAGATCAAGTAAAAAAAGCACGTTGATACCAGTGTTGGGTGGCGAGGCTATGGTGGGTGATACCTTGGAGATATCAGTCTGCCTGCGTTTGGCCTCTGCCCGCCTTGGAACAATTGTCACCTTTTAAGATGCCTTAAGGCTTTGATACTAGTGTTGGGAGTGGATCTAGGGTGGATGGCATTGGAGAGCCATGGCGAGGTGAGGAAGGGAGATGAATGAGAGAAGAGAGAGAGAGAGAGAGAGAGAGAGAGAGAGAGAGAGGAGATGAACTCGACAGAGAAAGTAAAAAAAGCATGCTATATGTTATATTTCTTTTTAAACACCTCACAATATAAAGCTTTTAACCATGCAAAGCTCTACTTTTAACTGAGCTTGCTTGCATGCCATAAGGGGAGTTCCCCACGAGCTTGGAAACCCAGTAGCGACGTGCTCAAATGTGGTGCACGCTTTCAAGTGTAGGTCATTTTTTAGAGCTTTGTTTCCCAAGCCCTCAATAAAGAGAACTCATAATCTCATGTATTGTGGTATCTCTCTAACAAGACATCTCTCTATGTATTTATTTAAGTAAACAAAGCTTTCCTCACCTTTTTGTTCTCTTTTGTTTAAAAGCGTAGTTTTGGGACACTGCGTTATGCTTGATTCCCCTTTTTTAGAACTCCTCAACAAACTCTTGTAGAAGTTTCTCTATGTTTGGGAAATCTCTACTTCTCAATGGTTGGAACCATGTCCACGTTGTTCCCTCCAAAATTAGCACAAACCCTTTGTACTTAGTATGGAGATCCGCTACTTGTTTACCTCTCAAGACTTACTTAAAGAGTGAAGCATGTGTGTGTGGATCCCCCAACCCATTGTACTTTTTGGCACCACTTGAAATGGCTGCATCCGTCACATTTTCGCAACCATTCTCATAACTTTGGATTCTTACAAAATGACATCTCTAGCTTTGTAACCCCTATTAGGAACTCTAGATGGAGTTCTCTCGGTGACGCTTTCATCTGGTTGCTTATCCCTTGCTTCAATCCATAGTATCTGGAACTCTCGTTGTATGGATTATGCTTGAAGCTTTTCTACACATGTTTGTAGTCATTGGAACCCTCAAATTCAAGAACTCCATCGGTCTCAGTATTTGAAAATTGCGGTCGACTAAATGAGTCTTCTACTCTCATTCTATGAGGACTCACTTTTTCCACTTCTGGTCTCGTTTCAGAGACAATAGGTATGAGCGTGCAAGGAGTGACATGATACTAATGGAGTGGTCCTCCAAAGTATCTATATCTCTCAAGCTCCTTGTGCTCTATTGTAGAGTATCTCCATCCATACTTATTAAGCATGCTCACATGGGTATCTATGCCTTCTATGTATGTGAAAACATACAAGCATTTTTGCTCCGACAACTCTCCCATGTCGGGTTGTCTACACTTATAATAGAGCATTTTCTCTCTCCGTTGTCATACTTGTACAACCCCACATGAGTGTTATACATGTTGACTCAAGACGTCTCATTCACTCGCCTTAAGTTCACATTAGGAATGTCCAACTCATCAAGCTAATTGGCTGCCCTCATGGCTAGAAAATGAAGGTGGTAACTTCTCAATACCTTTTGGATCACCTACCTTTAAGCATGAATTTTTTGTATATAAAAAAAGGAGAATATCAATATCCCCAAGGGCCTAAGAAGCTTCTCTCAACAAGGGTTCATCTATTTTAAGACCCTCTGTTCAAAATCATGGCCTTGAACGCTATCAGCAAGCTTCGTAAAGATGTGGATTTGGCAAGTCCTATGGTCTAGGATGTCTTTGCCAAGACTATGCAAAAAGCTATCAAAATTGTAAGCCCTAGAGAAAGACAAACTATGAGGAGCGCCTGAAGCAGCTCGCGATCGAAGTGGAGCAGTTAACAACTAAAAAACATGAAGGATTGGCTTTTAAAGCTGAGCATAAAAATGGCTAGAAGCTAATTGTGAATTGGCCAAACATCAACTTGAGGAGGTGAGGAACGCTAGAATTTTATCAGAGAAACCTTCCTCTATTGGAGGAGGCTAATGAAGCTCACTTCTTGAGGGCCCTTAAAGTCAAGAGAAATTGGGGCCTTGTCCACTCACTCACTGATAGGGGAGTAAATGATATTAATGGCCCAAGTGAAATGGCCCAATTGATGCTTGATCACCTACAAAAAATCATAGGCTAGCTTGATTCCCACTCCTCGGAGGTAGATGAAGCCAAAGCTACTCTTCTTGGAAGTGTAAAAAAACCAATTTCCCAACAGACGCCAACCTTTTTCGAGAGGGGGTTCACATGGGAGGAATGATCTCTTGTGTTACAACCTTTAGGTAAAGAGAAGTCCCCAGGGTGGGACGGGTTCACTATCAAGTTTTCAAAGAATTATGGGACAATCTTAAGCCCCCAATCACGAGATCGGCTAACCAATCCCTAGCTGAGGGAGTCCTTGACTCAAGCATTAGAAGGGGCCTCATCAAACTTATCGCCAAACAAGTCTGTTTTTCCCAGTTCAAACACTAGCTCCTCATTACCATGATGTTAGTAACCTATAAAATTATTGCCAAATCCATGGCCCTAAGGCTCTCTCTCTCCTAGACAAAGTTATCACTCCCCACCAGCATGGATTTATCAAGGGAAGGTCAATCTATGATAACATCTTAGCCACTATGGTCAGCATATAGATTATGAGAGCATTCACTAAACAAGAGTGTATTCCACTGCAATTGGATCTCAACAAAGCTTATGACAGGATCACTTGGTCATTCATCAAAGATGTAATGAAATTATTGGTCTTTGGACTGCAGATGCGTCGTTTGGTCAGAACCCTTGGTGTTGGTAGCCATTCTAAGCTCATGTTTAATGAAAGAGTTTTGGTGCATTCAAGGTCAAAGGATCAATTAAGCAAGGATTCTCTTTAGCCCCGCTACTATTCACCATTGGATCTCATCCTGTGGTAATGTTGCTTGAAGACAGTGCTACTACAGGGGAGATTCAAGGGTTGTCTCTTTCTAATAATGACCAAGTTCTTGCAAATATTTTTGCAATTGATTCCCTCTATTCCTTGAAGTGTGTCCTTAAGGCTTTGGAAATTGTGCAAACGTATGCCGTTGCATCTGAGTCAAAGTGTAGTATTCAAAAATCTAGATGGATCTCGCTCTCAAAAAATAATTCAGTCGATCCGACAATGTGGATTGGGGAGGTACTTCCAAAAGGGAAGGTGTTCCGGCACCTAGGGGGCCCATTGGGGGTGGAAATTACCCACAAGCAAAGATTATGATTGGGTCTTGGATAAGTTTAGGAGCAAGATGCAAAGATGGGAGTATGTGCTTCTTCCTTTCCCAAGCCGTGTGAAGGTGATCGATTCATTTATGCTCCCTTACATAGCCTTCAATGCTCCTCTGCTTAACCTGGCCAAATGCAATTGGCAAGAGTTCTTGAAACCGGTGAAAAGATTCCTATGGAAAAATAATGCTAAAGACTTGATGCCTTGGCAGTGGGCAGGATGGGATTCCATTGCAAGAACTATTGAGCAAGGCGGAATTGGGATCCTTAACCCTTGTATTCATGTGTAGGCCTAGTGTGCCAAGTCTATGGTAGCAATCGCAAAGCAAGACCAGGCATGGGTTATCATAATTAAGGCCATGATGGACAATGCCAAACAATGTTCTCAAGGTGGATAGTGGAAAGCTATAGGGCTGGAGCTATATGACAAGTTGCTTTCCCCTTGGTGGGCTATCCTGAAACTTGGTGGCACAACGAGGGAACTAGTTCGCAAATGCAATAGAGTTACAGAGACTTTGGAATAGGGAGAATTAGCAAGGTACTATCCTGAAACTTGGTGGCACAATGAGCGAACTAGTTCGCAAATGCAACAGAGTTATAGAGGTCTTGGAATGGGGAGAATTAGTAAGGTACTTTCGCAACTCAATTACTCATTGGTCCCCCTTGGCTATCTAAGGCAAGAAGCATGATGTTGAATCCATTCTGGAGGGAAATTGCTAGAAAGATCAATAACAAAGGACTTCAATGTCTGGGCCAATTTTGGGATAGCAACAGCAGAAGTTGGAAAGAAATAGATCAACTAGCCTCCCAATTCCACCTCAGTGGGACTAAAAGTCTACTAGCTAGTAGAGCTTTGGAACGGCTAGACAGCGGTGGGCTACCCTCTTGTGAATGCAGGTTCGAGTGGAAGGCGTGGCAGTGATGCAAGAGTAGGCATTTCCTAAAACCGCAAACCAAGGATGTGTACAACACACCCTTATGATCTCGAAGGATTGGTTTTCCCCTTTGAATAAGCAATGGGGCAAGCAATGGCAGGAATGAATATGGGTGTCAATCACTAAGAACATTTGGTGTCGTCCATCCCATGACGAGGTCTTCATCATGACCCCATGCCCTTTAGTGATGAGATAGTTATATTAGCAAAATAGCATTATAAATATACAACACCTCCATGCTTAAAATCAAGTCATGGATGGCACGAAGAGCCCAAAGAGACAAACAGTCGCATTAGACGGACCCATAGCACATAATTGTTCACCACAACACTTTTTTTAAAATAGGGAATAATAACCCGGAGCAACCCCAAAAAGGTACTTGGCTAACAAGGGAGCCACCCTATGAGAAGAAAACAAAAAGAGGCAAGCAAACATGAGGATGCCACCATGCATGGGGGGATACCACCCCACCCATGCATGTCTGTCGAGCCCAAACCGGAAGTCATCAAGAGCTGCCCAAATCCGGATGAGGAATCCACATAGCAAGGACAGGCTAACCACCAACTACATAATGGCAACCATTTCCCATAGACTTATCGTGTGCCGTTTTGTGACGAGCTTATCATTAGCATTTTGTTTTTCTTTTTTGCGAAACTCACATCATTAGCATTTTCTTGTACGATGGTGTCATGAGATAGAGGTATGTCTCAAATTTGAAGCAAGCATTGCACAGTTTACCTCTCTTGTCAAGAATAGGTACAAGGAGGTGAATCCTTGTGAAGACTTAAAATGTTTTAAAGGAAGGAAAATTTATCAAAACTCCCTAAAACTTTCCAAAAATACCTCCAAAAAGAAAAAAATTCACAATACATATCACATTTTTCCAAAAGTTCCAAAAATGCCCTGAAATTTCTCACAATTCTCAAAATCCCCCTTGCCAGACTCAAACATCTCTTTAAAGACATTAGTTTTTGCAAAATTGGTTCTGCCTTAGTAGAAGAAGGTAGTCTAGGATTTTAGATGGCATGATGCTCTCTCAAGTTGAAACTATTCACCATTAGTAGACACAAATGCCACTATTTGTGAGCACATTGGTGAAACAACACCACAAGAAGACTTAAAGATTTTCTCATGTAGGAAAACGGAGTCTTTTTTAGTGTTTTTCATACAATGCATAACATCATGAGCTTATGCTTGAGAGGCACCGCATACCTAGCTAGGTATGATTGGGGGCAAGGGACCGCCAGTCCCCCCACCGGGCCGGCGGTCCCTTGCCCCCAATTGTACCTAGCTAGGTATGCGGTGCCTCCCTCGCAGAAGCTCATGATGTTGAGGTAAGTCACAATGTGGGAATTATTGTGAGAATTTTTCCAAAAATTCTTGTGCACCCCTAACTTTGTAGAACTTCAACTCTATGGTAAATGAAATCTAACTAGCGTCTTGCACAAAATGATCAAGCATTTGCGGTCACCATGGTCGTCGCGTGGGAACAAGCAATTCTGAAGGAGTTTTCAGAAAATAGAAGTGTTGGGAGGGGTTTCAAATCTTGAGATTATCTTTTCGTGATCGGTGAGTGGAAGGATCCTAAATTGTAAGAATGCTGTAAAGGTCGTCAAAGGGTGAGGCTGTCTGTGTCCGGACTCGGACTCCAGTGTGAACCAGCTCAGCTGCCGCGCACAGCAACAGTGGGTCAAGCGTTAGCCGCACTTTCAATGCCAACATTCCGTTCGCATTTGAGCGTAGGTGGTTGGCGTAGGAATCACGTAGGTATGGAGAGAGAGAGAGAGAGAGAGCGCTTCTACACACATATATAAGCAACCTACTGCATCAGTTCTCTTCAATCTCTCCTTTGGCTTGAAGCGATGGCTGCTCCAGCACTCTTTACCCTTCTCCTTGCCATTTTCGCTGCAGGTCTCTCTCTCTCTCTCTCTCGCTCACACACACACACGCTTGTAACGTTTTCCAATGTGAGAAACGAGCTTCTTCTCATGATTTCTCACTATAGGGTTCAACATCATGACTAATTGCGCGCAAGGAGCTATACACACGAAGCTTTCGATAGCTTCCCACAATTATTCCCACATTGTTAATTACGACAACATCATGAGGTTTTGCAGGTGAGCACCGCACACCTAGCTAGGTGCGGTTGGGGGCAGGGGGTTGTTGACCCCCTGTCCCCAACTTCCATGTGGTATGCAACAACAATATGGCTCTCCCAAGAGCGTAATATTGTTGAAATGTTGCCAACATGTAACAGGACTCAAATTGGCTAGATCGGAGGTCTGCATCACCTTAAGGTTTGGGGGTTTAGTTAGCTAGTCTAGGTTGGAAAATATTTCAATGAAGCAGACTTACGCAACGAGACTATTGGGAGCGTTGACCTCTCAAGAAGTTTTTTTTTGCAATTTCCAACAACTATTTCTATAATAGTGATCTCATTTTTTTTGCATTAATAAATCAAAAGACCTATATAGAGGGCTATATCCTATTGGACACTTGGTCCCTTTCCATTATCTTTTGAGGACACACACTATCCCTTAGTCATTTCCCCCTCACACACATCCCTTTGCATTTGGTCTTTGGATGAGCTAACCTTCTTCTCAACAAAGCAAGATATGCTCAGTCTAAGTAGTTCTAAAACGCCTCTTGATACTCCACCATTTTTAACTATTGGAACAAGGAAGGTGGATTCTTGGGTATTATTAAGTTATGATTGCTTTCCAACCACAAGTTTTAACCCTTTAGGTCCCGCAAAGGCCTGATTAAGTTGGTATTTCTTTCTTTCTTATTTATCTTTTGTATGCTAATGATGGACCCTAATTGAAAACCTTTTTAATTGGGGTACTTCATGAGGTAGAAGAGAATCCTTTTCTTGGTGGAACTTTCTTCTTATGGTTTTTAGATCCTTTTTAATATTATAGCTTGGATTTTTTGCATAAAGGACATCTAAAAGGTTTTACATTATGTTTTTAATGCAGTGTCAAACTCTTTTGTGGATGCAACGGTTCTCACTATGGTCAATGGTGGAGGAATTACACTTTGCATTAAGTATTGGGTACCTAATGACAAAATCGGAGGAGGTTGCAGAGAGCTTGCTCCAAGCCAAGTGTGGAATATTGAAGCAACATCAAACTGGCAAGCTTCAAGCATGTGGGCTTTTCGTGGAGATTGCCATATACATGAACCTTGCAACACAGGTCCCCCTAGTGGAGTGACACAATTTGAATTCACAATAGGTGGATATGGTGGTTTTGACTACTATGACATTTCCACTCTTGTTGGTTTCAACATGGGTATTTCTGTACAGCCCACCAACACCAATTGCCCTTCTCAAAATTGTGTTACCCTTGATCATTGTGAAGGAGCCTTGCCTGAAAATCCAAACTCAACACAAACATGTCCCTATGGTACTACAAACTATACAATCACATTCTACTCATTCTAGGGGAAAAAAAATACCACAAAATGATTGGCAAATAGTGAGACTTTCTATTTTTGTACAACGCTAGTATCAAACCTTTACTAATTTTGTTATTATTCAATACACATGCATCAAGACGAAATTTGTTATCTAAATATATTCAAGTAAGGTCTTATATGTATTCCAAATAATTCATGAGAACAAGGTCTCTTACTCCTCACCCATTTTCTCATAGACTTGTCTCTTTATTCAATAACAAAGGATTAGATAAACTTATGTGCAAATTTTCTATGACATCTTTTTTTTCCCCCAAGATGCTTTGTGGGTGTATAAACTCATAGCTTTTGGTTCTTGACCTTGTATTTTAGTCATCATCTCTTGTGTATTGACTTAGAAGCTTATTGTTGTCCCTTGCACATCTATCACGTGCAACGGACAACATTAAGCTTCCAAAACATCATTTTGCATGTGTCATCTTCTTGCCTATGCTGCAAAGCTCTTCGGTGATGTGTTTTCATGCGCATAGACATCATCACAAGCCGTGTCTTTTTTATTTTTAGTTTTTGTGATATCGTCAAAACTGGTCCTATTTCCTTGAGTGTGATCTGTTTGTTTGTGTGTGTGTGTGTGTGTGTGTGTGTGTGTGTGTGTTTGAATTACCATCTCATGAGAACTATACAATTGATCATACCAGCATTTTACTAAGATAACATTTCATATATACAATTCAACACGTAAGGTCAAGCAATAAAGAAGAACATGTAAGAGTCGAGAAATTCAACATGTACGAGTCGAGCAATAAAGAAGAAAATTAGCAGTAAAACAAGCTGATGTCCGTAGTACATGATCTTGAGAACAAATTTTGTAATTACACAACCTTTGGTTGTGTTATATATATCACAAAGCATACATAAATTTTCCAATAGTTTTCATTATGTCTTTATCTATCCCTGCAACTATAGGATGATATATTGCATTTGCAAGGAAGGAACATATTACCTTCCACCATGCAAGAAACAAAAACAAAAGCACCATTAGTACTCTTGTAAATATTTACTTGGGAAGATGGGTGTTAATGACCCCTTCCCCTTGTTATCGGTGTCGAGAATTACGATCATCCAAACAACTTACAGAATATGATGCACATCATAAAAAAGGTGAAAATTACCACATAAAGAATTAGTGTGTGTAATCATTTGAGATACACTTTGAAAAATTGGGCAGAGTCTCCTTTGTACACCGAGATCTTTTTCAAAAATCAACCATAAGCGCACTGCATGTGACCTCACTTGAGGATTTCGTAATGAAAAAATCCACTTAAGTATTTAAGGAAGTAGCTCCAATCAATCATGCATGTTCCCATTGCTCAATGATAATACAAAAACCATAAAGAAAAAATTTCATTGTTGCAAACCTGATTGATGTACTCAAACAAAGCAGTCCAAATGAAAATTTGTAATATCTTTTTGTGAAAAGAAAACTCCCAGCATTCAGATTTTACATCCCCACCAATGTATCTCTTGCAAAAAACACAGAAGGGTGCTCATTTGCATCAACTGTAATGTAACCCCTTGTCATACATCATTGATGAGTACTCAGCTATTGGGATTTTACATTCATTGGAGTTCAAATAACATGAAAGGTGAGATTAAACAATAGGGATTAAGGTAGCGGGGTTTCCCAAAATCATGATGCCGCTGAAGGGCATCATTCCAAGTAAAATGTTAGCTAGATCTATCATGTTCTTCCAAATGCAACATTCCAAAGGCAAGAGCTCAGGTGAACCCATAAAGGAGAGAATGGAAGCATACGTATTGCAATTTTCCCTATGTGTATGTGTTCAAACAATCCTGTACTCACAAGTTGAAGTTAAGAGTTGGATATGAGAGAGAGAGAGAGAGATAGAGAGAGAGAAAGAGAGAGTACACAAATATGATAGTGCATATGTGTCCTTGCGATTCTTCATATGTGTAGATGCTTGAACGACTCTATCCCAACCAGCAAGAACTTTCCTTTCTTTCTCCACAAGTGCATTTTGCACAGTCAATTGTCTTTCTTTATCTAACCTCTCAAGAATATATAAGCGCTCAACTAAAGGGTTACCATCCCAACCTTCTTGTGAAGCTACACGTAGACTAGGAATTACAAACTCCCATGGTATAATTGCTTCTTGGCCATATACCATTTTGAATGGTGTACAATTAATAGCCACTTTGTAAGAAGTACGATAAGCCCATATGATTGAAGTCAGCTTCAAATCCCAATCTGTGTGATGCGCTTCCACCGTTTTGGTCAAGATAGAGATTAAGGTCTTGTTGGTACTCTCAACTTTTGGCCATTTACTTGTGGATAATAAGGTGTGGACTTATGGTGAGCTATCATGAAGTTGGTAGTGAGTTCTTTTATCACTCCATTTATAAAATGAGTGCCATTGTCACTCACAATCTCAAAGGGACAACCAAATCTTGTAATAATGTTCTCAAAGAGAAACTTGGCAATTGACCTTGCATCAACCTTACGTGTCGCCTTGGCTTCCGCCCACTTTGTTACATAGTCAATGGCGATGATAATATATCGATACTGAGTGCTACGAGTTGCCCGACTAATTGGGCCTACAAAGTCTAAACCCCATTTTTCAAATGGTTGAGTCACTTTAACAGGATGTAAGGGCATATTATCCTTTTGTGTGTGATCTTGTAACGTTGGCATTCATCACATCCTTTTGCAAAAAGTGATGCATCCTTGAATAAGGTAGGCCACCAATAACCTGATTGCAACACCTTTCTAGCAGTTAGTTCCCCTGAGACATGTCCTCCGCCTATACCCATGTGGGCTTCTTGCAGTATGTATAAATACTCATCATCACGGGCACAACGTCTAAGAATATCATCCTTCCCTAGCCTGTAGAGAGTTCTTGCAATGGGAGAATAAGGTTCACATCTTTTAATAGTTTTTGAGCTATGTCCTCACGAAGCTCTTTGGGTGGAAAACCATTAACTAGAAAGTTCACAATCTTCTCATTCCATCCAGGCATGTTCTCGACTAGAAATAAGAAAGTGTCGGGCAATTCATCATTGACTCCTATAGGGGCTTCACCATTAGGTATGCAAGACAAATGATCCGCCATGACATGTGTTTTACCAGGTCTCACCACAATGGTAAAATCAAACTCAAGGAGAATTAACATCCATCGTGTAATTATTCCCATGGAACAAGGTTTATTTACTAGATACAACAAGGCTTGATGATACACATAGAAAACAAACTTGTTGGCAAGAAGGTAGTAGCGGAATTTCTTTACTTCATAAATCATAGTTAAACCTTCTCGCTCTGTAGTGGTGTAGTTTCTCTCGGCATCATTCAATTGACGACTTGCAAAGCTAATGGGGTAGTCCAGTTTATGTTCTCCTGGTTGAGCTAGAACACACCCAATATCAAAGTTTGATGCATCAATATGCACAAGGAGAATTACATTCCAATCGAGCACTCATAGAATAGGAGCACTAGTTAAGGTCTTTCTCAATGACTCATAAGCATGGTCACACTCCGCGGTCCAGTGAAACTCAATAAGAAGTTTGTACAATGGAAGAGCTATCTCGGCAAAGTTTAAAATAAATCGTCGGTAATAACCAACATGGCCCATAGCTTTTGAACTCCTTTATAGTTTGTAGGTGGTAGTAATTCAGCAATGGCTTTAATTTTTCTCTCATCTGTGGAAATCCCATTTTTGGACACTATATGCCCTAAAATGACTCCATGTTTAACCCAAAATTGGCATTTGAAAGGGTTTAAGGAGACGCGATACAATCTGCACTTCTCATAAGCATGATAGATGTTCTCTCAAAGAAGAATAAACAGAAATGTCATCTAAGAAAGCTTCGCAAAACTCTTCAAATATTCTCTAAAAGCATTGTTTATTAATCTTTTAAAGGTAGTAGAGGCCTTGGTTAAGCCAAAAGCTATGACATGAAATGCAAACACTCCAAATTCGGTTATAAAAGTCGTTTTAGCTTGGTCCTCTAGTGTAATTTTGATTTGATTGTATCCAAAGTACCCATCTAAAAAGCTATAAGCTTCCTTTCCTGCAACTCTTTCAAGCACATGTTCAGAATATGGCAAGGGGTTATGATCCCTCCTAGTGGCGGCATTGACCTTCTTGAGATCCACGCACACTCTGAGTTTCCCATTAGTTTTTGGCACAATCACTATCGAAGAAACCCATTTTGAGTGCTCAATAATATATGAATCCGCATTTCACAAGCTTCTCAATCTCTTCTTGAACGATCTTTGCATATTTAGGATTCATTCGGTAGGATCGTTGTTGAACTAGTTTAGCCAAGCTATTCATGGGGATTGTGTGTTGCACCACAGAAGGTGGAACACCTTTCATATCATGACATGTCCAAGAAAATCTATCCATGAATTCCATGAGAAGTTCTTTAAGTACACACTCCTCACTCTCTGTCATATCTTGGGCAATGAAAAAAGGTTTGGACTCTTCTCCTGGATCTGCTAACTCTATTTCCTTAACTATCACTGGACCTTCATAAACTCCATTCCTTCCATCAATAGGTTCTCTTTGAGCCTTTGTATACACAACCTTACATTTCTCTGTGGTGTAGGATATGAAATGTTCAAGTGCAGGGTGTAAGTCTGTGGGGTCTTGTTGTTCTGTGGACTGTGATTTCACTTTTGATTCCTTTAATTGTTGAGATAACTCTCGCTTTTGTTGTCTCCTTACGGTACGGCTCATCTTTGGCTTCTCTGCAGCCTCTAATTGTGCGATGTCAATGGGTTGTGGACTACACCACATAACACTTAGAAGGTATTCACCCCAATTATCTACCAACTTTCAATGAGCATCACATGCCCCTATATAATTAAGCCATTCTGCGATAGATTTCTTTTCATTTATTCTAGCACGCACTTTTGGTCAATATTGTCGCCTCTTATATCTCTTACTCTTCTTGTCTATGTTTTTATTACGGTCGATCTCTAGTGAAGAGTCACTAGATGAATCGTTGCTTGTGTCTTCTGCTCCCTTGGATAGATTGTCATCTAGGGTACCATTGGGCCCTGAATGGTTTGTCCCCACATTTGCACTAAGATTTAACTCAGAATCTTTGTCCTCAAAGTCAGTTTCATTTGATGATTTTGACCCTAAATCGTGTGGTCTATAATCTTGTGAGACACTACTGGTTCCAATGCCAGTCAAACCTTCATCTTGTAGGTCATCAGAAGCTATATGCATTGCTTCTAGCATATTTAAGGGTACGAGTGGTGGCATTTCATCCCCCTCAGGTGTTACCCAGGTCATCCCCCTGTTTCCCCAAGTGTCTATGGTTGCTGCTAAGTGGACCCAATCCACATTGTCCAACTCAGTCATCACATGTAGTACATCCATATAAGGAGAATCTTCCCCAACATCAGTGTCCATTTTATATGTGTAACAATACTGCAGTGGGGTCGAGTGAACTGTGGTGTCAGATCTATGATCGATTATAAAAAAATTTCCTAGAGGATGTGCTCGACCAGTAACAAGATCCACTCGAATGACAGAATCTTGAAACTGCAAGTAGACATGGGATTTAGACCAGTCATGCACCATTTTTTCTTCCCTCATGAAAGGACGTCCTAAGATCATCTCAGATGCCATAGTGTGCTTGGAGAAATCCATAACAATGAAGGTATTTCTTATTTTATGTCCAAAGACCTTGATCTTGAGATCTTCTAGCATCCCAATAGGTTTAACAATAGACCCATTGGCCATCTTTACTACTATGGTTGTGGTCCCAAGGTGAGGTCTTCTCATAGTTTCCTAGCAATTTTTAGTCATGATGCTAACCCTAGTGCCACCATCAAGGATTCCCTTCACATGAGTTAATCCCTTGGTAGTGAGACTGGTATGGCTGCACTGGATTCATCACCCTCAAAGTATTGTCCCAACTTGTTAACAGGTATTTCTACAACAGGGTTCTCATCTACGTTGGGTTGTGGATCTAAGTGTTCCTCCTCTATTGGCATCTCCCTAGCTCCATCCATCTGTGAAAATTGTGGTAGCCCGACCTTCAGTTCTCCATTGAGGAAAGCTCAAAGACCTAAGAATAGCTCAAGGTCTCCATATAGTTTGGACATGATGGTGGTTCTAACTTCTGAAGCCATGAAATCCATCAATTTGGCAATATTTAACGGCACCTTTTGGGCTTCAGTTCCTTGACGTGGGGAAGATGGGATCTCCGTTTCTTCGATAAGGTCAGGTAGTCCCTCTATAAAAATTCTTTCCAACAAGAAGTGGGTACGCCCACTTTCCCATGACTTTAAGTTACTTTCTTCTTGGATGACACTAGGTATGGCTAGGCGTCTATGGACTTTATGAGGTTGTTGTTTTGTAGGGAACAATGTGTCTATAATCTGGATCTCCTAGGTGCTGGTTCTAGATCCCTTTGGGTATATTTTGCCAAACTCCTTAATTGCTTGACTCGCTTGATCTCCTCTGTAGGGTTTGGATAAGTTCCCATCTTCTTCTTGGATCCTGGCCATTGTGGCTCATGACGAATCTTCCTTGTTGGTTTCTTTCTTAGTGGTCATTTTAGTCTCCATGGTTTCACCTGTATCAGAATCCTCTTCAACATCCTTCATATATACACGATCGTCACCAGTCCCTATGTTGTTCTTTGAACTGGGGTCTGACTTCGCTGCTTTTTGCGATCTCTTCCTTTTTGTTTTCTTCTTCTTCTAAGATTGGGCAATTGATGTTGTGTCTCTTTCTTCAAGAATATAATTTTTTTTTGGATCATCAATCGTGTGAGTACGTTTACTGGTACCAGAGGTGTACTTTGTGATGACTCCTCGGTAGCCTCAATCAAGTTTAATGGCATGTTCTTTGGTGCATTTGGATTATTCAGACATTGGGCAGTCAAATGATCTATGCCACAATGATTACACATGAGTATCGGCATTGTAGAAGTGCTCGCTTGATTGGTTTGCATTAGTGTAGCATTATTTTGTAGCCTAATAGGACACTCGGCCACACGATGTGGACCTCCACACTCATAGCATTGAAGACGTGGTCTCTTGGCAGTGTAATTGATATTTTGGCCTCTTACAGCAAGAGAAGCTACTTGATAGACAGGTTTGACTTGTCCCCAATAGTCCTCCATGTATTATTGTGGACTTTCTTCAAGCGCATCAATCCCATAGGCAATATTAGGGTCTATATCTTCCTCACAACCTTCCAAGCAAGCAATACATGACCCACAACCCACTTAATTCACAAAAGTGATTCTCGGATGTGGTGGTTGCGGTCCTAGCAGTGGAGGTGGTATGGGTGTTGTTTGAACAACATTTTGGGTCCTAAGGACCATGCGTTGTGACGTTTGTTCAAGACGTGGGGCCGGCATCAATGCAGGCACTCGAGGTGTATTTGTCCATAAGGTTGGTCTAGTGGCCATCGCGCACTTAAATACTATACAATCCTTATCTTGATGACCATACCTCCCACAGGCATTGCAATTCCCATTGAATTTTACTCTAAAATTAGGGCATTCACTGGTACTATGTGGACCATAGCATATTGATCACCATTGTTTCTCCCATCTCGGATACATATAGTTGTTTTGTGGAGCACTATTGTCTCTAAGACTCTCTGGAATGGCCTTGGTGAGATCTCCTAAATTCATCTCAGATATCTTTGGCTCCTTAGCAATAGGCTTTAGGGTCATTGGTTGATGCTTCAATGCTTGCGAGCTAGTAGATTTAGGTTCAACAGACACTCTTTCTCCTTGAATCATTAAATTATCCTCCAATTGGATAGCATTGGTGGTGACTGCTTCCCAAGTGGTGATACCTCTAATGACTAGGCCATTGTAGATATCCTCATGTCGTAATCCCCTAATATATCTATCAAGAAATTGATTATTATTGAAGCGCTCATTTGGATTACAACGAGAATTCAAATGCTTCAAGCGACTAATAAAGTCTCGCATTGATTCTCCTTCCTCTCGTTGGGCTTTCTGGAGCTGAGAGGCTACACCCCAAAGCACTCCCTCTCATATGTATTCTTTCAACAACTGTCTCCTAAGAGTAGGGTAAATTGTTTTTTCTTTCACCCTTGGGGTTCTATACCAATCCCCAACCTTCCCACTTAAGGTTAGGCTTAAAGCATTACTCTTATGAAGGTTATTGTGTTCTCCTAGAGAATCACATATTTGTTCAAACACTTTGATATGGTTTCTCATATCCCCATCTCCACTAAATTTTTGTGTGAGCTTGGCTATTTGTACTGCCTTACTTCTAGGCTCTCTATCAGGCGTGTTATGCATATTGATCGACCGATGGTTTGAGAAAATGCTACCAAATCTCTTAATTAAGCAGGTATAGTGGCCGCAGGTGCAGGCGCTTCTGGAACTACGTGTGGAGTGGGAGTTGGCCTTGGCCTTCGCATACGTGAGGCCCTCAAGTCCCATACCTCGTATGGTGGTGTACCACGTGGTGGTCCAAAGTTCATAGGTGTGGCCCTAGGCATAGCCGGTGCCGGATACTACATGTTATTGCTAGATGGTATGGCCCCACTTGAATAAGAGCTCGGATAATGCCATTGCGGAGTGTGAGACCTTGTCATAATTGGGGGTGTGGGAGCTACGTGGGCATGAGGTGCGACAAGTACATAGGCTTGATGCACACCTGTAGGTATTGTTGGGGGCACTGTGCTACTAGGTAGTGGTGCAGTGCTAACAAACGAGGTCCAAGGTGTACTTTTTGTATTAATCACCGGAGTAGGTATCGTAGCCATAGTTTCTCCAAGAGATAGATGAGCTAGATTTGGAAAAGTAAAACCACTACTTGTGGGTTTAGAATGTACCGAAACTCCAGGCGACACAATATATGAAGGGTCCATTGGACTCACTGAAGGAGTTTCCATTTTTGATAGTGTCAGTTGTCTGGCCTTGCCCGTATCCAAGAATCTGATAAGGCCCGTTGAATGAATGTTAATCCCTCGGTTTTGCCTCTCCGATTGGATGATGCTATGGATGACATTGCAGACCATCTGTTGCCGCTCCTCTAGACTTGTGGCACTAGAAGTAGATTGTACAGCTTCTAACCAACCTATATGGTATGTGTAACTCATGTACGTCAAGGTTTCAGTTTGTAGGTCATATTCCCAATCTTCATTGAGAAATAACCCTTCTAGGCCCGGAGTACTAAAGGTCTCCCTTGAGGTGGAAGCATTGTTGTTCCCCACATTTTGACCCACATTGCCTACTAACTCAGGAGCACTCGATTGCTAGATTTCTATGATGTTGTCAGAGGGGTCTTTCCCTTCATGGCTCGGAGTTGTTGTAGGACACTCTCCATTTCCCTCTCCCTAGCCGCTTGCATATAGCGCTCCACTTCTTGCACCTCCGCAAGACTCCTACCATTGGGTAGTAGAACTTCGGGGGGTGATTGCTTTGCAGGGTCTTCCATGAAAGCAAGGGGCAGGATATCAATGTGGACACTCTTGGGGAGTATAGGCTCCCCCTAAGGTACCAAAGGTGAGTCTACCTCTCCCTCACCTTCATTAACTTCACTATCTGCAGGTTCAGAGCGAAGAGCTCTACTAAAGGTTTCTATAAAGCGACTACTAGATCCAGACTGTGGGGCCTAGACAGGTACGTTTTCGTTTACTTGCTCGGGGTTTGGTGTAGGATGCCCTTCCATAATATTTTAGTCAGATGAAGAGTCACTAGCCGTTATGTTTGGGTCTTGGGTTGTACTACCTTGTGTCCCCGCCAAGGGCCCGGAACCTAAGGAGGTGGGTATTGAGAACCCGCGCAGATGCATGTACCTTTGGCACCCTAGAAGCGTTGATGAATACCCTCAAAGGTTAACCGCTTGAGTTTTTGGGCATTCTGCACCCCGTTTTCACTCATTTTTTTATGTTTTTTAATGTCTTTTTACGATTGGTTTTTGGATTAGAGCGTGTGATAGCTTGAAACGAGCATATTGCTCAGGGGATCGTGGTGTGCTTTAGAGCACAGTGTTCGGTCTTGGTCTTGGGGGAAGGTTCTCGATCCCGGTCCTTCCTTTTAAATTTAAATTTTAAGTTTTTATTTCTTTTTTTGGGATAAGGTCACTGCGGTCGCGCGCACACACCTAACCTACCTACTTGCAACTAACAAAGCTACTATGACACATTGTTTAACACAGTACTATTGAAACTAATCAACTAAAAGATCTACTTACTGCACCTTACACATCTAACATTATAAATCTAATACCTTATGAATAGAAAACAGTACATTGTAGCAAAAAGCTAACACCTTATTAATAGAAAACGGTACACTGCAGCAAAAACAAAGTTCACAAATCCTTCTCAGCAGCCACACACCTTCTTTCTCTACCTTTCCTACATCTCATATTGCACGAGAAAGCAGCATAGAGTGCTATTCGAGCTTAGTGCAGGGCATTTCCCCAGCAACGGTGCCAAAAATGTGTGCATCTGTCGCACGACACAAAGCAAGGGACTTTCCGTACTCTGTGTGCGAGCCACAAATGGCTACAAGCACACAACCAGATTAATCTAGCAAGCTCAAGAGAGCAAGGGTGTGTAAGTCACCATCCTACGCTCGCCTTCGTGGAGGATTCCTCGCCGCGAGGAAAAGGGAGCTACCACCCTGCCATCACAATGCTCGATCACTCTTCCTCTCTCTCTCTCTCTCTCTCTCTCTCTCTCTCTCTCTCTCTCTCTCTCTCTCTCTCTCTCTCTCTCTCTCTCTCTCTCGCATACACACAAACGCAAGAAGATGAAGAAGAAGATGGAGATGGAGCAAGAGCTTTCTTCAATTGCACAAATGGGAGAATGAGTGATTTTTAGGTTTAGGTGAATTTTATATGAGCTCTCCTATTCACACTTAGATGCCCATGCTTAGCCAACTAACCCTTGAATGTTCTAGTTAGAGTGCGCCTCTTATCGACGATCACTCTTACCCTTTTCCTATTGGACCGACAAGCCCGGTCCCTGACTCTACCAAATAAATAATACGGTGTGTGTCATAGGTGATAGGGTGTCCATGAGGGTTAACAAAAAGTGTGGAAAGAAGGGGCAGTTACCTGCAAGATGTTGTTGATAACCATTATCCATGTGTGTGTGCGTGTTGTCGGAGTGCGCGGCTCTCCGGGGTCGACCGGGAAAGCATCGGCTTATGTCTATAGATGGTTGATCAGAGTAGCCTCAAACCAAGGGAATCTGGTGCAGATTGGGAAAATTTTAGAGTAATAGGATCGTTAAGAGAGTATTTTGAGAGTGACAGACACAATTGGGAACACAGTTTAAGATTTAAATGAATTGAAAGAAGATAACAACACTTGAATGATGTTGGCAACCAAAAGATGTTCCCATTAGCTCGATATTTGAAACCCTTGATGCAAATTGTTTGCATACGCCATCATTGGCATGCCTGTTGATTTGCAATTCCCTATTTAGATAACCTAATTCTAATGAAAACAATCCATAATCGCCAGGTAAACTTCGCCCTGTTTATCTCCTTCATCTATCAAAATTCTGAAGAAAAGAATAAAAATCCTTCCACCCTGTGCTTGGTCGAGATTCGTATACCTCTACCACTTTACCCGAGTCTTCTCTCCCCAAGGTTGATAGAGAGAAATAAT
Organism: Adiantum capillus-veneris; assembly: GCF_014529385.1. NCBI lineage: Eukaryota > Viridiplantae > Streptophyta > Polypodiopsida > Polypodiales > Pteridaceae > Adiantum > Adiantum capillus-veneris. The sequence continues at coordinate 92,269,789 of NC_140949.1, read as the reverse complement.
TATTTTTGCTGCCACCACTTTGTATCCTCTTCCCTTGCTTGCTTGCTTCATAAACCTACAAAGAGGGACATTAGAGAGAGAGAGAGAGAGAGAGAGAGAGAGAGAGAGAGAGAGAGAGAGAGAGAGAGAGAGAGAAAGAGAGAGAGAGAGACTTCCTCCTGAGAGCTCCTCTCCTTTGTTGCTTCAAGGTTGAGAGAGACTCATAGAGGGAGAGAGTCCTCCCCTCACCTTCTTCATCTTTACTTGGTGAGCCAAAGGCTCTTTTTCCTCTATTTGGGCGCAGAATCCACCATGTGGCAAGTGGTTCAAATTTAAAAAAAGAAAATCCATCATGCTGGGCGTCATGATCTCTCTCTTTCTCGTGTCAAAAAGCATCATTGAGAAGATGGAAAGCGAGCCTAGCAAGGGTCTGCTGAGCAGCATGGTGTAAGGACGAGAGCGAGGAGTTGGAAACAACCATAGCAAGAGGAGGAGACACGTTGTCAAAGCTTTTGTCAAAGAAGTGAAGCAACATGACCAGGAGGAGGAGACACACTGTCAAAGCGGTCGGCAAAGGAGGAGATGAGTGCTGAAGAATATAGGCAACAGAGCTTTGAAAACCCACCAAAAATCCAAGGAAAGGGCATTGTAGTATTCTATTGGAGCCGAGCAGTGCGCTCGTAAAGCGTTGGGTCCAAGCAGTGAGAGCGCTAGCTTTTGGATAGGATAACGCAAGCAGGTCTTGTTTCTGGAGAAGAGAGGGGGATATTGGGCTAGAGAATGCTAGAGAAGGGGAGAGCAATCAGAGGAAGATTGCTTGGCAAGGATGGATGAGTAGAGAGAAAAGCGAGACTAGCTACCGAGTGGTGGGGCTTTTGTAAAGAAAGAAGGAAGAGATGAGAAGTAGCTTAGCCACCAGCAAAGCAGGTTCGAGAGGAAAGTGTCACCTGCAGGGAAAAAAGGCAAGAAGCAAAGAGAAGATAACAACACTTGAATGATGCCAGCAACCAAAAAGGTTTAAACAAATTGAAAGAAGATAACGACGCTTGAATTGAAAGAATATAATGACACTTGAATGATTTCAATTTGTTTAAAATCTGCTTGGCAAGTTGCACCAAATCCCATGCCGCTGATGCCGATCAGGGGTGCCATGAAGCCCTCATGATTTCCCATTTCATTGACGATCCAATCCAAGCCATGCTATGACTGCTATGAGTTTCCCCTTCCCCTCAGCACTGCCCGTCCTTGCCTGATTTTCCATTCCTCTCATTTTCCCCCTTTTCCCACCCCTTGGGTGGCCACACCCCTTTGGGTGGCCGATTACCGTACCCTTTTTCTTTGGGCGTCCCGCCTTTGATTTCATAAATGCACCACATTTGGTAGGTGTATTGGCCAAGACATTGCTAAGCATGGCATATCAATCAAAGCATTGTTCAGCACAAACCTTGTTTTCAGCAGCCCCTAACCACCAATATTATCATGCATTGGTTTAACCACATCATCGTCTTGTATAATGCCAGATGCCCACGAGATGCAAGTATAGGCCCGATTGCATTTGACGAAAGGCCTTCCCTTCACATTCGATTAAAACTACTCAAAACTTCCTTGCCACAACCATAATGGGCTTAATCTTGTAATGAACAGTGCCCCAAAAGATGACATTTGTGAATTGAAAGCTCATCAAAAAATTTATGTGTTTCTGTAAGGCACCACTTTTGGCATATATGTCACCCAAGGCATTGCCCTGCAAAATATTGAATTACGTATCAATCAAGCATTGAAAGTACACATCAAAGCCTTCCCAAAGCACCATATCAGGAATATATATCAACAATGATAGTGTCGAGCACAAGTTCCGCCTACTTACCCAGCTACTATCAATGCAATGAAGAGATGACATTCCGGACAAGATACTCCTCGAGCACTTATTCTATTGCATTTCAAAACTTAGATGAATCTCAAAACTCCCAGATGGCACATTGATCGAGGCGACCAAACTGGTACAAAATTGACCCTCGGTGAAACTTTAACAAGCAATATCTTGGCAACTAGAACTTGGATTACCAATCTAAAAGGACCAAAATGCTCCATATGATGAGCACTTTAGGCACATGCACTTACTCCAGCCCTAACCCTTCATCTGCAAACTGCCCAATCCATTACAAATCTGCACACCATCTCAACTTCAAATTTTCATAACTTCCTTACCATAGCTCCAATTGACGAGCCGTAAAGACAGGCATGGAGAGCACGTCAAACATTACAAATTTGGCTTATAAAATAACATTCTGGCAGCATCACTTACAACTCGGCTTGCAAAAAACAGCTCCATTTCTAGGCATTGAAACTCACATTTAGTATACATCTCAATCCTCTTGCTGACATACAGCTGCTAACATTGTTCATAAGTTTGGCAAAACCTCGAATACGTATGCAGATTTGCATCTTTCACCCCGTGCCTGCAAAGCGGCCCGAAAACGTTTATATAATCAATTCCATCTTTCCATGTGTGTACACATGCATTCATGAGGGTAGGTGCCTCACGAGCCGGTGCAAGAGATTAGATACAACAAGTTGTAGAGATCCACTCATTACATAATAAGGCCAACAAGATTGTGTGTGTGTGTGTGTGTGTGTGTGTGTGTGTGCAGGTGGATGGTTGAGCTTATATAAATCCCACCAATGTGCAGGTGTATCTGCCAATTTAGAATCTAATACATGAGAAAGTCTCATGCTATTATATTGAGAGAAGGAAACCCAAAAATATTACCTGTGGAGGATTTTCTTTGTTTGTCTATAAATGGTGAGCCAGAGTGAGAAGAGAGCTTCAATATCTAAAGCAAAAGGGTGACAAAGGGATAGTAGATATTTACCACAAGGCATTAGAAGCCAAGTAATACTGAGTGTAAAAAATTCTGTCTACCTATGTTAGGAGGTTGTTGAAGAGGATTGTGGGCATGTCTATTTTTTTAACATGCCTACAAAGGCCACAATTTTAGAAAGAAATCAGTCCATCAATAATGACCATTTTCTTATGACACTGCACAAAAACGCAGCATGGGCTTGGTTATATTGGGTTAGATATTAGAAATTTCAATCCAAATAAGTGTGTGTGTGTGTGTGTGTGTGGGTGGGGGAGAGGGGGGGTTCACCATGATTGTTAGGCTAAAGGAAGCTTTAAAAATCTTTCAAATGACACTTATAATGACCCATTTTGTCCTTGAGAATGTGTGTGTGTGTGTGTAGAGAAGAGAGAGAGAGAGAGAGAGAGAGAGAGAGAGAGAGAGATTTCATTATTGTCCTCGAAGGTCAAATATGAAAAATTTGACGAGAAGAAACATATCATATGGGTGTGGGTAGCTAATAAGTGACTCTTGATGCTCAATTGTTGTAGAAATGAGCGTCACAATTGGTCCAAATTGAGAGACCACATTGCAATGGGATTAAGAATGTTTGTAGGGAGATCTCATGATTGGAACATTGGAAAAGGACCTCTAATGTGATCAAAAGATGAGCACTCAATTAGGGTATGATCAAAATCTGATCTATAATGTGATTAAAAGTTAAGCACTCAAGTAGGGTATGACAGTGAGACTCATGAGTCATGGGAAGTTTTGGGGGCATAAATTTCATAGGTGGTGAGACTTCTTGTTGATATCCCAGCATTAGCTTAATACGTATTTTATTGTTGTTGTTGTCACCATTTTCATTGTCGTTGTTGTTTTCATTGTCACCTCCATCCTTTTCAACACCACCCTGACCCTACGAAGCAAAGAAAGAGCTCCACATTTGTGTCTAAGCCTCCACACATTAGGTCCAAAAACGGGCTATGTAAGAAAGTGATTAAGTTGCTAATTTAGTGAAGGTTTGATGGTCTAAACAACACCAAATATAGATGTTGAGAATAGATTGAGTATCTTTGATCATATCTTTATCATATAGTATGTGCTTTTGATTCTTGGTAGATTTATTTAAACTAATGAACGTGAGGATGAAAAACAAACAAATGTTGTGTATTCTTTAGCTACTATGACAATTGAAAAATCTAACACATGCTATTGCTGAATGGAAAAGAAAAGAAAAAACAATAAAAGCTAAGAAGAAATAACTCAACTTAGTCTCATGCTTTTGCAATAGTGCCTATTACAATTAGTTACATTATTGTCGTCTATAACAAAATAGAATGGGCAGGAGCATTTGTCTATTTATGTAACCGATCATATGGAGAGGGAGAAATGTTACCTTTCTTGATTTTCATGTCAAGGCTATCTCAATTTTTGTGAATCCTTGATTCATTCACAACAAATGGACACTTTGAAACTTGACACGGGTGGTCTCTACGTGTCACACCTCTTTCTCAAAGCTTTATTGTTTATGTTTTCAAAGCTAAGCCATTTTTGCTCAAGATTTCTACTATTTTTTTTTTCTTTAGAGACTTTTCTTCTTACTCATATCTTTATCATTCTTGCTCAAAGCTTCATTACTCTACTACTACAAAACGATAACCTTCCATCTTCAACAATGAGTGCTACAAATAACACCTCTAGTAGCAATAAATTTCATTGAACATGATGATAAGCCATGAGTATGCAACCACAAGAAGCATAAACCTAAGGTCTCTCAAATATGCACTTGAAGAAAACAGATCTCCAATGAAAGAAAGAAACATATTGATATATCGACAGGTGGAAGCATTTATCCTCTTGATGTATCGATTGGAAGGTACCCACTATTTCATTATGGTCTACAATGTGATAAGGTTTTTTGGAGATGTGGTAAATGTTTTATACAAGTATTGCTCTAGGCTTTGTCAATCACAAAACCCATCCTGTTTAACATATGTTTTATTTAAAGTATATAATTCATTTGTCATTATGGTCTACAATGTGATAAGGTTTGTTGGAGATGTGGTAAATGTTTTATACAGATATTGCTCTAGGATTTTTCAATCACAAAACCCATCTTGTTTAACATATTTTTGATTTAAATTAAAAGGAATTCCTAATGGCTTCAAAAAAATTAAAAGGTATTCTTAATTCAAAGATTCCCTCAACAAAAAAAAACGACACGCTAGTCTATAGCACATAGCAATGGGCAATGACAAAGCATGTAGATTTGCAATAGTATTAGCTTGGAAGGACGGATACAACATTGCATGAGAGAGAGAGAGAGAGAGAGAGAGAGAGAGAGAGAGAGAGAGAGGAGAGAAAGTGTGCAAGGAAAACACTAAAGAGAAGAGAAGAAAACGCTAAAGGAAAAATAAAGGAGAAAAGAAACACCTCTTTATATGGACACAAAAGGTCTTTTGACTTTTCACCTTCATTTGTATTTTGACTTTCCACCTTCATCTATCTTTTGACTTTCCTAAGCTCACCCTTCACTTATGCACTTAATATGTTTTGAAAGAATTTTTATTTTTCAGAGATTGGGGAGACCTAATTCATTTGAAAGAAATATAAATCAAAAAATTAGAAAAACAAATTATGTCACTCACTTAAATAAATGAGAATTTGTAGGACCATAAAGAAGCACCAATTGAATGGAGAACAAGAGCGAAAAAAATGAAGCATATTAATAGTTTAATAGTGGTGCTTGGACAAAGAAAAAGAAGATTGAAATTAGCTACAGTCATCTTGACATGTCTGATATTGAGGAAAGAATGTAATTTATAAATGAAACCTTGAATATATCAAACATTTTGAAGCTTCTCAAACTCCAAGAGAATCAAAATCTTAAAACGTATGTTCTTCATGATTTGTTTAAAGAATTGAAAGTTTTGGATCATCCATCACAAATCCAAGAGGTATATGATTCAATTTGTGTAAGCAGAAGGAGATATAGAGCAATCTCAAGCACTTGGTTTCAGGTTTTAAAACATTAAAAAAAATTAAAATTATTTTGATTGCCTAAGCCTCACAATGTTGGAAAAGTGAAGCTATTGAATGAAGAAATACCAAAAACATTTCAAGGTTATTATCACATTCAAGGAAACATGCCATATGAGAAATGGAAAAAAATCTTCCTTTGATTACAATGTATTCAATAATATATGGATGGATGTAAAAAAGGTTTAGATTGCTATGGTATACTATTATAAAGTGACTAAAATTGAGCATGAAGCAAAACTTAAATTTGGGCTCAAATCTAAAAATTTCAAAAAATAGAAAGAATTATTATCTCATTGGTGACCAAAGCACCCGACTATAGTCAGGGCAAGAAAGATACCCCATCCTACAAAGTGTAGTGAAAAAAGGAGTTGTGGTGGATTGGATCACCACAAGTACCAATGGAAAGGCATGGCACATTCAAGTGTCTTTTCTCACATACTAATATTATAGATATTATACAAAACCAAATGTACGTGAGCTTCTTAATTGATTGGTGACTTTAGAGTTGAATGGCACATGGGTGCTGACTTAAAATCCTTGGCGTGCATGTTTGTTATATGTTGAGGTGCCAATCCTTGCCTTCATTATATCAAAAGCATGGGAACAAGAGGTTGGACTGCTAAAAGTGAAGCTAGGAAAGCACCCTCCAGACAAGATGTAAATTCTATTGTTATTCTTTCTCGTTAATGATATGGGATCCTACACTTCCAATTGATCTTTAATATGTTCATATTTGTACACTGCATGCTGAAATCAATTCTAGATAAGATAGTTTTTCTACATTTGGACTTGTACACTCAATAAAATCAAGTAAACTTGCAAATGAATGCATAGAAAAGTGTAAAGCTTTGGTATCATGGATGGGGTTTCAGGATGAATAAGTGCATCTAAAGAAAGATACAAGTCTTTCTAAAGAAATTGGATATGTTTTGCAAGATGTTTCAATGGGAGGTGCAAAAGATAGAAGATTCCTAAGCAGCCATGATAGAAAACAAGGGAATCCCATGTGGAACTATTGGAGGGAGATTTGCCTTAGAAGAGCAAAGAGTAGACCATATGCAACCGACAAAAGAATGGAGGTTGGCTCAATTTTTTTTTTTTCTCTGAATATTGTAACACCCAATCTAGCACTCTATATTTCTCTTCAGCCTAGAGTTTGATCTCTTCTTCCTCTAGAATTGTACTCTCCTTTGGTAGAATGTGGCCACAATAGCATTGGGTTGAGGAAGAACAACATTTTGGGTCTTCTTCTCATCCATCATGTCACTTCCTAAATGCAAGAGAAAAAGAAATGAAACTTCCTTGGGTACAAGATTGCCACCCTTGATATGCTTTGGGCAGCTTTCAAGTACACATGAGGGAATACCACTTTTTAATCCTTCCCAGCCTCTTTTAGATCTTTGCATTCTCACTTTGCTTTCTATAGAACTTTTTCATATGGAAAAGCTACTTATCTCCTAGAAGGTGCACATTGCCCTCCATAGGACTTCTAAAACTCACATCAGGAAAAGATGGACTCAAATTTAGGCCTTGTAAGAAATGCCATGTTAGTGTAGAAAGAGATAATAGAAAATTCACTTTAACCCTTTTTTATACATGTTTTCTAGAATCTAGATATCTTATTCATGCAAGGTACGTTTATTAAAAACCCAAAAAGTATTCCAATCATGATAACACTTCACTGTGCGCGGTGGATACTGAATTCAATGCCGAATATCTCAATCTTCTACGTTTTTGAAAACTAAGCTTTGTTTCCTTGCCTCCTTCTTCCTACCCATTCCCTCCTATGTTCTCTCTCACGCGTGGGATACTCAAATTTTCATTCTTCTATTGCGCACGATATTCAAATTGCCATTCTTCTATTGCCCCCACCTCCTTCTGCACATAGTTTAGATTAGTCATGTCTCATTCGACACTTGTAGATTCTCCACAAAAAACTTCTACGAGGAATAGGGGAGATGTGTAACACATGCACATTGAGCTCTCACGAGAGTATGAACCCCCTCTGCAAGAAAAACAAGCAGCAGACGCTTTCAGAAGCTTTGAAGGAGAACTTAAGATCACAGGGCATGAAAAATGTAGACCTTTGACTGGACGACAGAATGTATCCAAAACATCTCTTCACAAAATCCACTCCACCTTTTAAGGATATTATATCTTTAGTGACCTATGTTGGAGATGGCCACCATGGCTTGTATGGCTACACTCAGTAGTTGATTGCAAGAAATGATGTTCTACACAACAAGAGAGAGATATTCTATACAACGAGAATGACCGCTTACACTAGGAAGTCGTACAATGTACTAAACACGTTGAAGGTAGCAAGGAGACCATCAACAAGCTTACACAATAACTCAGAGAAAAAATTTGTTGGAATTAGGGTTGCAGAGAAATGCACACATCTTGGAGAAGACAAAGGAAGCTCAAGGAACACAATTGAGAGTGTATTATATGATGTGCAATGGAAAGATTGATAGTCCTAGAGTGATGGGCATATGTACAATGCACGGGAGAAAAAACTCCTAAAGAGGGAAAAAATTCCCCGGCGGTCCTAGTGTGTTCACACACATCACTACCACATGTATATGGTAACAAATCCCCCTTAGAGTGATGTAGTGAACGAAAGCTGGCACGTGAGTAAAGGGAAGTGCCATGCCCTGAGGACATGATCAGTCCACAAAGGGGACTAAGCCCAAAGCTTTGTGAAAAGCTTTGAGCTTCTCATGAGACAATGCCTTTGTGTAAAGATCTGCAAGGATGTCATGTGTTGACACATAGGCCAAGTTGATCTCTCCTACTAAGAGTCTCTCCCTGACATAGTGGTAATGCACCTCAATGTGCTTTGTGCAAGCATGAAAAACTAGGTTCCTTGCAATTGCCAATGCACTCTAACTGTTAGTGTAGATAGTGTTGGCAGTGTCCTATCCAACACCCAAATCAGCCAAAAGGCGTCTGAGCCATACACACTCAACCATAGCTGTGAAGAGTGCCATGTACTCAGCCTCACAACTCAAAGTGGACATAGTGGGTTTCTTCTTGCTCAACCATGATATACATGAATTGCCAAGCATGAAACAAAAACCAATTGTGGACACTCGCGTGTAAAAATAAACAGCCCAATCTGAGTCTAAAAAAGCATGTAAGTCTAGCAGCAATGATCCCCCCTTGGGATAAAACAAGCCAAGATGTCAAGTGCCACTAAGGTAGTGGAAAATCCTCTTGACAGCCTGCCAATGCTTAGACCCTGGGCTATGCATAAATCTGATAACCTGTGAGATTGCAAACTGAATATCCGGCCTTGTGTTGCATACATAAATGAGGCATCCAACAATAATTTGGTAAAGAGTGACATCTGCAGGATCACCATCATCATGAAGACTCAATTTTAAACCTGTTTCCACGGGAGTGGCAATAGGTTTGAGATCCTCAAGTCCAAACTTACATAGCAATGTCTATATGTAATTTTTTTGACACGAGTCAATACCACCACCATCACACTGCTTAAACTGTATACCCAAGTAATGATGCAAGAGCCCCAAATCTTTCATCTTGAAAGTAGCATTCAAATCAGCCTTAAATTCAGCAATATGTCTCTCATTTGGTCTAGTGTGATCAGCAAATCATCTACATAAAGAACCACAATGAGAAGTACATCACCCTCACGCTTTACATACAATGTGCTTTCTATTGGACTGAAAGCCTCGTTTGACCAAATGAGTGTCATCTTTCTCATACCAAGCACGAGGAGATTGCTTCAACCCATACAAAGCCTTCTTACATCTGCAAACTTTGTCCTCTTGTCCTTTCTTGACAAAACCGCGAGGCTGTGTTACATAAACTTCCTTAAATATGTCACCATTCAAGAAAGCAGTAACAATGTCTAATTGATGTACATCCCAACCAAAATGAGTTGCCAATGCACATAGAAAAGGCACAGTAGTCATACAACAAGTGGGAGAAAATTTCTCTTCATAATCTATGCCTTTTTGCTATGCAATACCCTTTGCAACAAGTTGAGCCTTATGGCAATCAATCTCACCATCCGGCTTGCATTTCAACTTGTAAACCCATTTTGTGTACCAATGGACTTTTTACCAAGAGGCAAATCACATAAAGTCCATGTGTCATTTTCTATAAGTGCATCATATTCTGATTGCATGGCAGCCATCCAATTTCTTTGAATTATGTGCTTCATCAAAAGAGAGAGGTTCCTCAACATCATGTAAGCTAGACCCAGCCAAAGCATAACAATTTGATACGTAAGATGCATGGCCAGAGCCTGAATGAGTACGACTAGACAAAGGTACATCCAATTTACTATCACACAATGTATGCACTAGCCATTTTGGCATATCTCTAGCCTGCTCATTTTTAGCCCTTTCCTAATCAAGTACATCATGTACATCTGTATCAGTAATAGGCTGATCTGCAACATTTTTGGAAACCCCCATAGGCTGTACATTTGCCTCATAGAAATTTAGATTCGAAGTTCCACCACTGAAAAGAGGCAACAAAGTGTCATAAATGTCCTATGAGCTTACATTACTGTCTCTAGTACATGACAGCAAGGGTTGAACAGAATCTTCCACAAACACTACATCTCGTGAAACCAAAATATATTTTGTTTGCGGATGATACAACCTGTAACGATTTCTTTCAGCACTATAACCAACAAAAATACATTTGACAGCCTTATCATCCAATTTTCTGCGTTGTGTTTGTGGCACCAAAGTATATGCCAAACAACCAAAAACACGCATGTGCTCAATAGAAGGATTTCTAGCATGCCATGCTTCATACGGAGTAATAGACTGCAAAGCTTTTGTAGGACACCTGTTAAGTACATAAGTGGCACACATGATGGCCTTAAGACAAAAAAGAATGCGACAAAGCTTGACTTTTGACAATACATCATGCCATTTCTATTTGTGACATGTTTCTCCTCTCAGCAACACCATTTTGCTGAGGTGTATAAGGCACTGTACATTTGTATGTTATCCCATGACTAGCTAGAAATGCATTAAATTCATGAGACATATACTCCCCCCCTCGATTGGAATGGAGGGTACCCATAGTACATTTCGATACATTTTCAGCCATAGCCATAAATTATTTGAAGCACATAAAAAATTTAGACTTTGCTTTAAGAAAAAATACCCATGCACGCCTGGAATAATCATCAACAATGAAAGTCACGAAGTAAAGGTAATTGCCCCAGGATGGAGTTTACAGGGGCCCACAAACATCACTATGCACAAGCTGCAACGTGTATGTGACCCTAACTAAACCATCCTTTGGAAACTTTGAACACTACATCTTACCCAAAATACAGCCTTCACAAACATGTTTGGCAGGTGCTTCAAGAGGCAGCAAAGAAGCAACCATATCAGATTTTTGCAAACGCAGCAAACTAGCAAAATTCAGATGCCCGAAACGTACATGTCACAATTTTGCATTTGAAACAGCCCTTGAATCTGCAATTAAATTTGCAAAATTTTGTCCACACTTCTCATACAAAGTGAGATTATATAGCCCACGGCACAAAAGGCTAGATGCAACAATCTCATCACCAAAACCGAGATCATGAACTGTACATCTGTCATCCATAAATTTGACTACAAGTCGAAGTCTAGTAAGTGCAGATACAGACAAAAGATTCTTCTTGATACCAGGTACATAAAGTGCATCAACAAGTGTGAAAGAAATACCATTTGTAGTAGTAAGCACAATCTTTCCATCTCCCTAAACAGGATACGAGACATTGTTGGCACAAGTGACTGAAATGTGCTTTGTAGCACCGCTGTCGAAATACCACACATGTGAATCTGCAGCAATTGACATGCATGCATCATGGAAAACAAGATTGCACTAAAATCCCATTCTACATCAACATCAACATCATAGTCTCCTTTCACACAAGACTCAACAATGGCTGCATTTGTAGTGTAACCAGCATTTGTAGTGGAACCACTCTCTTTCTTCTTAGCCTCTTTGGCCTTCAACTTAGGACATTGTTTGATCAAGTGATCATTAGCTTTACAATAATGGCAACACATCTTCTTTTTGCCCTTATCACCAAAAGTTCCAGACGAATTGCTGCCAGCAGAAGCATTAGGAACAAAAAAATTTCCACTCGCACCAGAACCATAAGAAGTGGTTGCATTTCTGTTACCACCCTTTCATTGAGAAGCAAGAAAAGCCTCTTCAACTGCACGCTGCCTAGTCCTGTTTTTTTGGAAAGTGACTCTTGCAACAGCAATGTGCATGATGCATCAAACTTGACAACTTTAGGATTTCCTAGGGTCATAAGTCTCCAAGTACTAGCAAAAGTCTGGTAAGAATTTGGTAAGACATCAAGAACAGTCTGTACAAGGGAACTGTCTAAAATGACTTCACCTGCAAAAATAAGTTGCTTAATGATATCCTTGACACCAGCAAGGAAAGTGTCCATATCATCTTCCTCATGGATAATCTTTGATTCCATCTCTTTACGTAGCAAAGCAGTTTTAGCCTCATTGCGGCTTGCATAAAGACCTGCTAGAATATCGCAAGCCTGTTTTGTAGATTTCACTGAACAAATGTGAGGAGTAATGGTGCGCTTCACAGACAACACAATCAACACATGAGCCTGCACATCCTTTACATCCCAGCGAGCTTGTTCTGTCATAGGAAAAACAACTCTAATAGCAGCAATCCTTGTAGCAAGACCTGCAACATCCTCAACATCGCTTACATCCTCAGAACCAAGACATACATCAATGCCTTGCACAATATTCCACACGCCCTTTGACACAAGAACATGTTGCATCATGTAAGCCCACATACGATAATTGTTCCCATCCAATCTGTCCTCAATAGCAAACATCTTGAACACATCTGTGTTGTTGTCGGCCATGGAAAATGTTTGCATTTGATGTGAAAAATGTCCGAAATGAGGAGAAACTGAGTGAGACCAGCACCTGTTATATAGCACAACCCGTAGAAAACTGTATGGGACCTGCTATGCAGTAATTGGTGCTGATAGAAATTATGCACAAAATGACAAAATTACCTCTACAAACCTGGCTGTAGTGAAAAAGAGGTCAAAATGAGTCCAAATCAGAACTCTAAGCTGACTTAGCTCTACGAGCTTTCCCAAAAATTTTGTCGGCCTGCAAACGCTTGCCAAAGCTCACAAAAATTGAAGAAAATGAGCAAGGGTGTGTTGGAGCTGCTGGTGACTAAGCCCAGGAGGATGCAACCTACTCTGATACCAATTTTTGGAATTAGGGTTGCAGAGAAATGCACACAGCTTGGAGAAGACAAAGGAAGCGCAAGGCACACAATTGAGAGTGTACTACTTAGTGTGCAATGGAAAGATCGATAGCCCTAGAGTGATGGGAGTATGTACAATGCACGGGAGAAAATACCTCCTAAAGAGGGAAAAATTCCCTGGCGGTCCTAGTGTGTTCACACACATCACTACCACATTTATATGGTAACAAAAAAATAGCGCTAGGTCTTCACCAAAGAGAAAGAAAACTAAGAGACATCGAGGACTTGAAAGTTGGCTTGGGAGGAATCAAAAAAAGAGTTCAAGCCATCAAGTGAGTGCATCTAACCTTCTTAACTTTATATTCATACACTCTCACATCTTTTATTGCTAACACACTTGCGCAGATCTTTGCTTCACCCTGACAAGGAAATGGAGTGCAGCACAATCACCTCCTTGGCCCATTACGGGCTTATATTGAATCACAAAAATGTAGCTGGCCTCTTAAATGATAATCATTATGGTAAGATCGTTGCTAAACATCTTGACAGCCGTTTACACGAGAACCAACTCTCTGCACAGGACGTTCAATCAATTTTGGATGAAGCTAGTATATCCAATAAGGGATATGCTGTCATTTTCAAGTATGTAGCATCATTTGTAGTGTTGTTCCACCACTAGAAAAGGGTTTTTATTCCTAACTGGTCTTACTCAGGTCTGTGCAAAGACAAGTCAAAAAGTTCCACATCAAGCACACGCTTCTTCCAAACCCTTTCTCTATTCAAAAAACAAGACGTGAAGTCAACGAGGAGGTGCTTCAAAAGCTAGAAATTCCTTTTCACATTGAATCAACATACATATTTCCAAAAGGAGAAGAAATGGATATGACAATTATAACAATATTTTTTATGATATGATTGCGCTGCAGTCATACATTGTGCAGTTTTTAGATGTTACACTTGAAGAGTGCAATGGCGTCCTGAAGTTTGTCATCAAGCTAGATGAGTGCGAGCTTGTAAAGGAGACAAAGGTTAAGCGATTCATAATCACACTTATGAATAGAGCTCTGTATGCAAGCATTGGACCAGATGATCATCAAAACTTTAGTGTGCAATCTGAGCACAACATTTTCCTTCTTGCAACATTCAAGGTGCATAGAAGTTATGGTTAAGATACTTTATCGTTATGTTTCAGTTGAATGCTTTTGAATGTGCATTATAATAAGTTAAAAATTATCTTTTCAAGTGCCCACTATGAACTTTGATATATCAAATTGGGTTTTTCATCAAACAAACATACCAGAAACAATAAGCGAACAGAGAAATGGAAAGAAACTGGATGTGGAGGGGATGGGATCCTACAATGTAGAGTGGCACATGGCTGGAGACTTAAAAACGTTGAAATTCATGTACAACATTTTCAAAGGATCAACAAGAAAAATCCCTTGCTTGTATTGCATGGGAGGGGTTCACATCCTTGACAAACCATTTTGGAGAAGAGCTCCGGATAGGCATCTGCGTGACCCTAACTTTTGACCCATTTTGGATATCCCACTATCTAGAGTACACATATGCACAATGAATGCACTTTGTAGAATAATAGAAAAACTAATGTTTCTCTACATATGTTTTGATTGGATTACTCGACCTCTCTCTGCGAAGCAAATGGCAATCTCAGCCTTAGAGATGGCCTTCTCAAAAATGGGTTTGCACGGAGGACATGTCAAGATAGAGCAGGATGAGAAGAGATCAAAAAATGGTCGAGATGTTCCAAAGAAGTTGTCCATTGGTGGTGTGAAATCCTGGCTCTTCCTTTTACTTCCACAGCTGAACGACAATGCAAAAGCCAAAGCACAAGAAAGACAAGCACTACAATTCAATAGGTGGAAAAATCTGCACATGCTGCAGTTGACCATGCAGACAATGGTACAGCAAGGACTTGCAAAGCGAAGGTATGGAAAACCTTGGATGCAATATTCAAGTTTTGCGAACTGAACTCATGGATTGATGGCGACTATACAAAATTCCAAGAAGATGTGGAGACCTTCCACCAGACATTCATAAGTGCATGGAGAAATCAACATACTACTCACTACATGGCAACGTAATTGGTTTGATGACATGATAATCTTTTGAATTGCAAATACTCATCCTTATAATGTCTGCATGCTTTGTGTGTAGTACATTATCTGTAAACACATGCCTCGGTTTGCAAGGCAATATGGCAGCTTGCATGTTTGGTCTACACAGGGCATGGAAAAAACCCACTACCAAGCTCATACAGGTTTCAGTCACACTCAACATGGAGGTGGTGTGGACAAAGCAAATAGCTTAGAGGAGCTACACCAATGGAAGTATCAAAAACTAATGCACAGGTCACATCATAAGGAACAAGTCAAACAAAGTCAGATTGGCCATGCGGTGAGATTAGCCAAAACACGGTGAAGAAAGGAGATATGCGAGTTATCATCTATGGCTAGACAACATGTGGATTGATGGCTATAAAAACAATGCGTGGAAAGGATTTGGACAACACCATTGCAAGTTATGCCATAACTCTCAGCCATAGCAAGATCCAAACACCAAACTTAATGTATCTAGAAGAATCGATGTAATTTCAGCTTTTCATATTGTGAACAATGGTTGCAACAAAATTAAAAATGCGGCAAGACATTGATACTCTTATCATTTCAACTTTTTATAATGTGGCGATGGTTACAACAAGAAAGGTACATTGCAAGACACTGTTACATGATCAATCTAACTTTGATGCATAAAACAAATACATTCTATTTATTTCTAGTCATCTGGAAATGATACAAAATATTCTAGCCTCTTGCCCTTATCTGAAGGACCCTCTTCCTCGTGACTTGGTCTCTTTGGATGACGCTTTTTGTCATCAGCATCTGTCACAAGAATATTGAGGTCGAGCAATTGGATCTCCTCAGATGCCTCAACCTACGGGGTCTCTTCTATAAGTTGAATGATTGGCTGCTTTTGTTTCAATAGATCATGTTTTCCATATTGCGGCAACTAGTGTGGGTCTGTAATTCCACAAGCTAGACATACACAGTATGTGACAAAAAGTAGCAGTTGCGCAGGACATACATGCCAGGCCCTACACCAAAAAATTGAGACCGCGGCTTACTTGTCTAGCAGCATCACCTTGTTTGCATTCCATCTGATGGCTGCACCTCCTAGATATCTTGAGAGTGTCTTCAACACAAAAAGAGGGAATTCAGCCTTGTCCTCGGAGAAGCTAGGATGGAAGCAGAGGAAATTTGGTGCGTTCAAATTCTCCAAGTACTGACCAAGGAAGGAATTCTTTCCCAAGTCTTCTATACCTCGTCCACGGGGACAAGGAATGAACTTATCATCATAGACTACGAGCTACGAGAAATAAAAGCCAAGTGTTGGTATATACACATGAAACTTTCATACGGGGAAGTAAAAAAATGTTTACACAGTAGTATACCTTCTAATTTTCATCTTCTTTGAGTAATGCAGCATTCCATAAGTCAAGTGTACTCTCGTTTGTAGAGGATGAGGAAGGCATCAATGTCGTTAATGGAGCAATTCTCCCCATCTATGTGATTCCAATCCTTTCCTATATTGCCATGAACTCCCACTTAGTTGGAAGCATCGTGACACATGCAGCTGCATCCTTGTATATCATTGCTAGTGCCTCTGTTGGTTTGATAAACTCACCCGCTGTTACATGAGCATCCATGACAGAATAATTATCGTCGACAGGGTCAATTATAGTGTCATCCTCTTGTAGATTTTGAGCAACTATAGCAAGTCAATAGTCCTCTCTCAAGTCAAATAGTTTCATGATGTCATTAAGCACTACATAATGATGATCACCAATGGGGACGGTAGGGAGCACATTGTTGGCAAAAGACCCCTTTGGCAACTGAGCACCTTCTGAAACACACAAAGCACCACTTGGTGGTTGCACCAGCTCATCACCAATGATTGAACGGTGACTACTCTCGGCATCCTCTGCTGTGTCCCGATGATTGTCCAGATTAACATTCAAAAAGAGTATGAACCCAGTATAGTATTCTACAACTCGACACTTTAAATTATCTATGGGACATATGATGTCATTCTTGCGAGACTGCAATGGAAACTTGAGGCTGCTAGTGTAGAAAATATCTTTCTTTGAATGATCAGAACTCATATCCTTCATATGAACATATCAGCAACCTTCAAACTCAAATGTGTCGTTGATCGTTTGTTGCTCGTATGTCTGATGAAACTCTACAAGGAAATGTGACGCAGAAGCCAAAAACTCTTGCAATGAGAAGTTAGGGTTGAAACCAGGCTTGAATTACTGCTCCCACTGTTGAAGCCCAATTCTATATAGAAAATGGTACAGCTTGTCTTTGGGTGCCTCGTTAGAGCAAGGCAGCTCCTCCTCTATCTTGATCTGATAGGGTTCCATTTGTAGAGAGACGTAAGAAAACTTGGATTGTTGGTTTGGGTAAAGGTAGGAAGTCACTAGCTAACACTAGGGAGTACAAAGGGGGAACTGACGGGACTTCTACATATACACTCCTCAGGAACTTGACCGGGTGTCATTACAGCCACCCTTATGATTGCATTAGAAAGGGTGCAATGAATGCAAGCACAAAGACCAGGGCTAGCTCAACCATCCTTATGACACGTGTCCTAGTTTGGTGAGTACCGTAGCTATATAAAACACCTTGACTGTGCACTTCAAAACCTACTCACATCTACACAATGCAGGTATGGAGGACTAGAAGAGAGGAAAGGTGAAGCTTTCCCAGAAGATGATGGTGGAAATGAATGAGGTCGAGAAAACGATAGCTTAGGCAAAAGCTCTTTAAAAGGATTTGAAGAAGAAAAACAAAGGAAACCAGAAGGCAAAGGCTGGGGAAACCAGCACTACAAAGATAGAGGACAATAAACCACCAATGATAAAGGAGGAATAATAATAATTGTAATGCACAAACAAGTTAGTGCATCTATCACCTCTTAGTCTTGTGTAATGGAGTCCTTGATGATAATGCAAATGTCCAAATATCTTGTTCCTTTGTCTCTGCCTCTCTGTTTCTTTTTTTGGTTATTTACTGATTATGAAGGAAGAGTTTTTATCAAAACGTGTTGCACCACAATCTGAGTGGGAGGTTTATGTCACACAGCCGTTGATATACTCGCGCTCTGCATTGACAAAAAAATATGGTGCCACAACGCAATAGGGAGCTCTCTTCATGATATGAGTGGTCCCTATCACGTTGTGATGTGACAGCCAAATGACACGCAACAACACCATAGGGAAACGCATCCACGATATGGGTGGTCCCTATCGTTTTGTGATGCGACATCCAAATGTCGTGCCACCACGCAATAGGGAGGTGCATCTACAATATGGGTGGTCCCTATCACATTGTGGCGTAACACTGTTTATCGCATTGTTGCACGCCATCAAAAGTGTCGCACCACAACACGATAGGGAGTTCTGGATGCGGTACACTCCCCCTTCTCGCGTTGTGCCACTACATTTTCCTTGTTGTGACATAACCCAAGGAGGGGGTTTGCTTGATCAAGGCCCATCCCATATCGCGTTGTGCCACTCAGAGGCAGAAGTGAAAAACATACCTGGTGGCCTCTACACCAAGACTATGCACAATGGCCTCATCATGGGAGGTACAACCACCTAGCAAGATATGCGGCTAGGATGCATACATATACACAATCAAACATGCCATGAAAAAAAATTCAAGATCCACGTCCAAATGTGGAATGGGGTGGTCGGAAACAAGATGAGAAGAATGGTGAGTGAGTGAGAATGGGCTTACTACTCATACATGTAGTAAGGAAGATAATGAGGTAAGGGAGACATGCAAGTATGCTTACTTCTCATACCAGACGTGGCGAATCCACACACCTTAAGATCCAAGTAGCAAGATAATAAAAATATGAGAGGGAGAGAGAGTGTGTGTATGGTGGCGAATCCGCATACCTTAACATAAGCAAAATGGAAAGAACAAGCATAAACCATACTCATAATGAAGTGTATCCCAAAGGACACAAGGTATGGCACAAAGATGGAGTGTTTTGATTGCTTGAAAAAGATGAATACAATAGGTAGCATAAGGAAAGAAGATGAGAAGGGAACAAGACCATAGGAAGTATAATGGAGGGATGGGAGTTGATGGCAAGGAATATCATGAGTGTAGCCATCATTCTTGTTCTTGAAATCATGTCTTCAATCCTTCATTACAAGTGTGTGGAGATATGGTGCTCATTTTGTGCATGGTGATGGTGATGGTAATGGTGATGGTGTTGTGATTATGTGATTAGGGTTCAAATACTAGCATGTAGCACAAGGGTGTGTATGTGGGAATGGGATAGTGTGCATATAGGGTAGTGTGTGTGTGTGTGTGTGTGTGTGTGTGTGTGTGTGTGTGTGTGTGTGTGTGTGTGTGTGTGTGTGTGTGTGTGTGAAGTGGGTCATCATTTACAAAAGAGAAGGCCTCCTTTTATAGGCCAAGAGAGTGATTAGGGAAGAGATTATTAGCAAGAGGAGTTATTACAGAGTAACCTCAGTTAGAGGCATTCCCCCAATGAGATAGCTCTGTGTGCCCTTATTATTGATCAATTTCCTCCTAATCGTCTTCATCATGGCAAGCTTTGTCTCCATACTACCTTCCATATCTTGAGTCCAAGAGCTTCCTAATAATATTTGAGAGAATCTTGATAAAATAAGAGAAAATAGAGCAATAATGGTGAGAAACCTATAAGAAATTGTGTGTGTGGAGTTGGATAATCATGACTTATTTCCATGTGGACAGATAGGCTCCACAATTTTGGCCATACCTCCCAGACCGTAGCTCCAAAAAATTCTAAATATATATGGGCCAAAATATCAACTCAACGCCTACCATTTTAAAACTTTTTCCAATTCGGAATGGAAAAAATAGAGAAGAATCCCACAAAAATATGTGTCCGTCTTTTCTCTTCCAAAAGTCTTCCAGGTGGTCCCCTCTTCACTTCATGTGCAAGACTTATGTCCACAAGTAATTTATGCTTGAATTTGATAATATTTTGTTGACTCCAACTCCATAATGCATAAGATTCTCCTCCCTTTCACTATTGACTTTTACTCTTCACCTGTAGTGACTGTCAGGTAGTGACTTTGAGGTAGAATCAGCTAGGTTTTTTTTTCATAGGTTTTGTTCCTACCTCTCCTTATTTCGAGATCCAAATGTGTCAAAACCATAGCTATGTACAAAATAAATACATAGGTTTTGTTTGTGATTTTCATGCATCAAGTGCATACCAAGAGAGAGGTGGAGCAAAATCTGAAAAACGGCCCTCATTAGCCCCTCATTAGCCCTCCCTTGAAGCTAGAGGCATTTATGTCTCTAGCTTTGTACTTGATTCTTCTTCAGTTGAGGTGGAGGAGTCTCCCTCCTCATGGATTTCCATCATAGTTGCTTGATCAAACCTCAAAAAGTACTGCTTCAACCTCCATTCATTGACACGTATTTTGTGGAGCCTACCATCTGCATCCATCAATCGGAAAGTGCCATTGTTGTAGCGCTTTCTAACAACAAATGGCCCCTCCCATCTGGTTGAAAACTTTTTATCCTTCTGAGTGTCAAAACTGTTATCATACCTTAGGACCAACATACCTTTCTTGAGACCTTTTGCCCTAAGTCCCTTGTTGAAGGTAAGGTTATGTTGCCTTGCCTGTGTTGCATAATAGATGATAGCATCTTCTCTGTCTAGTTGAAGCCTCTCTAGATCAAGAATGTGGTTGTGGAGATGAGCATTAGGGCATTCCATCTTCCCAACTAGCACCCTGAGACTAGCCAATTGTACTTTAATGGGTAAAATGGCCTCCTTACCATACACAAAGTGATATGGTGTGAACCCAAGGGATGTGAAAAATGAACTGCGATAAGCCCAAAGTGTAGCCATAAGATGCTTGTCCCAATCACTTTTGTGATTGTTTACATGTTTAGTGATGATCTTGCAGATCATACCATTTACCTTTTCCATCAAACCGTTGCATTGTGGGTAGTAGGGAGTTGAGTGTCATCATGAGATACCCAGCTTCTCCATCAGCTCTCCTACCAGATCTCCTCTAAAACTTGGTCCCCTGTCAAAAATTATTTCAAGAGGAGTGCCAAAACGGTGTCAGGAGTTTTTTAGAGCAAGGGATTGCGCATATGTACATACACATGCATGGTGCATTAGATAAAGGATTGCCCATTTTCTAGAGCCAGGTGGTTACGTGGGGCCCACATGTGTACAGGTAGGACAGGGTGTACATAGAGCAGCGATTTTCACTATGACCAGTACCATTGTGTTTTTTTTACAATAAGGAGGAGTTGGTAGCGCATAAAAATTCTTGAGGAACCTATCCGCGGGCCGACGACATGAGGTAAGCGAGTGCGTCAGATGGCATCTAGTGGCGTAAGGACGTCGAATGGGGTCAATACTTGCACGTGGAGAAGTACGGATACAACGTGGGTGTTTTCTTGTGATAATTATGCAGAAAGGTCATCATGAGGACCATATTTTGGGACCACTTCACGTGGTGGCGAGATGCATTATTGGAAAAAGTTGAGAGCCAGGTGTGCGGATGATGCAAAAAGGTGACAACTATGCATTGCGAGGTCAGTTTTTGGCCTGTTCAGGGTCCGTTTGAGGTCATCTAAAAGGCCAAGGGTGCCCAAGTAATAAAGCTAAGTGTGGGAACTGAACAAACAGAGAGAAGACCAAAAAAAGAGTGGAGAAGAGAGGAGGAATAGCCGCAGCTGTGTTTTTGGTGTTTTTGGAGCCTGTTTTGGCCCTAAACTGCTCATCCGAGGTCGGATTTGAGCACTTTGACATTGTAGACTGGGGTTTTGGGCCGTTCCGGACGTGATGGCACTGTCCATTTTGCCAAATTTCTCACTTTTTTTCTGTTGTTTTGGCTGTGTAAGTTTCTCCTATGAGCGAAGCTTCTGCTCCAATTTGTGATTGTATCTGGTACATTTTACCCATATTGTGTGAGCTATTGTCTCCATTGGTGTTGGGCCAAGATCTATTGTATCTAAACATCAGAAGTTCTCCTATTTTGAGCTCAGGGTTTTGGGCGTGTGTGTGTGTGTCTCTCTCTGTGTGGAGTGGGTAAGTGGATAGTCTCTCTCCTCTCACTCCATCGGTGTGTTCCCTGTCTCAGCCAGGTGGGTTGTGTAAGCCGAGTGGTGCCCCATAGTGTGTGTGTGTGTGTGTGTGTGTGTGTGTGTGTGTGTGTGTGTGTGTGTGTGTGTGTGTGTGTGTGTGTGTGTGTGTGTGTGTGTGTGTGTGTGTGTGTGTGTGTATCATTCCAAGAGTGTGTGTCGGGTCGTTATAGAGGCGTTCCGTGTGTTTCTATCCTGCTCACATTCTTTTGGCGCCCCCACGGAGGATCTTCTTCGAGTACCTTCTGCTTCGAGCTTCAAGCTTCGAGATTTGGGATTACAGGTTGCAGATTACAGATTGTAGGCTACAGGTTACAGGTACAGGTGATTCACACAGGTACAGGTAGCTGGAGTAGAGGGATACACTGGCAAGTGGGAGTCACTTGCAGTTGCTGTGGGTATGCATCAGTTGGCGCCTATTTGAGCGCATTGTCTATTGGTATTGTACGTTACTTGTGGAAACTGCCATTGTAAGCCTTTGTGGAACCATACTTGGTTTTATTTGGCAGTCCCAGCCATTTCTGAGACTTGGTCTGAAAGATAGTCATTTCTGAGACTTGACTATACGCGATTTGCATTAGCCTTCGTGTGAGGATTGATAGCGTGAGGTTTTATTGAGCTGGGGGATTCTCAAATGTGGAGATCCTTTCGGTGATACAGGTAGCTGGAGCACCCTTTTCGTGACCTCGCCATAGGCTATGTACTAGTGATTCCTAATTGATGCTCGGGTTCTATTGTTGGCAGTTTATGCATACATATATAGTCTATATTTTGGGTTCTTACTGCTCTACTTCTGGGAAAACTCTACCAAAATTTTTCCAAGTTATGATGGCTGGTCTTTTTGGTCTTTTGAGCCATTTATGCTGTTATGCTGCTGAAATTTTGGCAAAATCAAAGGATAAGACATGTGTGCTTTCTTGGGAGCTTCATGGTTGGCTTTAATGGATGATCAAAATGGCCCTCAATTCACTCCTTTTCATTTAACACAGAGAATCCAGATAAATGTTCATGTGTCCAAGAAGAAATTTTTCCAGCAGCGCTGTCGTGCTGTGACACGTACATAGTGGGAACACATGCTACAAGAGTTAACTTGTAACTTTTTAGATACATAGTTATATTTTCTATAATGTGCATATGCATATTTAAGTATAATAATATGCTTTCTATCTCATCCTATTATTTATCTCAAGGGTAACCTATTCTTACTTTACCACCATCAGAAAATAGTATGGAAAAAGCGTCAATAGCTCCGCCTCTTTAACTTGGGGCAAAAAGCATTGATTCTTTATTTCATATTTTTCTTATATTTCTTTTTAAATAGCTACTAGGAGGGAATCAAATCCTAGTGGGACACTAGGTGGCATGATTTCAAAGATACACTTATTTTAATGCATTATTGCAAGCATGATTACAAAACTTTGTCAAGGAGCGATGTCATGCTTTCATATGGCATGAGGTGTCCTTTGGAATCAAATGAAAGTCCAGGCTAAGGGGACCACGGGAAGACTTTTGCTGCCAGAAATGGACCCTATTTTGATAAATTTTTTACACAAGGTTCCAATCCGAATTGAAAAATGCATATAGAAAGGAAGTCATAGGTAATGAGTTGAAGTTTCTGCCCATATTTTTACTTTTTTATTTGGAGCCACGTTTGAGGAGATATGATCAAAATATTGGACCCCAGTCTACCCACATCATGCAGGGACAGCTCATTTCCAACTTTTCCAGTTTCTGTTCACATTGGCTATTCTCTTCTTGTGTAAACCCTTGGGGGTTCCCTTCACCTTTAAAAGGGGGCCTCTTCTTCCTTGAAAAAAAACTCAAGTATTCAAGCCATTGATGAGAGGAATTCTTGAGGGAGTGAGTAGTAATGCCTAATACTTAGCCATTAACATAAGCCCAAGCCTACACTTTCTCCTAGAGGAAGACATTCTCTTTTGTGTTCTTTCTTTGTGTGTGTGAGTGCAAGAGAGAAAGAGTGGGGCTTCTTTGATTGCACTTCTTTCCAAACCCTAGTCTTCATGACATCTATGGTTTAACCCCTTCATATAGTTTTTTTTGAGTTCTCTCACAAACTCTCATAGCCATAAGCCCGATGCTTTCCTGGCAAGACCGCAAATTTCTTGACATATTTTTGGTGAACTCGACGTGAAACTTCCAGGGTGAGAGTTTGTGGGTAACCATGGGTGATCATGTTGAGCAACAGGGTATGCATTTTGACCCAGCAACAATGCAAATGTTTCAAGCATTTGCAATGTTCATGCAACAACAACATACTACTGAAAGAAGGGAGATTTCAGCAACGAAGGCCATACAAGCGGTCGTCCAACAGAATGGATCAATTCAATGGCAAAGATGTAACCAAGTACTTACGCGAGTATGTGAAAGAGATGGAGCTACATCGCATGTCAGAAGGTGAGATGATTCAAAGCTTTGAGCTAGTTGTTGCTCTGGAAATTGGAGAACATGTTAGGGGAATTAAAGATGGGCATGGGAGAAATTGGGAAGAACTCAAAGTAGCTTTAAAGGAGGAATATTTCATGGAGGACTCTGAGAGAGTGACCAAAAGGACATTCTTAGAATGGGTAGTCAAGCCAAAGCAAGGACTATCAATAACAGAGCTACTTAGGGAATTTGAGCGGCGCTATGCACAACTCACAAGGACAGAAAGGGCCACATTAGATGCAGAGAAGACATGTCTTTTCTTACAAGCTGCAGGTAAAGAGTTTCAAGAAAATTTGGAGCTTCTTCTTGAAGATAAAGATGCTGAGCAAGGACTAAAGACCGATTGGAATGAGGTTGAAGGAGCTGTCTCACTGCTTGCCAAACAACAAAGAAGAAGGGACAAGATGGTAGTAAACACTACAAGTCCTTCCACCTCAGCTTCTAACAAAATGGTAAAGCCTAATTTTATCGCTCCTAAGTTTGATGAGTCCATGATAGATGATCTTGTGAAGGGAATGCGTGACTTGAAGGTGAAGCTTGCAAAGCTTCAAGAAAAAGGCCAACCGTCAGGGCCACTTTCTAGGCAAAGACAACAGCCCAAAGAAGGGTTTGTTAATAGATGTATTTGGTGTGATAGTACAGACCATGTAAGAAGGGATTGTGATGATTTTAGTGATGCTTTGTCAAAAGATGTTGTCTTTTTTAAGGATGGTTAAATCCACTTAAGAGAGATAGGTCTACCCTTGAGAACTAACTTTGGGAAGGGGGGAATGCAAACCTTAGTTGAAGATATGGCAACTAAGCATGCCACCTCTTCAGTTAAGTCAGCTACTTATGGAGCAAAAATTGATCATTTTTGTGATGAGAGGTAAGTGACCATCATGGTCAAATTTGGCCAAATGTCATGCAATTAGCTAAAAAGGGAAAGCTTACAAAAGAGATTCTACATGAATCAGGTGATTGCATACGTCTAGAAACAGGATGGAATGATCCAGTGGACTCATTGTCAGTGCATGCCTACATTACAAAATGCCAACAAAATGAGGCAATTGTAGAAGAGAAGTGTAGACGTGAGAATGCTGACGAAGGACCATCAAAAAGAGCTTCTAGAAGTGGGTGAAGAAGCGACTCAATGCCTTCTCAAACACCCTCAACACAAGGAGCATCTCCACCTGAAGTACTCATGAAGGAGTCTACAACAGTTAAGAAGAAAGAGCCAACAAAAGGTAAGACAACAGGCCCAACTTATAAACTACAATCTGATATTGAGGTTGCTACAGATTTAAAGAAAGTCTTGGAGGAAAGGATCTTGAATAGCAAGATTGAGTTTACTCTTGGAGAAGTTCTTGGCATTGTAAAGCGTGAATTCCATGAAGAGATCATTGACATCATGAAGAGGAAGAGGCAAACCCTTGCTGAAGTTTCTCGTCCACAGGTTGAAGGGGAAACCTCGAAGACACAAGGGATGCAGCTGCAAAATAAGGAGGATGATGGAGCTGTGGTAGGATGCTACCAATCTAGTGGGAGAGTGAAGCAAGTGCATTTCTCAAATGATGATGAAGAAGTTGAAGATATTCCTAGGAGCTACTATTCACGAAGTCACTGGGCAAGGGCTACTACAGAAACTTTGGTCAAGGTAGGTGACCTTGAAGAGCCATTTGTTTCCTTGATTGACCATGGTTCAGAAATAAACATAATGTCAAAGAGTCTCTACAACAAGTGCAAATGGCCGATGGACACAGATCATGGTTGGATGGTGAAAGTGGCAAACAATTCATCCGATGAATTGTATGCAACATGTCCAGGTGTGAAGGTGACAATAGGTGATGTAAAGATTGACCAAAACTTCTTTGTACAAGATACATCTTCATATCATCTCATCCTTGGACAGCCCTACATTGTGGGAGTTCGAATGGAAACAAAGGTAATGGATGATGGTTCAGCATATGCTAGGATACGTAGCAAAGATGGTAAACGAGCGGTCCAATTTCTCACAGTTTGTGTAAACCATGAAAGAAATCATGACAACCTCAGAGAACGTCCTCTACCAAAGGTGAGCAAAGAGTTTCATGATCATAGAGAAATGATGGGTTTTGGCCAAGTACCATTGTAAAGCGGGATTGCAGTGGTACAAAAAGAAAAAGGGTCTCGCCTGATCCAAAAATAGGTGAAACTTTCTCAACGAGCTCTTTGGTAACAAGGAATGGATCAGTATGTTTTACAAAACTTGAAGATTTGAAGAGATGTGAGAGGCAATATGTGCATAATGTACAAATAGGCATGAAAAAGAGTGGGTTGCTAGAGCCTACTGAAAATGTTTTGGGTTTGTGTGAACAAGTTTCTTTGTAGATACTATGGGTGAGCTTGATGCTATAATGGGGTCTAGTTTGCATCTTGAAAATGAAGTTGTGGAAGTTTGCTCTATGGAAATGTATCAAGTAATAGTAGCCTTTAAAGAAAGCCAAACAGTTGGCCCAGAAGTCCATGTTGAAACTAAATACAAGAGTGTAGCAAAGAAGATGAAACCAGTAGCTTCACCCTTACCACCCAACAACAGGGAAAAGATTGAGCAAGCTTCTTTACAACCAAGTTTGCGGAATCCTAAAAAGATTGGGCATACCTTCACAAAGGAGTCTTTCCAAGAGTTGCAGATTGGTCGCGAGGAGTTTCTAACACAGGAGCAGACAAAGTGCTTCAAAGAAATGCTTTCAAAGCATGGTAAGGCTTTTGCATTTGAGCCACATGAGATAGGATGTGTTGATCCTTCTATTGTAGCTCCTATGCTAATTTTCACAATACCTCATGTGCCTTGGAATCTGCGGCCTATTCCGGTTCCAAAGGCTCATTTGCCAAAGTTAGTAGAGCTACTGAATGAGAAAATCAAAATCTTGGAGCCTTCTTGTGCTCCATACTCAAACAGATGGTTCACAGTTCCAAAGAAGAATGGTTCTCTACGCTTCATCCAAGATATGAAACCAGTAAACAAGGTGACAATTAGAAATGTAGGAACAGGTCCAATTGTGGATGATTTTGCAGAGGCATTTGCAGGGAGGGCAATCTACTCAATGGGAGATCTCTACTCAGGATATGATCAATTTCAGCTTGCAATCGAAAGCAGAGACTTGACAACCATGAGGACACCTTTGGGTTTGGTAAGGATGTGTACCTTGCCACAGGGAGCAACCAACTCGGTTGCACATATGATGAATGGGGTGAATAAGGTCTTACGTGACTTTATTCCTCAAATCACAATGCCTTTCATTGATGATTTGCCTATCAAAGGATGTGAAGAAAGTGACAAAGATGAAGCTTTGGATCTCAAGGGATGTCGCAGGTTTGTGGTAGATCACATAAATGATTGTGATAAAATTCTATCTAGGTTGGAAGAAGTCAATCTTAAATTGTCAGGGAAAAAGTCTATGTTTGGTGTCAATGAAGTGCTCATTGTGGGACACATGTGCGGGCCATATGGTAGGAAACCTTGTCCAGCAAAGGTAGATGCCATCCAAATAATGAAAGAAACATGCACTAGCATCACTGAGGTTAGAAGGTTTCTAGGAGCATGTGTCTTCTATATTATTTGGATTCCACATTATGCACATGTAGTTCATCCTCTTCAACTTCTTAGAAAGAATCAAAAGTTTAAATGGACAGAAGCACATGTAAAATCCATGAAAAAGCTAAAGGAGTTGCTCCAATCAACAACGACTTTGAGAAAGGTAGACTATGAGTGTCAAAGGCCAGTAATTGTGATAGTAGACACCAGTCCTGCAGGGATTGGATGGGCAATAGGGCAAGATGACAAAGAAGGACACAGGTATGTGGTAAGATTTGGAGCAAAGGTACTAAGTGCTCTCGCCAAAGAAACTATCCACAGATAAAGAGAGAGTTATGGGGTATGGTTACAGCCTTGAAAAGTGGGAAAGAGTACCTAATTGGTGCATGTGTGGTTGTAGAAACAGATTGTCTACCACTTCTTGGGATGATTACAAGCTGCTCAACGCCAGACATTGCTATGTTGCGGTGGATTTCCTACATTAAGTCCTTAAATCCCGAGTTCAAGCACATTGAAGGTAAAGACAATACAGTGGGCAGATATGCTATCAAGGGCAAGGTATGAAGATGAGTCACAAATGATTGATGAGGGAGATGGTGTAGGCACAAAGTTCTATTCTATCTCTCATGTCAAAGGTAACAATGTCTGCATGACTAATTCACTTAAATTGTTCTTGAAAGATCTTTATGAAGGTGATTGGCTTTCTATTGGAAGCTACTTGAGTACTCTAACAAAACAGGATGATTGGTCTGAACAAGAATTCAAGAGTATACGCAGGAAAGCATATAGGGATGGTTACTTGTGGAAGCATCCTAAACAAAAAGGTGCTACACCACAACGGGTTATATGTAAAAAAGAGACTCAAGGAAAGCTCGTGCAAGAGTTTCATGAGAGTCTATGGGTTGGACATAGGGGTGTATGGGCAACCTTCTCTAAGTTGAAAGAAAAATACAGGTGGAAGGGTATGTATAAAGATGTATCTCAGTTTGTAGAGTCATGTGTAACTTGTCAAATGTACTCAAATGTTCGACATCGTGATGGATTGCACCCTACATATCCACTAGCCATGCACTATAAATGGGTTGTGGATCTAGTCACAATGCCTTTAGGACTCTGGCAGATGAGATACTTGGTTCTTGCACGAGAGGACCTAACTAATCAGGTTGAAGGAAGAGCATTAAGAGCTAAAACCATAGAAGCTGTGTGCAAATTCCTTCTTGATGAGGTGATTTGCCGTTATGGATGTGTGGGAAAGATCACTGCAGACAGAGGTGAACTGGATGTTGAGGAAGCAAGGGACTTCTTTTCTAGATTGGGAATCAAGCTTTCTCTTACTACAGCTTACAACCCTGAAGGGAATGGAAAGAGTGAAAGAGGGCACCCTCCTATCATCAAAGCTTTGGCCAAGGCTTGCAAAGGAAGAGTTGGTGAGTGGCCAAAATTGTTACCATGTGCTTTATGGGCTGATCGTACAACACATAGCTCAGTAACTAGCTACATGCCTGCGGAGCTAATGTATGGTCAAAAGCCAGTGATGCCGATTGAAGATACAATTCCCACATGGAATGTACTACCTTGGCAAGAGGGGCTTAGCAGGGAAGGTCTCCTTGCACTGCGTAGAAGGCAACTAGAGAGAAGACCTGGAGACATTGAAGCTGCAAAAGAACGACTCAAAAAGGCAAGGTTGAAAAATAAGGACTACTTTGATAAGCGACATCGACTCAGGAGCAAAGCAATTGACAAACGTGACTGGGTTTTAGTGTATGATAGTAGCCTTGATAACCAGCACACAGTCATGCGTAAGTTTTCAAAAAGATGGTTTGGACCCTATGTTGTAAAGCATGTGCATGAAAATGCTACTTACAGCTTGTCTGAACTAGATGGTACAGAAGTAAAGATTCCCATTGCAGGAAAAAGGATCAAAATGTTTAAGAGAAGAGATGACAATGATCCAGAAAATGTTGACGAGGAGGAAGAGCAAAACACATGTGAAGATGAATCTTTGGAATCATCCAGTGAAGAAGAAATCAAGGAAGATGTACAAGAGGACTGATCTTACAACAAAAAGAAAATGTGGCACATACCGGAGGATGTGCAAGTTTAGAGGGGGTGGATGTCGTGCTGTGACACGTACATAGTGGGAACACATACTACAAGAGTTATCTTGTAACTTTTTAGATACATAGTATATTTTCTATAATGTACATATGCATATTTAAGTATAATAATATGCTTTCTATCTCATCCTATTATTTATCTCAAGGGTAACCTATTCTTACTTTACCATCAGAAAATACTATGAAAAAAGCGTCAATAGCTCCGCCTCTTTAACTTGGGGCAAAAAGCATTGATTCTTTATTTCTACTATCTCATTATCATCTCACACCATAGCTAGATCCTATATCTAGGGTAAACTCCAATATATATATATTCTATGTATTTTTCATATTTTTTAAATAGCTACTAGGAGGGAATCAAATCCTAGTGGGACACTAGGTGGCATGATTTCAAAGATACACTTATTTTAATGCATTATTGCAAGCATGATTACAAAACTTTGTCAAGGAGCGATGTCATGCTTTCATATGGCATGAGGTGTCCTTTGGAATCAAATGAAAGTCTAGGCTAAGGGGACCACGGGAAGACTTTTGCTGCCAGAAATGGACCCTATTTTGATAAATTTTTTACACAAGGTTCCAATCCGAATTGAAAAATGCATATAGAAAGGAAGTCATAGGTAATGAGTTGAAGTTTCTGCCCATATTTTTACTTTTTTATTTGGAGCCACGTTTGAGGAGATATGATCAAAATATTGGACCCCAGTCTATCCACATCATGCAGGGACAGCTCATTTCCAACTTTTCCAGTTTCTGTTCACATTGGCTATTCTCTTCTTGTGTAAACCCTTGGGGGTTCCCTTCACCTTTAAAAGGGGGCCTCTTCTTCCTTGAAAAAAAACTCAAGTATTCAAGCCATTGATGAGAGGAATTCTTGAGGGAGTGAGTAGTAATGCCTAATACTTAGCCATTAACATAAGCCCAAGCCTACACTTTCTCCTAGAGGAAGACTAGCCATTCTTGTACGCTATCCTTGGAAGATCAACTCTAATCAAAGAAGGTCTTGGACTTGGCGTATCAATCAACGTTGAATTCTCCCCTCTTCTTCTCTCTCCATCAATAATGGTGTCAAAGGGTTTGTCAAGTAAGATGTGTTCTACATTGATGTTTTCTTGATTTCTTGTTGTTTTCTTTTTCATCTCTAATCCAACATATATATATATATATATATATCTAATCTAATCTCCTTGACCAAATCTATCTCTCTCACTCTTAGTAATTCATCCTCTCTACAAATTTTAGGTTTTCCTTGCTACAGGTACATCTCTCCCCACAGTATCCTTATTGCCTATACGGGCAAGAATAGGGCTTGGGAGGGAAACTCTCTTCTCTTCTCTTCCCTTCCCTTCTCTCGTATCTACATTTTACACATACTAGAGTTATCCTAGATGAATAATCCACATGATGATAATTTCTATCGCTTTCACTCTGTACGATCTATTAGAATTAACGTATGGATTAGCCGTAAAATACACTTTCAACAACGTATAGTGTTTCTCTTTGGCCCAGAAAAGCTCAATGAAATACTTCTATGACCGGATCCCATTATGCTACCTCTCATAGACTATAACTTTTCTTTTGACGTAAGCGTAGTTATCTTGCTATGAACCAAGAGGATTTGTACACACAATTAATCCCAATCACTAGACAAAATATATATATTATGGTAAGCACAAAACTACAATTCCAAAGAACAATTCGTAGCCTATTTGGTCAGCCAAGATTGAATGCCATTAACTCATCTATTAACCCTTTCATACTACCCATGATACGATATGACCATAGCCTTGATGTATTCATCTTTGTGTTATTTTGCCATTCTCTTTTGTGTTCTTTCTTTGTGTGTGTGAGTGCAAGAGAGAAAGAGTGGGGCTTCTTTGATTGCACTTATTTCCAAAGCCTAGTCTTCATGGCATCTATGTTTTAACCCCTTCATATAGTTTTTTTTGAGTTCTCTCACAAACTCTCACAGCCATAAGCCCGGTGCCTTCCTGGCAAGACCGCAAATTTCTTGACAGCGCATAGTCTTTATGTTCGGGCCAAGAAGATTAAGAGAGATCCTAGAATGTCCTTTGCCTGTTGTAATTTCGATGATTAACTATGAAAACTCATTTGATGTGCATGTGCTTGTCCTTATCTAAAGTTGATCTCCATTGAAGTCTCTGGGAATTGAGTCAGTCAAAAATTTTGGGTTCTTGCACGTGTGTTCGAAGGGGTTCTCAAAGCATCGTAACTAGGGTAGCCATGGCTTTCTCTTATCCGGAGTTCCATGGAAGAAGTGATGAAGATGTGGAAGACTTTTTGGAAAAGATGGAGGTTGCCTGCATTAGCAACCAGATTCATGACCCAGCACAGATGTTATGTCTTCTCCAAATCTGTTTGAAGAGTG
The DNA here is from genome assembly GCF_014529385.1 of Adiantum capillus-veneris. Taxonomy (NCBI): domain Eukaryota; kingdom Viridiplantae; phylum Streptophyta; class Polypodiopsida; order Polypodiales; family Pteridaceae; genus Adiantum; species Adiantum capillus-veneris. The sequence goes on along the minus strand of NC_140949.1, from coordinate 92,236,958 downwards.
ATGCATGAGTTTGGTCTAAAGCATTTGAAGAGGAGTTGCGTGTGGCTGATCCACCTGTAAGATTGAGTTGGGACAATCTAAGGCATGGGTTGGAAGTGGAGTTTGTGAAGGTAGAAGATCCTGACAAACTGTGGCAAAAAGTACAAGCTTTAGTGCAAAAGGAAGGTGAGCCAGTAGATGCGTACATACAAAAGTTTTCATTGACATGGGAGCGGATGTGCAAGGCCTTAGCACCATAGGTACCCCCGCCTGACATAATGAAGAAGGATAGGTTCTTGGCTGGTCTTTGGGAGAATATACGTTGGAGAGTGGATCTAAAGAAGCCTAGGACATATGAAGATGCACTAGAGGTAGCAAGGAACAAAGAGTGGAAGCTGAGAAAAATGAACCAGCTAGGATTAGAGTCTTTTCCCATGAGGTCTGAATTTTAGCCTATGGACTCTTTACAAGGTCGCATGCCAGGGGTTCATCATGAACCAGTGGTTTCTGTTACTCCTCAGGTTATGCCAGCAGTGGTCACTATAGCAGTGCAAGATGATGGGCTAAGGCAAGTGGGCTAAGGCAAGACATGAGGCAAGTGGTAGATTTAATGAAGAATCTCATCCTAAACATGTTAGGTCAAGTGGAAAATAATCGAGGTCGAGGGAGGTTTGCAAATCAGCCAGGAGGTGAGGAAAGACCCACGAATGGTGGTGGACAAAGCAATGGTAGGTTCTGGAGGCAGACGCCCACATGTTATAATTGCGGAGAGTTGGGCCACATCAGCCCGCAATGTGATAAGCCACCAAGGACGAGGGGAGACATGTATCCATTGCCAAGACAGGTGCTAACTAGGTCAAATGATTATGGCATTGAAATTAAGGGAGAAGAAGGAACCAGTGGATTAACCCAAGAGAAAAAGGGGAAGAGAAAAGTGATAAGTGTAGTTACCTTGGAGAAGGCATCAAAGCTAGAGGATACATTAGTGATGCCTATTGGGAAGAGGACCATAGAGGAAAAGGAAGGAAGAAGTGCCCCAAGTCCTAGTAAGAAGAAGGGAAAGAGTCATGAAGGAGAGGATGTCAAGGCCAAGAGGAAAAGAAGTGTTCATCACAAGTTTCCTTTGTCAGATTTTCCACTAGGGGATGGGCAATTAAGCTATGACTTGAAGGAGGATCTGACAAGCAAGAAGGTAGATGTTACTTTTGGGCAGCTTATAGAGATGGTGCCTAAGCTAAAGTGACAGTGGAAGAGGATGGTTAACCCAATGGAGAAAGAGCCAGAGAGAGGTTCAGTGAAGGTGTTGGCGATGGATGAGCTACCATACATTTGTCCAATAGTAGATGTGTGGCATAAAAGGAAAAATCTGGGACAAGGCTATGTGGATGGTGGAGCCCAAATATGTGTCATAACACACTCATGTGTTGAGAAGATGGGCCTTACAATGACTGGGGTGTCAGGCTTGCGGATCAGATTGGCAAACCATCAAAAAATAAAATGCTTGGGTGTTGTAAAGAGCTTAGAAGTGGAGGCATATGATGCAAAGGTGGTGGTTGATTTTCATGTGATGCCAGTGGGGTTGGGAGCATATCCTATTATACTGGGCAGACCATGGTTACGTGCAGTGGGAGCTATTCAATATTGGCGACGTGGTACGATTAGCCTCTATGGAAAGACAGTGCCAAGAAGATTTATAATATGGACACAAGGAAACGATTAGAGGAGCTTTATGAAGATGAGGATGAGTCTAGTGATGAAGACTATTCTAGAGTGACTGATGAGGACAGTGATAGCACTACCAACAGTGATGAGGATAGCACTGTTGGTAGTGATAGCACTACCAACAGTGATGAGGATGCTGACGTTGCATTTCTTTTGATGGACAAAGGAATCTAGGAGTCTAGTTTAGTTGCATTTGCAAATGAGGTTGAGGATGAAAGTGAAGGGCCTTATGAAGTGATTGAAGGGCTGATGCAAACCAAGGTTGAGTTGTCAAAGAAGTAGAAATTGATGACACAAATGATCAGTGGTGGAGACCTCTCAGCTATGGAGAGGCAGATATATTTGCACATGCTGGCTAGTTTTCCTGATTTGTTCATTACTTCATATGAAGAGATTAGAGGGTTCAAGGGAGAAGAGATGCATATAGAGCTGAAAGAAGGTGCTAAGCCAGTGCGACAAAGGCTAAGACGGATGGGTCAAGAGAAAATGGAAGCCTTGCGGGAAGAGGTGGACAAGTTATTGAAGGCAGGGTTCATAGTCCCAGTGGAGACCACGGAATGGGTGAGTCCAGTAGTAGTCAGTCCAAAGAAGGATGGGAAGTGGAGGATTTGTGTAGATTTTAAACCCTTAAATGCAGCCACTAAGAAGAACCCATATCCTCTTCCATTCATTGATCAGATCTTGGATTCCGTGGCAGGTTATGAGAGGTATAGTGTGTGTGATGGTTTTTCAGGCTATTTTTAATTGAAGATTGCTCTTAAAGACCGCACAAAGACAACTTTTATTATGCCTTGGGGCTATTATTGCTACACGGTATTGCCATTTGGGTTGTCAAATGGACCATCTTTCTATCAAGAGAGAGCAAATTGGGTATTGGAACCATTCATTGGTAGTTGTGTTAAAGCTTTTATGGATGACTTCTGTGTCTATAGCAGTAGGGCTAAGCACCATGAGAAGCTGCAGATGGTATTGGCTCCATATGATGAATGTGGAGGACAACTAAATCCAAAGAAATGTCATCCACCATAGCCAAGGGTGAAGTTATTGGGCCATATGGTGTCAAAAAATGGCATTGAGGCTGATCCAGACAAGGTTAAGTCTATCATTCTTCTTCCATCACCTACGAGTACAAAGCAATTGGCGACCTTTATACACAAAGTGAAGAAAATGGCAAGGTTTATTCCATTGTCTTCACAACTCCTTTATCCATTACAACAAGTGGCAAAGCATGATCCATTGCAATGGGATGACAAGTGTGAAGAGGTGTTTCAAGAGGTGAAAGAGGTGTTAGGGGGGTTGTCAGCCATGCAGGATCCTGATTGGGAGAAAGTTTTTTATGTAAATCCATCAGTAGGGGATGATTCCATTGGAGCTATGCTATTGCAAAAGGGGAAGGGCAGCCATTATATGAGGCCAGTGTATTGTGCAAGTCGAGTGAAGTTGGTAGCGGAGAGAAAGTTCTCGGAAGTAGAGCTAGTGATGGCCAGTGTAATATTTGCTTGTCGACGATTTCGTCATTACTTGCTACCACGACCTTTTGTTTTCTTGACGAGTTATGCCTTTTTGCCACAGTTAATTAATGGCACTAACATGTCAAATGTGGTCAACAAGTGGGTAATTGAGTTGCAAGAGTTTGAGTTCTCTTTTCTAGTGGAAGACAGTACAAGAGCTACCCTAGCTGATTTGCTGACTTATAAGGAGAGTCCCCTTCTTGTTAAGGAATGTTGAGATGTCGAGCTCTACACCTTGAGCTGGCATCCACTACGGGTCTTGGCCGCTTACGGCTATTTACTCACTGGCACGTTAGGTGACCGACACGGAGGATCTCTGCCAGTGATTCTACAGCTGGACTACACTTATAGTGCCAGCCTAGTACGCTTCTAGCCAGTTCACACTTAGTGACCGCATGTACATATGTGCTACTTTTCAGCTTTAGCACTTAGTCATTTTTGTACTCTCTTTTCTGTGAAGAAGAAGAAGAAGCTTTCCATCTCTGTGTGCTTTGTGCTTGACTTCTGTAGCTCTCTTGCATCCTCATTCTTTACATGGTATCAGAGCCTGGTGCAGGCAAGAGAGGCTAAGAGAGCAAGAGCATCACAATCCCTTTGTTCGCAATCCACGACCGGATGCACAGCGAAAAAAATTTTAGGGGTTTTTCGCACAAGTTTCTGAATAGGTCTCCAAAGTACAGTGGTTGTATGTACGCTTGATTGTGGACACTCGTTGAGTGTAGAAAGCGTTACAGGTACCACGATAGCAGGTTCAGCAGATTTGCAAGTTTTTGCAGATTGCAGCTATTTTGTCTTAGTGCTTCAAGATGTCTGATGGTTTCAGTCAGATTGTTACTGAGAAGCTTGAGAAAAATAACTACCCTGCATGGAAGTTCAGAATAACAATTTTCCTAAAAGGAAAAGGTTATTGGGACTATGTAGAAGGAGACAATGAAAAGGAACCAGAGATTCCCGAGGCAAATGCTACAGCAGAACAAAGGAAAGCTTTGAGGGACTGGCAACAAGGCCAGAGCAAAGTGATGTATTGTCTTTCTATGAGCATCACAGATGGCATGATGGGCTATCTACAGGATGCTAAAACCCCCACCATTGCATGGAGAAACTTAGGCAGAGTGTTCGAGGTGAACACCAAGGCCAGGAAGCTTCAACTAAAGTCGGAGCTAAATCAGTTTAAGAGGAACAACCTCTCAATCAATGATTATGCCTTGAAGATCAAGAGTATCATTGAGGCTCTTGGATCTATTAAAGTCTCAGTGGAAGACGATGAAATTGTCCGTGCATGCTTGGATCCTCTAGGAGATGAGTATGTACATTTTAGGTCTTCCATGAATACAAGAGACGACATCCCCGTGTTCCAAGATTTGATTTCTATGCTTATTCTTGAATAGAAGAACCTTGACACATCTTCTTCTCATGGCAGAAATAATTCTGAACAGGCCTTCTATTCTAACTCCAACAGAGCTAGAGCTAGAGGTCGTGGTCGAGGCCCAAGGGGTTTCAAGGGCCAATTTCTGGAAGGTCAATCAAATCAAAACAATACAGGTGGCACGGGAATCCAGTCTCAAGGCAGGGGGAGTCAAAGAGGTCGTGGTGCAGGATCAAGCAGGCAGCAACATACTCCAGATAGAAGAGAATGTTGGACTTGTGGTGAAAGAGGTCACATGTCACGTCACTGTCCAAAGGGAAAAGCAAGTGGAAAGAGAGAACAGGGCAACTATGCATCTACTAGCAGAGATGCAACTGATAGCAAAAACAAGCGCATGTTTGTTATGCAGCATGTAATGAATACAATGACTGCAGAGAATTCCACCCAAGATGATGTTTGGTATGTGGATTCAGGTGCCTCTAATCACATGACGTCTCGTGGAGAGTGGTTTAGAGATATGCGCAAAACAGATGTGTCAGGCTATGTGCAGACAGGAGATGACACAGCTCACCCCATTGCTCATGTAGGGGACATACCTCTAAATACGAAGAGTGGGAAATCAAAGTACTTAGCAGATGTACTTCATGTCCCAAACATTACAAAGAATCTTGTTTCTGTTGGACAAATGGTTGAGCAGGGTTTGCAGGTTCGCTTCAATCCGAATGGTTGTTATGTAGAAGATTTCCAGAATGGCTGTAAGCTGATCACAGAGGGCAAATGTGTGGGCAGAATGTTTACACTGAATGTAGACATGCCTGAGGTAAAAGCTGCATTATTTGCACAGGGCACAGGTGTTGTGGCTGATGTTGACATTTGGCACAAACGCATTGGCCATGTCAATGAGCAGAGATGTAGTCTTTGATGAGATGAGCAGCTGGTACAGTAATGCAGATGGCACTATTGGGGCTGATGTAAAAGATAATGTGGTTGTACAAAATGTGAGGCCACAGTCACAGGTTTTGAGTGGACCACAAGAGTCCTCTTCTCGTGGCTCTGTTGAGAAGCCATGGAATGGTAGACTACGTACACAGGTTACTCCACCAGCAGGTACAGGGAACGTATCACGAAAAGGAAAGGAAAAGGTTGATGAACCTCCCTTTATGGTTGATGCATCATCAGGTTTTTCACATGTAGACATGGATTCAGAGGGTTCTGAACAAAGTCTTGATGAGGAATTTGGAATTCCGGCTGTCAGGACACCTAGTGTAAGGAAAGTACAAGAAGATGCTAGAGGGCAAAGGAGTGACCCAGGACCGCGCAGATCTAATAGAGTCAGAAATCCAGTTCAGAAATTGACTTATGATGGGTATCTAGCGCATCACCAAGCCTACATGGCTAAGGTGATACAGGATGTGGAGCCCACATGTTTTGAAGATGCAGTTGGAAATGTGCATTGGGATGATGCAATGAATGAAGAGATGGCTGCATTGGAAGCAAATGACACATGGGAGTTGGTGCCATTGCCAAGTGGCAAGAAAGCTATTGGCTGTAAATGGGTGTATAAAACCAAGCATAAGGCTGATGGTAACATTGAGCGTCACAAGGCAAGGCTGGTCGCAAAGGGTTATGCACAGACGTATGGCATAGACTATGAGGAGACCTTTGCTCCAGTGGCAAAGATGACGACTGTGAGAGCTGTCATAGCAGTGGCTGCATCTAGAGGATGGATTATGCATCAAATGGATGTAAAGAATGCCTTCTTGAATGGTGAGTTGCAAGAGGAAGTGTATATGGATCAGCCACCTGGTTATGTCGATCCAAGTTATCCAGATTATGTATGCAGGCTTCTCAAAGCTTTGTATGGTTTGAAGCAGGGCTCTAGAGCATGGTATGACAGGATTGCCAAGTATCTTGTCAGTATTGGTTTTAGGAGAGCTCATGCTGATCATTCACTCTATGTACGTGAGAGTGATGTGGGGATTGTGGTCATTACCATATATGTAGATGACCTTATTATTGTGGGTGACAATGCTATGGAGATTGACCATGTGAAGGGTCTTCTCAAACAAGAGTTTGAAATGAAAGATTTGGGCGAGTTGCGCTACTTTCTTGGCATTGAGTTGATCAGGACTCCAGAGGGTGTATGGCTGTCACAGAGACAGTATGCTTTGTACATGTTGTCAAAGTATGGTATGGCTGATTGTAAGCCAATTTCTATTCCCTTGGATGTGAATGCAAAGCTGAGTGCAGAGAAGGGTGATGTTGTCGAGGATGTCAACATGTACAGGAAGATGGTGGGTAGTCTAATCTACTTGACTATCACGAGGCCAGACTTGAGCTACACAGTAGGCTTGGAGAGTCAGTTCATGCAGCTTCCGAGGAAGCCACATTTGGATGGAGTACGACGCATACTTAGGTATGTGCAAGGGACTCTTGACTATGCATTGTTCTATGCAGCAGATGCACCATTAGCATTGTATGGGTATATAGATGTAGATTGGGCAGGTAGCATTGTTGATAGGAGATCTAGGAGTGGCTTCATGTTCTCTTTTGGTAGTGCTGCTGTTACTTGGAGCAGCAAAAAGCAGCCTACGGTTGCTTTATCAAGCACAGAGGCCGAGTACAGAGGTGCAGCTGTTGCGGCGTGCGAGGTAGCCTGGCTACGCACATTACTTGAGGACTTGGGAGTGCAGGTGGACCAGCAAATTTTCATTCATTGTGACAACCTCAGCAGCATGCAGTTGGCTAGGAACCCAGTGTTCCATGCCAGGACCAAACACATAGAGGTCCATTACCACTACGTTCGAGAGCAAGTGTTGGCGGGCGACATCGACTTGGTCTACGTCAACACAAAGGACCAGATAGCGGATATCTTTACCAAGGCCCTCAGAGCTGAGAAGCTTCGACGTTTCCGGACTATGCTTGGACTCTGCGACATGCAGAGCTCGAGGGGGAGTGTTGAGATGTCGAGCTCTACACCTTGAGCTGGCATCCACTACGGGTCTTGGCCGCTTACGGCATTTACTCACTGGCACGTTAGGTGACCGACACGGAGGATCTCTTCCAGTGATTCTACAGCTGGACTACACTTATAGTGCCAGCCTAGTACGCTTCTAGCGAGTTCACACTTAGTGACCGCATGTACATATGTGCTACTTTTCAGCTTTAGCACTTAGTCATTTTTGTACTCTCTTTTCTGTGAAGAAGAAGAAGAAGCTTTCCATCTCTGTGTGCTTTGTGCTTGTCTTGTGTAGCTCTCTTGCATCCTCATTCTTTACAAGGAAGAGGTGGTGAGAAAGGTAGTTGAAGAAGTGCCACAGATAAACAATGCACATGTTTTTTTCTTTGATGGCTCATACAGAAAGAGCCATGATGCCTCTTCAGGGGGTATAGTACTTTATGATCCAGAGGGGAAGCTAGTATGCAAGAGAGGGTTCAAATTGGATGCACATAGTAACAATGAGGCTGAATATGCTACGTTGGAAGCCGGATTACACATTTTTTTGAAGCATGGGGTTAGAAGGTTGATCATAAAAGGTGATGCCTTGTTAGTTGTGAAGCAATTGCTGGGTGTGTGGAAGAGTAAGAACACCTCCTTGAAGGAAATGTGTTTCAGAATTAAAGGCCTATTTAAAAAGTTTGAAGCATGGAGCATCAGACACATTGAACATTCTCTAAATGGAGAGGCACATGAAGCAGCTCAAAGCATGATTGGGGAGCTATTTGTGTTGAGGACCAATTTACCTCTTTATCATGGCCGAGAAAGTTTGGCTCAAGAAGAGGAGTTTTTGCTAACAGGAATCATTCCAAAGGAGATTCAGAAGTCTAAGAAGTATGGTTTTGTGCATAGAGAATACAGGTACAAATTGATTGGTGATATCTTGTACATGAAAGGGGTTGATCTTGTGTTGAGACGCGTACCTTGGCGGGAGGAGCTTTATAGAGTGTTGGAAGAGAATCATGAAGGTGCATGTGGCGGCCATTTTGCTCTGAAGATCACCTTGCATAAGATCTTGCAAGAGGGCTATGTATGGCCCAGTTTGCACAAGGATGTTCACCATTGGTGTAGGTCTTGCAATAGGTGTCAAGCATTTGGGAAGAGAGTGTTGAAGCCAGAGCTACGAAAAACCATTATGGCGTTTGATGTGTTTGAAAAGTGGGGGATTGATGCAATAGGCCTGTTACCTATCACAAGCAGGGGCAAAAGCTATATTTTGACTGCAGTGGACTATCTCTCTAGATGGGCAGAGGCTATAGCAGTAAAGCAGATCACTGCAAAGGATGTGGCAAAATTTGTGTATGATGAACTATGTTGCAAGTTTGGGGTGCCACTAGAGCTACTTTCAGATAAGGGGCCAAGATTTAGAGCTAAACTGCTAGATTTTTTATGCGCGAAGATGAAGATTAGGCACCAGCATACCACTCCTTATTACCCACAGTGTAATGGCTTAAATGAAAGATTCAATGGTGAGTTGGTACAAATCCTTTCGAAAGTGACAGAGCACCAAGGAAAGAATTGGGATTTGGAATTTCCTAGTGCATTATGGGCTTACCGTACTTCGGTGAAGACAGGTACAGGGTTTACTCCATTTTGTTTGGTGTATGGAAAGGAAGCACTATTTCCTGTGGAAGTAGAGTTGCCTGCAGTCAAGATGCTAGAGAAGTTGCTTGGGCCGCCTAGTGATGCATGCAAAGAGAGGCTCTTACAGTTACAAGAGGTTCAGCTGGATAGGATGAGTGCATTGGAACATTATGGGCAGATGCAGGATAAGGCTTTGGCAAAGATAAATGAAAAGGTCAAGAGTAAGGATATAAAAAAACATGACTTGGTTTTACGCTACAATAGTAAGCTGGACAACACCTTCCAAAAGAAGTTTCAAATTAAGTGGGAAGGCCCTTTTAAGATAGTGGAGTGTTTTCCGAATGGTACATATCAGCTGGCTAACCTGGATGGGATTCTACATAATTCAAGGGTAAATAGATTGGGTCTTAAATTATATCATGCCAGGTTAATGATGGTGGATCAAGATGAGCTGTCTGTGGATCAAGCAGTGTTGGTGAAGGATGAGGAGACTTGTGATGCGGCGAGTCTCATATCGCTTTTTCTGTTGCTGATCATGAATGATCTAGCAGGCTAGGGGATGGGCAAATTATGTCAGGAGTTTTTTGGAGCAAGGGATTGCACATATGTACATACACATGCATGGTGCATCAAATAAAGGATTGCCCATTTTCCAGAGCTAGGTGGTTACGTGGGGCCCACATGTGTACAGGTAGGACAGGGTGTACATAGTGCAGCGATTTTCACTATTACCAGTACCAGTGTGTTTTTTCTACAATAAGGAGGATTTGGTAGCGTATAAAACTTCTCGAGGAAGCTATCCGTGGGCCGACGACATGAGGTAAGCGAGTGCGTCAGATGGCATCTAGTGGCGTCAGGACGTCGAATGGGGTCAATACTTGCACGTGGAGAAGTACGGATACAACGTGGGTGTTTTCTTGTGATAATTATGCAAAAAGGTCATCATGAGGACCATCTTTTGGGGCCACTTCACGTGGTGGTGAGATGCATTATTGGAAAAAGCTGAGTGCGAGGTGTGCGGATGATGCAAAAAGGTGACAACTATGCACTGCGAGGCCAGTTTTTGGCCTGTTCGAGGTCCGTTCGAGGTCATCTAAAAGGCCAAGGGTGCCCAAGAAATAAAGCTAAGTGTGGGAACTGCAAAAATAGAGAGAAGACTAGAAAAAGAGTGGAGAAGAGAGGAGGAACAGCCGCAACTGTGTGTTTGGCGTTTTTGGAGCCTGTTTTGGCCCTAAGCTGCTCATCCGAGGTCGGATTTGAGCACTTTGACATTGTAGACTGGGGTTTTGGGCCGTTCTGGACACGATGGCGCTATCCATTTTGCCAAATTTCTCACTTTTTTTTTGTTTTGGTTGTATAAGTTTCTAATATGAGCGAAGCTTCTGCTCCAATTTGTGATTGTATCTGGTACATTTTACCCATATTGTGTGAGCTATTTGCTCCATTGGTGTTGGCCCAAGCTCTATTGTATCTAAACATCAGAAGTTCTCCTCTTTTGATCTGATATTTTTGAGCGTGTGTGTGTGTCTCTCTCTCTCTCTGTGTGGAGTGGGTAAGTGGATAGTCTCTCTCCTCTCACTCCATCGGTGTGTTCCCTATCTCGGCCAGGTGGGTTGTGTAAGCCGAGTGGTGCCCCATAGTGTTTGTGTGTGTTTATCATTCCAATAGTGTGTGTCGGGTCATTATAGAGGCGTTCCGTGTGTTTCCATCCCGCTCACAACAGCAACAAATGTTTTCAAATACAAACTTAGCCACTTCCTTAGCTATAATCCGGGTGGTAGCAACTGCTTCAATCCACCTGGTCATGTCGTCCACACGCATGATGATATACAATTTACCTAATTGGATCCTTGGCAAAGGCCCAATGGCATCAATTCCCCATTTCTCAAATGCTCCATATGTGATTATAGGAGTCTGTGGCTCATATGTGAGCCTCTTATCGCCAACCTTCTGACACTCTTTGCTTGTTTTGTACCATTGATGCACATCTCTTTGTAAACTAGGCCACATAAACCCAGCTTGTATAACCTTCCTACTGGTGATATCAGTTGCAAAGTGCCCTCCACAAACACCATCATGGCAACTTGTAATTATTTCTATGATTTCTCTAGAGATAGGTACACACCTAAGAATTTGATCCTTACCCTTGTAGTAGAGGTCGCCATTGATAAGGCAGTATTTTGTTTCCTTGTGTCTTGTGTCCAAGAAACTCATGATGTCAGGCATAGCATCGCTATCTTGGAAGAGAGGTAGCTTCAACTTGATAGCACCCATCACTGGAACATCTTGTAGCTTCTCTCTACCTAGAGCATCTGCTTCTTGATTTTCTTCTCGAGGGACATGTTGTAATTGTACAAGTTGAAACTTCCCCAAAAGTTTCTTAACCTTGTGCAAATGGCCTAGCAAGCTATGATTTTTACAAACCCAAGTTTCTTGTATTTGTTTTATTAAAAGCATGGCATCATCAAATACATTTAATCGTTGAATACCTTGTGTCACACACCACTCTAACCCAAGAGTTAAGGCTCCGTATTTTGCCTCATTGTTGGAGTGGGAATCCAAGAGATTCCCAATGGAGAATACCTTTTCCCTTTGTTTGTTGAAGATGACAATGCCCGCTGCAACTTTGTCCACTTTCCTCTTATAGGCTCCATCAAAGAAAAGAGAGTGAGCCCTCTCTATCTTAGGGACTTCCAACACGGGTGTTACTTCTTTGTCACTTGTCTTGATCTTCAGCTTCTTTTCATAATGGCAATGAGTGAGAATGCCTCCTAGACTAGCTCTTGTGGATCTCTCCACTTTCATTGTCTAGTCAAACTCTTGCAACCTTGTGAGCCATTTGGAAATCCTAGAAGAAACATCCATGTGTTGCATTACATAAGTAAATACTTCGTCCATTGTTAAGATTATGAATGGTCTAGACAATAAATAAGAGAGAAATTTGGTGGTAGCAAACATTAATGCAAACACCATGTGCTCCACTGTCGTGTATCCCTTTTCTGATGGAGTCATCATGCGGCTAGAGAAGTAGATAGGATGCATGAAAGAAGTTTGAGGATCCTTTTGCATCAATATCGCCCCAAGTGTGCCATTGCCCACACTAGGGTTTACATAAAATGGCTCGTCCCACTTTGGAGGTGCAATGGTGGGAAGTGAGGCTAGAATTTGTTTTACCTCATTGAACTGTTGTTCATTTTCTTCACTCCAAGTGAAGATCTCTTGATGGGTAACTTGTTGTAAAGGGAGAACCACTTGAGAGAGCAGGTGAATGAACCTACTCAAATACCTCACCTTTTGAAGAAAAGACACCAACTGCTTTGTTGTGGTGGGAGAGGTAAAAGACACCAAGGTTTGAACCTTGCTTGGGTCAGCTTCAATGCCCTTGGCAGAGATCACATGGCCAAGAAGAGTAACCTTGCTTTTACCGATGTGGAATTTCTCCACATTGAGTTGGCCACCCAAAGCTTGCAGCGGGAGCTATAGATACAAAAGTCATCAATAGAACACGAATTGATTTTCCAAAAAATGGTTGAAGTGCTGAAAAGTGGTTGGAGCATTGGTGAGACAAAAAGGCATAACTCTGTAAGAAAAACATCCCCATGGTGTGATGAAGGTTGTCTTCTTTTGATCTTCTTCAGTGATGCTAATTTGGAAGTAGCTTGAATAGCCATCACATACCGTGTAGCGCTCATGTCCTACTACCTCATTGAGAATTTCATCTTGGAAAGGAAGAGGAAAATGGTCCCTCTTTGTGGCTGGATTAAGAGGTTTGTAATCAACACAAACCCTCCACTTACCATTCTTCTTTGGTGTGACTACCACTAGAGAAACCCACTCTGAGTCTTCAACAGGATAGATGAAACCTGCTTCTAGCAATTTCCTTACCTCTTTGAGCAAGGCGTCTTGCTGAATTACTCCTAGCCACTTGAGCTTCTGTACTACAAGTTTACTTCCCTCCTTGAGCTTAATGTGATATTGAACTACTGTGATGCGAGTGATTTTATCATATTCATCAATGAACAATGTGGTAAAATTACTTAGCATCAAAATATAATCTTCACGCTCCTTCCCACACCACTCACTAGAGAGCATTCGATGTAGCTTCCTTGCTTCTACTAGAGGCTGTATACCAAGTGTCTCCCCTTGGTTTGATGATGAGGCATCAAATTGCTCCATCTTCTTAGGGAGAATGACCCCCATCACCTCAATGCTATTGTCGCTTTCTTGAGTCACTGTTGACTCCTCCTCTGAAGTGGTTGAAGAGTCACTACTAGAAAACTCATCCATAGAGGTTTCTAGATCCATGTCGCGGTGCCGACCTCTCTTCATGTCATAAAGTATTGGCTTCCCTTTGGCATTCTTCATTTGGATTAGGATGGTGTCTCAGTCCTTCTTAGCTCTCATAGCCATAATCCAAGGCCTCCCTAGAATGATAGGATAGCCCTCCCCTTTGTGTGGCATGACAAAGATGTCCACATCTACCTCGGTGTTGAATGCCTTTATCCTAACTACATTTATAACACCAACACATTGAACTTTTACATTATTTGCCATTTTGGTTCGGCATGGTGCGGCCCGACTCACCTCTAAACCCAAACAGTGCATCATTTTTTCACTCATGACGCATATTTTTGCGCCACCATTGATGTAGATATTAGATATGTGTTTCCCTTTGATGTGAGCATCCATAACTGGTAGTATATCATCTAGATTCCTCCCATAGATAGCCCCAACTATCTTTGGCTTTGGTTGTCTCGTGCTAACCATCTTTGTCCATTGTCTTCTCACCCTAGGTGCTAGGTGGAGTAATTGGGGCCAAGTGAGTTTTGGGCCCTACACAGAAATATCTTGAACCAAATCAAATGGTTTAGAACATTCACCCAAAGAAAAAATTACGATGTCAATTTTATGTCGTGACTTGGATGGCGTTTTGCTAGATTTCCCTTTAGTTTTCATCTTTTCTTTCTTTTGGGAAGATTCACCATACCTAGTACGCTTTACCCCCATGGCATCTACTCCTTTAAACTTGGTCTTACCTTTTGCGACTCCCCTGATATCCTCCTCCACTTTCTCCTTTCCCTTACCTTCAAGACTGATGACACTTATTGCCTGATTGCCAAGTCATGGTGATGGTAAGGGTGGAATGAGAGGTTGTGGTGGTGATGGTGGATGTGTTTGAATGGGTGGTTGTACAATTTGCACAGGTGGTGCTTGTTGTGGTGCCCTCGGTGGTGGTGGTCTCGCTCTCAGTGGTGAAACCTGGTTTTGTCTGGCTCCTCTGTTGAAATTTTGCCTTTTTGGGTGAGGGTAGTAATACATGCCATGTCCATCCTCCCCACAATTGTAGCAGTGGTATTCTTGGTTTTGCCTTCGTTGTCCTCTTTCTTGCTCTTGATTGTGATTGTGTGCATGCCCTTGTTGCACCAAATGCATAGATATATTCTCAAGCTGAGTAATGATGCGATTCAACAGGTCTTGTTGCTCTTCGGATGCCTCTTGTGGTTGTATTCTCTAAGCGACTGTTGCAATCACTAGGGATATTCGGACTGATCTTGATTCCTCTGACTCGTTGACTCTTTATTGCATGCACAGCTTCTTGTCTTTAAGGTGGGCTACAGACACTGTCAACTCATATGTTGCGGGGAATCTCCCCTTTACCTTCTCTATAAGAGTCAACCACAAGCCAGCAATGAAATGGTCTTTCTTCAAGAAATTAGGTGCTCTTTCACCTTCCTCCAATGAGGCAACCCATCGCTCCCACAAATCCACAAACTTGGATTCATAAGTGGCATACTCTATCCAACCTCCCTGCTTTAACTCTATCAGTAGCTGCCATAACTTTTTTGAGGTTGTTCCTCCACCAAACCTCTTTACAAAGGTAGTAGATAGTAAGTCCCATGCATCCTTGGTAGCTTGGGAAAAGCATTGTACCAAGACTTGGCCTCTACTTTCATTAGTAAAGGAAAGATTAGTAGCCGTGAGGCGTCGTCATCCTTGTTGGAAACCACACAAGCGATGTCAAAGTTATCCAAAAAATCTATGGTGATGTCTTCTCTCTTCTTGCCACTAAATGTGGGAAAAGAGACACTTCCCATGATAATAAATCAATGAGCAGACAATCACAATTTTTATTTTTATTCTTTTTGGAATGACTTAGTGATTCATAAAGGTTTATACATGGGTGGAAACTTGAGTAGGAGCCAAGAAGAGCACAAAGCTAGAATAGAATAAAGATGCTTACATCAAAAGAGTGGTAGTAATCAAGAATGGGCAAGATGATGGGATGTGGGGATCTAAGGATTCCATCAAGCATCTCTACTCCAAATAGGAAAACAATCTTTTTCCGGTAGAATATCTTCCTATCAATGTACACGTTTACATGCATGTGTTGCAAGAAACAAAAAGGAAAGACTTCTGGCCTATTGTTGCTATCCATGTTGGATGTGGGGAGAGGCTTTGACCACTAGAGTTGCATACCTTAAGTGTTGACAAGGTGATACTTTCACCACATGCCTCTACCTCTTGTTGAAGTCCACATTATCCTCCATATTGGGTTCAAAACAAACTGGGTGAGAAGAGTCTACCTCAATCGGCTTTCCATTTTGCATGCGGCGGCGACACTTGGATGGTCGTACTTGACTTGAACTCTCTAGGCCTAGAGAGAGCGTAGGCCCACTTGCTTCCACCAAATGCTTTAGGCTTTGTGGCTTGGACTTTGTGGTTGATATAGTTGACGACTCTTCTCTGACCATTGGAGAGAAAACACTTGGTGCTACACAAAATGTGACTGATGTGAGAGTGCTGATGCGGTTCTCAAAAGCAAAACTCATTGTTCAATATTTCTTCAACTCCTCTCTCGGCACTGACAAAATGCTTTGGTTGACAGCAATGATGACATTTTGTAGCCCTCCCTCTTGATTTGCGATCAACACAAGCAATGCGCGATGATTTGGATATTGACGACACTACAACCTGGTAGTAGCACTTCAATGAAGGCCTTGAGTGCTTCTACAGTCCCCTCTTCTTCGGTCCTCCAGTTTGAAAAATCTTGTAGCCACTTGTCCATGATAGATAGCATGCATGGCTACTCTTTGTTGACTCAAGGTCTTTGCAAAGCCCTCCTCAGTGGGGGCACCAAATGAGAGGTGGAAGTGCAAAATAGACCAGGTGGCCTCCTCATCATGGGAGGTACACAATAGGGGAGCCACCTAGCAAAATATGCGGTTAGGACGCATACATATACACAATCAAACATGCCATGGCAAACAATTTCAAGATCCACACCCAAGTGTGGGATAGGGTGGTCAAAAAACAAGATGAAAGGAATGGTGAGTGAGTGAGAATGGGTTTACCACTTGTGCATGTAGTAAGGAAGATAATGAGGTAAGGGAGAAATGCAAGTATGCTCACTTTTCATACCAGAGGTGGCAAATCCGCACACCTTAAGATGCAAGTAGAAAGATGATAGGAATATGAGAGGGAGAGAGAGTGTGTGTATGGTGGCAAATCCACACACCTTAACATAAGAAAAATGGAAAGAACAATCATAAACCATACTCACAATGAAGTGTATCCCAAACAACACAAGGTATGGCACCAAGATGGAGTGTGCTGATTGCTTGCAAAAGATGAATATAATAGGTAGCATAGGGAAAGAAGATGAGAAGGGAACAAGACCGTAGGAAGCATAATGGAGAGATGGGAGTTGATGGCAAGGAATATCATGAGTGTAGCCATCATTCTTCTTCTTGAAATCGTGTCTTCAATCCTTCATTACAAGTGTGTGGAGATATGGTGCTCATTTTGTGCATGGTGATGGTGATGGTGTTGTGATTATGTGATTAGGGTTCATAAAACTAGCATGTAGCACAAGGGTGTGTATGTGGGTATGGGATAGTGTGCATATGGGGTAGTGTGTGTGTGTGTGTGTGTGTGTGTGTGTGTGTGTGTGTGTGTGTGTGTGTGTGTGTAATGTGTGGTCATTTACAAAGGAGAAGGTCTCCTTTTATAGGCCAAGAGAGTGATCGGGGAAGAGATTATTAGCAAGAGGAGTTATTACAAAGTAACCTCAATTAGAGGCATTCCCCCAATGAGAGAGATTTGTGTGCCCTGCTTATTGACCAATTTCCTCCTAATCGCCTTCATCATGGCAAGCTTTGTCTCCATGCCACCTTCCATAGCTTGAGTCCAAGAGCTTCCTTATAATATTTGAGAGAATATTGATAAAATAAGTGAAAATAGAGCAATAATGGTGAGAAACCTATAAGAAATTGTGTGTGTGAATTTCGATAATCATGACTTCTTTCCATGTGGACAGATAGACTCCACCATTTCAACCATACCTCCCAAACCGTAGCTTTAAAAATTATTGAAAAAATATAAGCCAAAGGATCATCTCAACGCCTACAACTTTGTTGTTGAAAACTTTTTCCAATTCGGAATGGAAAAATAGAGGAAAATCGCACAAAAATATGTGTCCATCTTTTCCCTTCCAAAAGTCTTTCAGGTGGTCCCCTCTTGACTTCATGTACAATCCTTGTGTCCACAAGTGAATTATGCTTGAATTTGATAATATTTTGTTGACTCCAACTCCATAATGCATAAGATTCTCCTCCCTTTCACTATTGACTTTTACTCTTCACGTGTAGTGACCGTCAGGTGGTGACTCTCAGGTAGAATCAGCATTTAGTGATTTTTCTTTTCATAGGGTTTGTTCCAACCTCTCCTTATTCCGAGATCCAAATGTGTCAAAACCATAGCTATGTACAAAATAAATACATATGTTTTTTTGTGCTTTTCATGCATCAAGTGCATACTAAGAGAGAGGTGGAGCAAAATTTGAAAAACGGACCTCACCGCGACAACCACATCATTGACATGCAGTATGCCACGTGTCCTCCATGCGGTGATGCACCCTTCCCAATGACAATGAGCGACTCAATTAAGTGTGGCCGCCGCCACGCATATTCCACCGTTATTAATGATGATGATGTCCTTGGCACTTATATAACGTTTCTATTTCCGTATACCCCACTGTTGTTTGACCTTTGCCCTCACGTCTTAAGAGACACCTTTTGCAACCTAACCTTCTCATTGCTCAATCTCCTTCTCTTTCTTCCGCACAACGCTTTCCATGGCAAATACTTTTTTCCATGGCTCGCATGAAGCAGATCGCAAGGAAGGTTTACCTGCAAGACAACCAACCTTCATTCCTCAAGAGTAGTAGTCAAAACCCTGCATAATCTTCGGACAACAATGTGTAGTCGGAGGTACGAGCAGAACCGAAGCGTTCTGCTTGAGCTGCACTAACTCTAGAGGCATATCTCTCTGTCTATTCCTAAGTTACCCGTCCAAAGAGTAGTTCACCAGATTTGTGAGAACGCGAATTTGGATTATCGGTGGGCCAGGAGTGCGATGGGTTTCCTCCACGAGGCAGCCGAGGACTTCTAATCGAGTTGTTCCAAGACAATATGTCCTCACAGCTCATGCTCACAGAGTGACAGTGATGCCCCAGGATATCAATTCTCTTAGGTTGTTACGCTTCAGATACGACAAGACACTGGCACCAGTCCATCTATCTGATAAGAGAATGGACAACATTTTGGCAATCCCTCCAGTCACCAAAGTGAAGGTGTATGATGTGAGCACCACACAGCACACGTATGCCACACGTTTGAATGTGGAGAGGTTCCAAGAGCTACTTGTGAAAGATCCTTCAACCAAGTCAAATGAACGGGAGAGCAGCAATTGACCAAGCTAACACTGAGACCCTAGGTTTTCTCGATCCAACTTTCGACGTAGTACTTTTGGTCTGGGGTCAAAATTTGTATTTTTGTTTCGGCCCTCACAAGATAGTTGTTTTTTGAAATAGTGAGAGGAAGCTTACGAACCAAATTATAAATTTTGATATCTGGTATGTTCTATTATTTTTGTAGAGGTATTTATTTGATTCTGGCTTACTGGAGATCCTCATCAATTAATTTTCTCAATTTGCAGCATGCTAATGTCCAACCTTTCATGGACTCAACAATCCGAGCTAGCCGTTTTGGATTCATAGCTATTAGTCGTGCTTACCTCGGAGACCACGTCCCTGATAGAAGTCGTTGATTGGTTTCAACTAGTCAGCATGGACACGGCAAAAGTTCTACTTTTAGCTT
Source organism: Adiantum capillus-veneris (assembly GCF_014529385.1). NCBI lineage: Eukaryota > Viridiplantae > Streptophyta > Polypodiopsida > Polypodiales > Pteridaceae > Adiantum > Adiantum capillus-veneris. The sequence continues at coordinate 92,217,641 of NC_140949.1, read as the reverse complement.
ACAACAAAAAGTAATTGTTTTTTATCTCGCCATTTTTAAATATTTTGTATAGTATGAATAGCAAACTAATTCCTTGTTTTGTGCAATCAGTTCACATTGGAGCCTTGTTGGATTAAACATTGAGTGCAAGTGTTGCTACCTTGTAAATTTTGCGCATGGTTTTCATGGGAATTTCTGAAGGTACGTAGTTACTTGTTTCTTGATTCTGCAATTTTGATGCAACGTGTAGTCACCATATGCTATGTCTTGCAGGTCTATTCAGAAACTTGTCGTAGGAAGCATTGACCCAAGACAGTGTTTGGGAAGATATGCTGATTTTGAGTTGCAAGGTCCCAAAACAAGACGACGAGCATTCGTGTGGATAGAGAGTTCTTGCAAATGCGGAGCTTCTTCTGGAACGTATTTATGCTGAGGAGCATAGAAGTGTAAGTGCAATATTTTGCTTTTGTAATTCTTTCACTCATGATCTCTTTGAATCACATATAAAAGCTAGGGAATTCATTTGCAAGCAAGGAACTTGGCAGATTATTTGAATATTCATGTGGAGGCATTCAGGATGAAGATGATCCAGAATATGATCAATCTTGTGGAGACTCGTCCTCTAGGAGCCGCCGATGCATTTTTTGTGCCACCGTCATGACCACAACCTCGGTCTCCACATCAGAGGTACAAAGCAATGCCTCAACCAACGACAGACCAAGCGCTTGGACCTGTCTCCCCTCGTGTTTCTAGCCACTCAACCTCCAGTCTTTTTGTGATACCCGATTTTACCGAGGAAGACGAGGCCACTGCACAATTTTTTCCTCAACCCCAAACCCCTCACCCAACCCCCAGACCGTCTCTTGAGCCTTTACATTCCACTCATGATAATCAAGCCTCGGAGAGACTCCCCATGAGAGCTACTCATCAATGGATTTAATTGGACATTACTGTGTACATTTATTAAACCCAATATAAAGACAACTTGAGTCAATTTTCAAAAGATAAATTTCTCGGACTTTATTTGCAAGAAATTCCTTAACAATTCATTTTCGCATGAATATAAATTGCAAGCTTGTTGTCAACCGCTTTCTTTGATATTGGCATTTCAGAGCAATGTGATATATTGTGTGAGCCGTCTTCTTCAATCAAGAGTTGCATTGCACTAGAAACAATCGGTCATCCTTCATCTCTACGCACAATGTCTTCTTATCCTTTCTCTAAGACACCTGTACGACAGTCAATCGAACAATTAGATTAGACCAATATTTGGTGATGATAACCAGCAGGGAAATAACTAACGTTGCATTTATGTTTACATACAAAACATACTACCTTTCGCATGCTGCACTGGAAAAAATATTTTGGAGGTAGGCAGAGGTCAACCTTGTTCTCCAAATCCTCGTGAACTTATCGTAGTGTCACATTTCCTCGAATGCTAAGAATACTTAGCAGATCAGGTCCACACCATACCTCAAGCATTCTCAAAGGATTGTTCAGGTCATCAGTTAAATCTTGGTCCAAAGCTACCAGATGACCATTCACTCGGTGCCACCTTATGTAGTGGAAGGAAGCTATGAAATTTTGAGAAGCTATCATGCACTTACACACAATGAACTTCTTATTTACCTTGCATAAGATGCCATCAGAATCATGGACATCCCAAGATTCATCCAAAAAATCAAGACATTTCTCTGTCTTGCAGAGTAGCATAGTTCATCAAAAATGCCAATAATGTAATCCACTGATTGCCAGTCTTCTTTGTCAAAAGGATAAATATCTGCAAGGCAGGTTAAACACACAATACACGAGTGAAGAGTAAAATATATTGTGGATGTAAGATAACTTACAATTTGGTCGCTTTGTTGGAAATCTTGTTGGCGTTGTTCATAGACACAACTCTGAGTGCATATATGCATGTTCAATGAGAACCTCGTCGACTATTTTTCTCGTTTTTCACCCTACCTTTATAATTGTTCACAAAATCGTTGTCCGTGCGCTTTCTCTTCCTGGTCTATAGGAGAACCCAGCAAGCCATCGACCGTTGTCCAAATCAAAGTTGTTGAAACTTTTGACAGACTTAATACTTGTTGATGGTCGTCAAGGTCTTATGTTCTCCATTAATGATTCTTCTATGGCAAGATGCACAGCACAGATGTGAGAGGGGGAGTGTTTCTGAGCGCAAACACAATACAGTCAAATGCGAGCAGAATAGTTAGTTGAGCGTAAATGAATGAGAATGAGCGGGAACACTCTAGTCTCTCCTATCAAAAAATGCACACAACTGCATTGAGTATGAGTTATGGTACATTTGTCCTATATTCGGTCCTGAAAAGAAAGATTCAAGCAAATCACAACCTATATTAGTGTTAAAGTTTTTTATGCAACTAAATATTTTTTTTTTAAATGTTGAAATTTGAGATAAAAACAAGGAAAATCGGAGCTACCGTTACAGTAGCCTGCCATCCATCGGTCGCGTTGCATTCTCTCTCTAGTGCTAAAAGGACCAAATTTGAGTCCAAACTTTCCCTAATGTTTCATTCATCCGACACCATGCTTCTACAATGTTCCAACACCTCAAAAAGATCAAATGGTCATTTGAACATTTCATATGCATCTAGGAAATAGCTTCTATCTCCTCCTTCCATCAAAGGTACCAATTTCTATGTAGGTGTCTCTTCTAGAATCTTCACAAGATCAATAGACATTGCTACCTACAAAACACTTCTTAAACAACAAAACTATCTCCAAAAACACTCTAGAAACAAAGCCAAAAGGCCACAAAGAGGTCCCCAAAACTCATCGTGGAGAGTGTGCACGAAGCAATAAGGGCAGCCATGACAAGAGCAGACAGCCCCCCTTGTGTTGTTTTGGACCAAAGCGTTGATTCCATACCATAGGATGAGAGATACTCCACTACAACGCATGGGAGTTGCTTGCATTATTCAAAAAATAAGAGAATTGATGCATGAAGTGATAATGGACCTTTCCTAATGTTCAAAAAGCCAGAGTCGCTTCATTTTGGCAAGGCTCTCCACAAGACTAGATGAAGTGATGGGAGACAATAGTGAGGTCATATAGCTATTACCTCGCTTGGTCTAGTCTTAAAATGCTATGGAAATTGTGTCAAAATTTTTGGAACCAAGACCCCAAAAAGTCCTCTTTCAACAATGAATATTTATATAGTCAAACCTCTATGGGTAGTCCTTGTGGTAGACTTTGACATGTACGATTGTAAGATAATCGTTATTGCCACGTGTCATAGGGTGATTGGTCCAAGTGTTAAGCGTAATGAGAACACTATATAAGGTCCTTGCAACATCGATTCTAATGTTTTCTTTGGATCAACATGAAGCATTTGTGACCTCTACTACATGCTTTGAATTGCAATATTGTGTCGTTTGGGTAAAGTCCATACCCAACTATAGCCTCTGAATGCATCAAAGCCAAGAAGTCCTTCATGAAATGATAGCATTCACATGAAGTCCTTCAAGAAGCAATAGCAGCCACATTTAAAATCAAGAGGGACCTTTTTCTTGCGCCGCTTGAGAAGCTTTCTCTTTCTTTGAATTCCACTTGTAGCGGCATAAAGCGATAAGGCCCATTGTTGCTTTTACCTAGTCTTTTTCATGTTGTTTGATTTGAAGGCAAGGATGATAGAGGAGATTTGTCGGGTCAAAGGGATCAATGAAGTTTTCAAGGTGGAAACACGTGGAGAAGGAAACCATGGCAATAAGTACAAGGTTCAAATTTGCAAAGAGCCAACTTGCACGTGCCCATATTTTCAAGACTTTGTTGGACACAAGCGACCCTATCTTGCATGTAAACACATTTACTTTGTATTCTTGTGCCTTAGGTTTAATCTAGAATGAGAATATGTTTATCCATAATCCCATTATTGGCATAGTTCAAGTCTTCAATGCACTAGGTAGAGAGCCTATTTATCCTACCATAGAAGCTCAAGAGCACACAACACAGGAAGCAGTATTGGTAAGTGTATCAATACAAAGATAAAGATTACTTACGAGTGATGAGTGTACATATAAGCCGGATGGGAAAAAAGTCTGAAAGAGGGAAAAAAGTGCCCAATGCCCCTAAGTGTGTTCACACACATCACTATCATAATATGGTAACAGAGATGGAAGCAAGTAACAAAGCTATTGGAGTAGTGCTACTGCAAGAAAGGCCCCCTATTAAATTTTAAAGCAAAAAGTCAAATTCTACTCAACATAATTATTTTATTTCTAAACATGTGCTTTATGCCATCTTTCATGCTTTAAAAACATAGCAACATTACTTGTATTGTTCTCAATTTGAGAAAAAAAATGAATGCATCAAATGGTTTGCACAACAGAAAGGTTTTAAGCCAACTGGGTTGAAATACTTGACAAGTATCTCAGTACAATGTTGTATTTGATGCTTTAAGTCGTATGCCTAAGGTATATTCTTTTTCATTTACAAAAATTCAAAGTAATTTTTTGCAATCTCTTAAGCGCAAATGGGAGCATGATTAGTCTTACTCCGTGGTGTGAGGTTATGTTTAAAACAAGATCTCACCAATACTCCGTGGTGTGAAGTTATATTTAAAACAAGATCTCACCAATACTCAAGTTAGTGTTCAAGAAGACTATACCCTCAAGGGGATCTTGATCTTCCCAATCACTACCCTCAAGCTATGTGGTAATAATAGGTCCATGTAATGACCATCATTGAAGAGAAGGACCCAACACTCGACTTACAAGATGTGGTCAAATCTTTACAGTTCAAGAAGAAGAAGTGGAGTAGGAATTCAGCTTCAAGGGGAGGAGCATTTGCAGTTAGTTTTAGCAAAGAGGGACATATAACCAAAAATTGTCTAGCAGCAAAGGCTTGTAACATTTGTGGGAAGAAGGGCCCCCTTCCTTGTGCTTCAAGAAAAAGGTAGCACCAACGCCGTGAGAAGCCTAGAAGATCACTTTTTTTGGAAGAAGAAGATAAAGAAAAAGACAACAACAACCTTCTAGTCTCTTGCGACTACAACTATGACGGCATTATCTAGCTTTTGTTTTTCTTGTATTTACCTCGCTGTATTTTTTTCGAGATATCTTGGATTAACTTGGTCTCGGTCTTTATACATTTGTTCGAGGGGAGATATGCAGTGTCTCTTGGATTATAGATGTTTTGTCTCCGACATTGGGGATGGTCTCTTGGATTGGAGATGTTCTTTTGCTCTTGGATTGGAGTGTGTTAGAGTTATCAAATATCATAGTTTAAACCTCAAGGGGAGGATTGTTAGGTCTATGGGATTTATCATATGTGTGTAATACCTCTTGTCTACTAGATGCTTAGATGGCATGGAATCATTTGATAGTGTGTAGGTACCCACGAAGGGCGTTTCAAGAGGGTGTGGACTCACTTAGACTTAGTTAAAGGGTCGCTAAAGTAGCCTAAAAGAGCACCCATGAGTTCACAATTGGATTTGGGTTTATTTGAAGCCTCCTAAGATGTCATGTATGATGTTAGATGAGATACCTACACTAGCTCTATGCTAATTTCATAAATGGTTCTCTATTTTATCCTCCCTAATCTCTACAAAAGACACTGAAGACACAATAATAGTACACTTTTCAACAAATCACAAGTTGACACATTAGCAAGATTCCAAATATATTCCAAATTTTTATCTCTAAATTGAGGGGTTGTATGTCTTTTGAAAGGCACCCATCTCACAATTGGCTCCTTTACCCCAAGTCTATGCACAATTCATCAATTTTTAGTATGTGGCCAACCTATTACATCATGAATTACACACACACACACACACACACACACACACACTTTGTGATTGATTTACAAATGGGAAACCTCGAAATGAGGAAAACCCATCAAAAAGATTAGATACAAAGGGCAGAACACCGAAGTATTCTGTAAAAACCACACACACATACACACGTGCGCGCGCACGAATGACTTTTTTTGTTGCCTCTCTATCCAAGGTCTTGACTTGCCAATTGTCACATTGGTCCTGGTTCCTATTTGCAATTCCCCTTTGTTGTCATAAGAGGTCCCCTCCTTTTTTGCTTCTCTTTTTCACATGATTTAATGAGGAGCTACCAAAGGTTTGGATAGACCGTTACCTCCTATCGAATAAGACATAATGCCCAAAAAAGGCTTGAATACTAGCTGAATTCAATATTGTGGGACACCACACTTTGATGTTTAATTCATGGCATGTCCATTGTTGGGTAGTATCAAATTTGTACTATATCCCGTTCTAACGTTATCTCTGTAGAGAATTTTGAGGGAAGTTTACCATGTATAAAGAGTGTCAATTGATCCTCTTGTAGGAAAAGGGAAGTGCATAGTACTAAACTTGATATTACGAGCTACAAATTTAGGACCTACACAACACCCCATATTGTTTCTCTACATCAGAAAGGCACTTTGTGTGTGTGGTTCTTTGTCTTCGACTTTGCCCAATGCTTTCTTTTCTTCTGTGTTTGTTCTTCCTTCTTCATTTGCTATTCTTGTTTTTTTGTTTGCATTTGCATGCATTACGCTAACGACTATATGTGTATGGGGGTAGATGTATAGGATGATAGGATTGGTAATGTGCATGTTGAACAAATGGTGTGTGTGTGTGTGTGTGTGTGTGCGCGCGCGCACGTGTGCATGTATGTGCACACGTGTCGTGCTTATGGTCACAAACAAGTTTTTCTTCTCTTCTTTTGTTTTTTGGTTCACGCTTTCTTTGTTTGCTGGCATCAGCAAACATACCATCGTGCACACTTTTGTGGACTTGATGTCCTCCACTAGTAGTGGCTTCTTACTTTCCTTCTAGGTCAATGATCCAAAAATTTCTTCCTTTCGTGGTTTTGGTTTCCCCAATAATTCTTAAGATGTCTGAATTTGGTCCCCTTGCTTAATTGGGTGGTATGGCGACTCATTTTCTAGTTCTGTTGTTTTTCTCTTTTGGATGGGGTGGGTTTGCAACTTTCCTCTTTTGGGGTGGCACCAGTCGACCTCTCCTTTTAGGCATGCCCCTTTAATGATTCGACTTTGTTGAGCTTCACCTTTGACAGTTTTTGGCAACAACCACTCATCTAGCAATTTGGACACTGTGTGTGTGTGTGTGTGTGTGTGTGTGTGAGTGTGAGAGAGAGAGAGAGAGAGAGAGAGAGAGAGAGAGAGAGAGAGAGACTTTTGTATTTTTGCATTTAAGTGGCTTGGTGCCCTACTCTTTGAAATTTGCTTTCAGATTGAATACTTTTCAAGAGCCTAGGATATAACTAAGAACCTATAACATAGAGGAACACTTTGGTATACCACTACTCTCCAAAAAGTGCAAAATCAAACATTAAGAATTTCTAACATTTCTGAAAGCTGCGAAATTGGACACTATTCAAGCCCGAAACAAGTTGACAACCGATGAATTAAGGCATTTGCAAATTAGAAAGGAGAAAACAAATAAGCTCAACTCAATGAAATTCATCTGTTTTCTGCACAAAAGAACGACCTCAAATGAGGATGGACGAAGATATTACTATTAACAAAGACTCGACTTCAACATCACACACCAAAGCCTTACAAAAAGCATGGACAAAACCACTATTTTAGATTTTGACCTTTCATGCCACAACCACAGTTGCCATTGGTCCATTGCACTGGTAAATGAATATACTGTGAAATACATCTACTTTATCAAAATGTACAGCAAATTTCGCACACAAATCCTGAGCATTGGAAGCTTATTGGAATGTACTCAAGGGCTATATCCATCACCTTAGCTTGAAATAAAGGACCACAGCTATCACCACAAGCAACAAGGCAATGAGCCCACCCATGATAAACTTGTTGCGCCCCATCCTGTTTGCCATATTCTTCAAAATCTTCTTGCTTTTCCCGAGATTATCATCAACTCCATGTAGCTGAATTAAAAAAAGAAACTTCAAATCTCAGCTCTCTCTCTCTCTCTCTCTCTCTCTCTCTCTCTCTCTCTCTCTCTCTCTCTCTCGCGGGATACGACGTTAAAATACTACTCTTCTTCTTCTTTCTCTGACTCTAGCATATTAGGGTATAAGACACATGGGCAGTAGCCGATCTGGCCTTGAATAAGCAATTAAGAATAAATGCTTCCTTCTCTCCACAAATCGTCCCTTTCTTTGCATGCATATGCGCGCACGTGCGCACGCCTGTGTGTGTGTGAGAAATCATAGAGGCCTTACTGTGTCAGTTGCATGCAAGAGAGTCTGGCGTTGCTGATGTAAGTCTTGCAGTATCGAAACACCCAGTTCTTCTGTTTCCAACATCACCCTCTTACTGTCCTTGATTCTATCGCCGGTTTGGTTTATTCTGTCGGTAGACATTAGCAATCTCTGTCTCTGATCTGCTGAAGCCTGCACAAAGAGTCAACATGCTTATGATAACCTACAGTTCCATACTTCAAAACGTGACAAAGAAGCCAACCGAGTAAACCCCTACACAATGGAGATTTTAGCAGGTGATATATTCTAATGATCTAAACAGACCGTGCCACTATTGGCAAGCCCCGCCTCCAGCAACTCATCCCTTGAGCTGATGTAATCACTTGAAGCAGCCGATTTTTTCACGTCCTTTTTCAGATTATTCAAGTCTGACTTATACTCGCGAAGCTTGGCCAAAAGAGCCGACTTCTGGCTTGGCTGAAGGCTTCGAGCCTCAAGATCCATCCTGCGGATCTGCAAAATCAACCCACAGGATTTTAATAGATAGAACCTCCACTACCCATATTGATACAACTAAATTCATTTGCTCCACGCACCAAAGACTCGGCTTCGTCCAGGCCAGCATTGAGTTCTGAAAGTTTCTGCTTCTTTTGCTCTGCAGAAAGATACCAAAAGCAAGAGAAATCATGTCATACCAACCACGTTGCAGTGCAGACAAATTTCGAGATAAAACATCCTCGAATTCATACCAAGCAGGTTCATATAGGAAAAGGGCTAAGATGATGTAAACACAGTTTCTTTTTTTTTGCCTATTAAGCCTCCCTTGCCCCTAAATGCCATTGAAATTCCTCCCAGTGACTTGGTGCAATTAGACTTAAAGCTTCTAATAACGTCTTCAAGAGTGTCTTTCAGCCCCCAGCTGCTCATTTGTCAGTTACCTTCATAGAACATCCTAAGAGGTGGAGGGAATAAAAAATGAAGTACATAAAGCAAAGAGAGTTGTTAATTGGCTCCAAAATCCACACAACAAATGCTGCAACAAATACACTAAGCAAGCCACGAGATCATCTCTCCTTCAATGCATCTTCCATCGAATTGACGGACTAACACTGCGCTTTTTGCTTTTGACGCCCTTTAACAAACGAGTAAGGGGCTTGGGAATACGAGCGTAGTCTTTAATATATTTTTGAAAAAAGCCAGTAAAAGATTTTACTTGCCTAATCGTGCGAAGAATGGGCCAATCCAGCACAGCCCGTATCTTCTCGAGGTCAATGCAAATACCATCAACCGAGATGACATGACCCAGATACAGCAATTCGGTGCGGAAAAACTCGCACTTACTTTGCTTCGCATACAATTTTTCCCACCTCAAAACAAGCAAGACGAGACGAAGGTGTTGCGAATGCTCCTCGAGTATTTTGCTGTAAATTAAGATGTCGTTGAGAAACACAACAACCCACTTTCCCAAATACAGACAAAAGAGATCATTCATCATTTGTTGGAAAGTGGCAAGAGCGTTGGTTAACCCAAAGGGTAAAACCAAAAAATGGTGATGTCCATACCGTGTACGAAACGCGGTTTTTGGGACATCACGCGGATGTATCCGTATCTACATCCGCATCTGATGGTACTCGGAACGTAGATCGACCTTGGTGAAATAACGAGCACCCGAGAGTCGATCCATAAGGTCATCCATGCGAGGTAACGGATATTTATTCTTGACAGTGACCTTATTGAGACCTTTGCTGAAGCGCATTCCTCCGTCCTTTTTAGCGAGAAGACCAGAGCGCCCCACGGAGGCTTACTGGGTTCAATAAAATCTTTGGCAAGATAGGCTTGAAGCTGCCTAGCTATCTCGTCTTCCTCTTTCGGCGATCAACCGCCTTTGGAGTGCCGCCCACAGAGAGTTGCCTGCTGACGCCGCTCCTAATCTACACCGCCTTGCGCCTCCAGCTCGCACGCTGCCGTGCGCTTTGCCGCGTGCTCAGTCCCTTGTTGCCTGCGCTGCTCTGCACTTGGCTGCCTGCGCATTGTTGTTACCAGCGTGCCACCAGGGGCTGCCTATGTCCACTGTGTCACAAGACGGACACCACGTGCCAGTGGAAAAGAACAGACTGAACAAACTTTTTGCATTTCAATAACAACTGAACCGAAAGAGAAAGACGACACGCGACAAGGATGTAAAGAATGAGGATGCAAGAGAGCTACACAAGACAAGCACAAAGCACATAGAGATGGAAAGATTCTTCTTCTTCTCACAGAAAAGAGAGTATAAAATGACTAAGTGCTAAAACTGAAAAGTAGCACATATGTACATGCGGTCACTAAGTGTGAACTCGCTAGAAGCATACTAGGCTGGCACTATAAGTGTAGTCCAGCTGTAGAATCACTAGCAAAGATCCTCCGTGTCGGTCACCTAACGCGCCAGTGAGAATGTCGTAAGCAGCCAAAACCCGTAGTGGATGCCAGCTCAAGATGTAGAGCTCGACATCTCAACACTCCCCCTCGAGCTCTGCATGTCGCAGAGTCCAAGCATAGTCCGGAAACGTCGAAGCTTCTCAGCTCCGAGGGCCTTGGTAAAGATATCCGCTATCTGCTCCTCTGTGCTGACGTAGACCAAGTCGATGTCGCCCGCCAACACTCGCTCTCGAACGTAGTGGTAATGGACCTCTATGTGCTTGGTCCTGGCATGGAACACTGGGTTCCTAGCCAACTGCATGCTGCTGAGGTTGTCACAATGGATGACAATCTGCTGGTCCACCTGCACTCCCAAGTCCTCAAGTAATGTGCGTAGCCAAGCTACCTCGCACGCCGCAACTGCTGCACCTCTGTACTCGGCCTCTGTGCTCGATAAAGCAACCGTAGGCTGCTTTTTGCTGCTCCAAGTAACAGCAGCACTCCCAAAAGAGAACATGAAGCCACTCGTAGATCTCCTATCAACAATGCTACCTGCCCAATCTGCATCTGTATACCCATGCAATGCTAATGGCACATCTGCTGCATAGAACAATGCGTAGTCAAGAGTCCCTTGCACATACCGAAGTGTACGTCGTACTCCATCCAAATGTGGCTTCCTCAGAAGCTGCATGAACTGACTCTCCAAGCCTACTGTGTAGCTCAAGTCTGGCCTCGTAATAGTCAAGTAGATTAGACTACCCACAATCTTCCTGTACATCTTGACATCCTCAACAACATCACCCTTCTCTGCACTCAGCTTTGCATTCACATCCAAGGGAATAGAAATTGGCTTACAATCAGCCATACCATACTTTGACAACATATCCAAAGCATACTGTCTCTGTGACAGCCATACACCCTCTGGAGTCCTGATCAACTCAATGCCAAGAAAGTAGCGCAACTCGCCCAAATCTTTCATTTCAAACTCCTGTTTGAGAAGACCCTTCACACGGTCAATCTCCATAGCATTGTCACCCACAATAATAAGGTCATCTACATATATGGTAATGACCACAATCCCCACATCACTCTCACGTACATAGAGTGAATGATCAGCATGAGCTCTCCTAAAACCAATACTGACAAGATACTTGGCAATCCTGTCATACCATGCTCTAGAGCCCTGCTTCAAACCATACAAAGCTTTGAGAAGCCTGCATACATAATCTGGATAACTTGGATCGATGAAACCGGCCTGTTCAATCCAAAAAGGGCGGTAGACTTTACTTTAAACCTTGATTTAGCTTTTACCCATTATTAGTCGTCTATTTTACCTGTACTTTCAAGACACAACAAAGGGGAGAGGGATACAGGCTGCTAGATTGCACCTGTATGAGTAGACAGACACCAGATTGGCCCCTAACTTAGGCGCCCCTTTCGGTATTTCTTTATTGTTCAAAAGAGGGAATAAACGCTGTGGTTCCTACAAGCTGCCCCGCACAAACTCGGCTGAATTTCCACTGTTCCAGCCCGATTTCGGCAGCATAACTGTACTAGAACCCTTCACGGTCAGTATTCCCACGCATTGACTGACTTTCCCGACGCATACGGGCACTTTGCAAAACCTGGCGAGAATCTGCAGCACGCTGAATTCTCTGTTTTCAGCCCTGAAAATGCGCCAGATCGCCTGTACAGCGGTCCCCTTGCGTCCCCGAACCTCCTGGGGGTATTAGGGTCCGTTTAGGGCCAAAACCCTAAACCTGCAAAAATACACAGCAGGCTGTAATTCACTGTTTCGGGCTCCGTTCCGCGTGCCGGTCGCATCCCTAGCAAATCCTCGAGCTCCCGCACCTGTAGGGCTACTTGCCCTTTGAATCGGACGAGATTTCTGGCGTGAAACCTCTCCGAATTCACCTGTACCTGCGGGGGGATTAGCCGCTAGCTAATCCAGTACCTGTGCAAGAGGCTCTTGCCTCGGCAATCGCGCATGAACCCACACAACTGTACATTGGTCAAATGAAGAGCCCACTAGAGGGGCATAACATACTGCCAAAGGGGAGAGAGAGGGCAGTGCGTAGCGTGCAGGGCATCACTCCTGGCACCGCACTGTGCATAAGAGGGAAAGCAAGCACTCCATAGCTCTTAACCTGTGACAAAAGCTGCAAATGAGCCTCTCCCAGCTTAAAATTCAGCGCCACTTCTTGTTGCATGAGGCAAGTGCACCAGAAGGTGCCACTTGGCACATTTATAAGCATTTTCCCGTTTCGGGGTTGCCGCCTAAAAATATCCCAACCGGTTGCCCAGTTGACTTCACGGCAGAGTAAGAAAATGTTCCCTTTGTCATTCCGGAGGTAATGACGCCAACACATTTTCAGGTCCCAAAATAGCAGTTCCCTAAATTTTAGGAGATGCTGCCATTGTATCTTTCTAGGTCATCCGACCCTCTTTGTACACTGCGGCCACATCCAGAACTAAAATGTAGCCTCTGTAGCAAAGGATTCCACTTTGGCTAGTCAATGACCCCACTTGGCTAACCATAGTCCTTGTCCAACCTTAGTGCTCTCTTGCCCTCAGGCCTGGACTCCCTCTGGACAGTTCCACACTAGCTATGCAATGCAGGGCAGTTAGATTTCCCGAGGGGTGTTTCCAAAAAGTGAAAGTAAATAGATAATAAGAAAGAAATCAACAAAAAGGATAGATAGTAGTCACACGCTGGTGACAATCGACATAACCAGGTGGCTGATCCATATACACTTCCTCTTGCAACTCACCATTCAAGAAGGCATTCTTTACATCCATTTGATGCATAATCCATCCTCTAGATGCAGCCACTGCTATGACAGCTCTCACAGTCGTCATCTTTGCCACTGGAGCAAAAGTCTCCTCATAGTCTATGCCATACGTCTGTGTATACCCTTTGCGACCAGCCTTGCCTTGTGACGCTCAATGTTACCATCAACCTTATGCTTAGTTTTATACACCCATTTACAGCCAATAGCTTTCTTGTCACTTGGCAATGGCACCAACTCCCATGTGTCGTTTGCTTCCAATGCCGCCATCTCTTCATTCATTGCATCATCCCAATACACATTTCCAACTGCATCCTCAAAACATGTGGGCTCCACATCCTGTATCACCTTAGCCATGTAGGCTTGGTGATGCGCTAGATACCCATCATAAGTCAATTTCTAAACTGGATTTCTGACTCTATTAGATCTGCGTGGTCCTGGGTCACTCCTTTGCCCTCTAGCATCTTCTTGTACTTTCCTTACACCAGGTGTCCTCACAGCCGGAATTCCAAATTCCTCATCAAGACTTTGTTCAGAACCATCTGAATCCATGTCTATATGTGAAAACCCTAATGATACATCAACCATAAAGGGAGGTTCATCTACCTTTTCCTTTCCTTTTCGTGATACATTCCCTGTACCTGCTGGTGGAGTAACCTGCGTACGTAGTCTACCATTCAATGGCTTCTCAATAGAGCCACGAGAAGAGGACTCTTGTGGTCCACTTAAAACCTGTGACTGTGGCCTCACATTTTGTACAACCACATCAGCCCCAATAGTGCCATGTGCATTACTGTACCAGTTGCTCATCTCATCAAAGACTACATCTCTGCTTGCTCGTAATTCTCGTGTAGTAGGATTGTAGCATCTGTACCCCTTTTGTTCAAGGGAATATCCCACAAGAATACATTTCTCTGCTTTAGGATCCAATTTCCTACGCAACTCATCTGGTACATGCACGTAAGCTATACAGCCAAACACTTTCAAGTGTGTCAAATTAAGCTTTATACCTGTAAACTTTTCCTCAGGCGTTACATCATGCACCGCAACTGTAGGTGTCCTGTTCATAATGTACACATCTGTATTTACAGCTTCAGCCCAGAAATGATGAGGCGTGTTCTTCTCATTCATCAATGCACGTGCAACCTCTGCAATGTGCCTGTTTTCCTTTCTGCGACCCCATTCTGCTGTGGAGTATATCTGCATATAAACTGTCTGCGTATACCATGTATTCGCAGAAAATCTGAAAAATCGTTGGAGAAGTACTCTCCCCCTCCATCTGACCTCAATGTCTTGATTTGCATATCTGTCTCCTTCTCAATCATGACTTTTAAGTCCTGAAAGTGACCAAACACTTCACTTTTGTTACGCATGAAGTAGACCCATACTTATTTGTATCGTCATCAATGAAAGAGACATAATACCTGCAACCATGTATACTTGCAGTATCGGTTGGACCCCAAACATCTGTGTGCACCACCTCAAGTGGCTTTTTACATACATTGCGCTCATGTGGAAATGAGCCCTTTGACTGTTTTCCAAACTGGCATGCTGCACACACTTTATGCATACCATCGACCTTGAATTTGGACAAACCTTTTACAATCTGTTTTGATTGCATGCTACGCAATCTCTGCTCATTGACATGGCCAATGCGTTTGTGCCAAATGTCAACATCAGCCACAACACCTGTGCCCTGTGCAAATAATGCAGCTTTTACCTCAGACATGTCTACATTCAGCGTAAACATTCTGCCCACACATTTACCCTCTGTGATCAGCTTACATCCATTCTGGAAATCTTCTACATAACAGCCATTTGGATTGAAGCGAACCTGCAAACCCTGCTCAACCATTTGTCCAACAGAAACAAGATTCTTTGTAATGTTTGGGACATGAAGTACATCTGCTAAGTACTTTGATTTCCCACTCTTCGTATTTAGAGGTATGTCCCCTACATGAGCAATGGGGTGAGCTGTGTCATCTCCTGTCTGCACATAGCCTGACACATCTGGTTTGCGCATATCTCTAAACCACTCTCCACGAGACGTCATGTGATTAGAGGCACCTGAATCCACATACCAAACATCATCTTGGGTGGAATTCTCTGCAGTCATTGTATTCATTACATGCTGCATAACAAACATGCGCTCGTTTTTGCTGTCATCTGCATCTCTGCTAGTAGATGCATAGTTGCCCTGCTCTCTCTTTCCACTTGCTTTTCCCTTTGGACAGGCACGTGACATGTGACCTCTTTCACCACAAGTCCAACATTCTCTGCTATCTGCAGTATGTTGCTGCCTGCTTGATCCTGCACCACGACCTCTTTGACTCCCCCTGCCTTGAGACTGGTTTCCCCTGCCACCTGTATTGTTTTAATTTGATTGACCTTCTTGAAATTGGCCCCTGCAACCCCTTGGGCCTCGACCACGACCTCTACCTCTACCTCTGTTGGAGTTAGAATAGAAGGTCTGTTCAGAATTATTTTTGCCATGAGAAGAAGATGTGTCAACGTTCTTCTCCTCAAGAATAAGCATAGAAATCAAATCTTGGAACACGGGGATGTCGTCTCTTGTATTCATGGAAGACCTGAAATATACATACTCATCTCCTAGACCATCCAAGCATGCACGGACAATGTCATCGTCTTCCACTGAGACTTTAATAGATCCAAGAGCCTCGATGATACTCTTGATCTTCAAAGCATAATCATTGATGGAGAGGTTGTTCCTCTTAACCTGATTTAGCTCCGACTTTAGTTGAAGCTTCCTGGCCTTGGTGTTCACCTCGAACACTCTGTCTAAGTTTTTCCATGCAATGGCGGGGGTTTCAGCATCCTGTAGATAGCCCATCATGCCATCTGTGATGCTCATAGAAAGCCAATACATCACTTTGCTCTAGCCTTGTTGCCAGTCCCTCAAGGCTTTCCTTTGTTCTGCTATAGCATTTGTCTCGGGAATCTCTGGTTCCTTTTCATTGTCTCCTTCTACATAGTCCCAATAACCTTTTCCTTTTAGAAAATTTGTTATTCTGAACTTCCATGCAGGGTAGTTATTTTTCTCAAGCTTCTCAGTAACAATCTGACTGAAACCGTCAGACATCTTGAAGCACTAAGACAAAATAGCTGCAATCTGCAAAAACCTGCAAATCTGCTGAACCTGCTATCGTGGTACCTGTAACGCTTTCTACACTCAACGAGTGTCCATAATCAAGCGTACATACAACCATTGTACTTGTACAGTAAATCTCTGTATACTACACTTTGGAGACCTGTTCAGAAACCAGAAATCTCTTGCATCTGGTCATGGATTGCGAACGAAGGGATTGTGATGCTCTTGCTCTCTTAGCCTCTCTTGCCTGCACCAGGCTCTGATACCATGTAAAGAATGAGGATGCAAGAGAGCTACACAAGACAAGCACAAAGCACACAGAGATGGAAAGCTTTTTCTTCTTCTCACAGAAAAGAGAGTACAAAATGACTAAGTGCTAAAACTGAAAAGTAGCACATATGTACATGCGGTCACTAAGTGTGAACTCGCTAGAAGCATACTAGGCTGGCACTATAAGTGTAGTCCAGCTGTAGAATCACTGGCAGAGATCCTCTGCGTCGGTCACCTAACACGCCAGTGAGTAAATTTCGTAAGCGGCCAAGACCCGTAGTGGATGCCAGCTCAAGATGTAGAGCTCGACATCTCAACAAAGGAGTGGCGGAATTCCACCCCAGAGAGTATTGGTCCCAAACCTTGGCGCCCTTTTCGGTATTTCTTTATATTGCTTCAACTAAGTACAATGCCAGTACTCCAATCCTTGCACCTTCTCCACAACCAAACGCCCCCCAGACCGTAGCTTGCATCGTTTAGAGGTGCTGAGAGTAAGGACTGCTCAGACTTCTTAATACTCCCCTCGTAAATAACCATCAAGGTCCGGGCCATCAGTAAAAACAACACTTTTCAATCATTCAATACTCCCCCCGCAAATAACCACAAGGGTCCGGGCCATGAGTATGAACAAGTATTCTCAAACGTTATTTCTCACTACTCCAGCCGGGAGTAAAAATCACCAATCATTGAAACCAGTAATAAAACCAGAGTCAGACAAAATTCAAATCAACACCAAGATAGGTTTAAAACAGATAGCATCCATTTCAAACAAATTTCAAGCAATACTTTTTCAAACAATGTTCAAAAGTATCTAACTATAAAACAATTAGAGAGCTCATTCAGGGCTTTGTTGGGACAACCGAACTTTAAGGACGACTGGCTTGCCCTTCTGCATCACGGTGATGGTTCGGTTCCAAACCTGGAGAGTCGCATCATTCTTGTCATGCCAAGGCATGCCCAAGAGAATGTCACAATTGCCCAATTTCATAATGTGGAAATCAGCTTTTCCATGATAATCTTGGATAGTCACTAGAAGAGCACCAATGAGCAGTACCACTTTCTGAGTTTGCCCCGTGGCTAGCTCAGCTTCAATTTCTCCACCCTTTGCATCATAATCAAAGTGCATCTGCTTCAAGAATTCTGGATGGATGAAGTTCTCTGTAGCTCCAGGGTCATAGAAAATTAGGGCTTTCAAACCGTTGACTTTACCATATGCTCGACACAATTCATTTGTACTTTCAAGGCGTATGCCATAGATGTCAAGTACTAATCCAATGGCCGGTTTAGCTCGTTTGGCTGGAGATGGTCCTCGGTTTCTGTCGACCGTCGGCGCCCAAGTCGGCTCCGTTGGTCTGTAAGTGCGTTGAGACAACCAAAATAGTTGTCTTGTTTGAAAGCATCCAAAACATCGGCCTTCTTATAGTAAGGTATCTCGTTGTTGAGGTGTCAAACGAGGCCTTTGCGGTTGGCTTTCACGAGACTCTCCTCTTTGTTGGCGAGAGTTGTGGTTCGTGGCCGGAGGTTCTTCTGTGGTAAACTCTAGCTTTTCCTTCATCAGTTTGTAGCCGACCGCGGCATGGTCCATAAGCTCTTGCATGGTAGAGACTTGCTTGGAAAGAAAATATTCTTGCAATGGTGATGGTAGTCCAATGGTGTAGCGCTCGCACTGGCCATCCAAGGAAATGAACTTAAAGGACACCGAGAGGTACACGTCGAGAAACCTTTGGTTCTAGTCATCCATGGTTTCGGTGGCAATTGTTTTCAAGTTGCCCCACTCTGCCAAAATCCGGACTTCAAACATAGAAGTCATGTAACTACGTGCAAAAACTGTCTTGAAAGCTTGCCAGGTCCTTGGAGCATGCGGTTGTGTCGCGATTGAACTCCACCATTGCATAACATTATCTTTAAGAAATCCGCTGCTCGAGAAATCTTGAGTTCTTCTGTATAGTTCCCCAAAGCATAGATGTTGTCGAATTGTTGTAAGAACTGCAATGCTTTCTTGCGATCTTTCACCCCGGAAAAAAGTAAAAAATTTGATTGTCGTGCCGCCATCCTTGAAATCTTTGGTTGATTAGGCGCATATACCGGGTATGGATAATAAGGGTATCCATATGGGCTCCAACTATTGTAGCCTAGTGGTGGTGATGGTGGGGGAGGTGGAGGCAACGACAGTGGCAAAGGCGGTTGCACTGGGTCAGGGTCAGATGGCTGCACCATATTCCTGAAGACTCCCCCGATCGGAACATACGGCTGAGAAGGTTCCCGGTTGGAAGCTCTCGTACTTTCTGGTGCCGGAGGAGGGGGTACCACCTGAGGCATCAGAGGAGGTAACATGTAATTCAAAAAAACTTTGCAACATCGGAAGATTCTACTGAGGATGCCGCGAAAGAATGTCGTGAAGCTCGTCAAGTGAAAACTGCAAATATTCTGCTCAATCCATGAACGCCATGTTGTCACATGACGCATCCAACCCTATGTGTCCGTGGACAAGCTACAGCATGATCAAGGTTCAGTCAGTCCAGTCAGTCTAGATTTAGAAGTGATCTGGCACTTTTGTGAGTCTGTTCGCAGACCGTGCATGCCCAGACACTTAGTGTAGATGCATATTCTTTGGTTGCACACAACATGATCATAAGCATTCCCATCAGAATCCTTCAAGGGAATTTTCCAGTGCATTTAGCCTATTTTCCCTATTTTGGACATTTTTCACTTATTATTTTTAAGTGACTTTTGTTGGAAAGTAGGTAGGGCAAATTGAGTAAGTTTGTATATAAGCAAACCTAGACTAGCACTAATTGGCAGAAGAGGCGGCAGGAGCACCTTGCTCAACAGGCAACTTCTCAGCAACACCCCCCCCCGGGCAGGAGACTTAGCATTTTCAGCCAAGGACAGCCAGCGTTTTTCTCCATTGCAGATTAGCCCCAACGTTTTGCATTGCAGACCAACCCGGCGATAGCAAGACACAGCAGAAGCCTAGCGTTTTTGCAGAAGCACAAAATTCAGCCCTAGCATTTTTTATATGCAGATCAGTCCTAGCGTTTTGTAGATTCACTGCGACAGAACATCAAGAACCATCAGCGTTTTCAGTTTTCAGCCCTTAGACTTCGCAAATCAAGTCCCGAACCTCGCAGATCTCACCTTCTCACAGCAGTTCCTCGTCGCACAGTCAGTTTCCACAAGGTTTACAGTTTCAGCCCGGAAAACGCAGATTTCAGCATCTGCGTTTTCAGCGCATCGTCGTCGCATCGTCGTCACCGACACAGAGTCAGAATTCAGTAGATAAAGATTTGCAGATTTCAGCCCTTAGAGTTTTCAGATTTCAGCCCGTTCGTCGTTGTCCTCATCGTCGTCGACATAGTCGGCAAGTCCAAGCATTGTAGAGATTTGTGCAATCATAAGTAGACCGCTCTCGCCATAGAGTGGGGCCTTCGGAGGAGGGTTTTACAACGTCTCTGGTGTCGTATTCTCTTCTCTATCTCTCAGTCTCATACACTTGCACGCACAATGTCCACACACTTTGTTCGTGATCATAGCACTCTCCATTAAGAACGGAAGGCTCTCCCTTCCATAAGAACTAAAAGTAACCTTGAGCACAGTTCGGAGCATTCATCTTGAGCAAAGCGCAAACATTCATTCCGCTGCACCTTACATTGGTATCAAAGCTTTGGCAGTGTTCTGTATCACTTAAGGAAAGAATCACAAGAATTTTTTTTGCTTGTTGAGGTCGCACGAACCCAAGTTCGCTTGGGCGTGTCGATTCCTAATCGTGTTTTTGAAGAGTGACAGGAATCCCAGGAAAGAAGGGCTTGTCCAGCCTCCCCTTGTGTCTCTTTTCACTCATTGAGAGCGGACCGTGCACTTAGCGGCCGGCCAATCAACGTGAGGTGGGAAAAAGCAACCTTGGTGTGAGTGCAAGGCCGCCAAGGGGTGTGCCCACGGAAAGGAGTAGAACTCGGGTGAAGAGAAGATCCTTCTTAAACGCGGTTTGCAAACGAAAGAAAACCTCAAGAACCTCAAGACCTCAAGACCCTCAAGAACTCAAGAACCTCAAGACCCACAAGAACCCAAGTTTCTCGTGAACTTAAGAACCCAAGACCACAAGAACCCACGACTTCAGAATGGTCATCACTCGAAGCGGAATGGATACTTCGCTTGGAGGTGATGAGTATGAGAGGCGAAGAAGAATTTTCCCCACCAAGAGGTTTTTCTGACCCTTCCCCATCTACGTCAAGGATTGCACTAACTCCTATGGAGGCTTTAGACCAGATGTTTATGGAAAGGAAGTTAGAACGCGAAGCAAGAAATGCAGAAAGAATGCAAAGAAAGAAAAGCAGAAATGGAACACAGACACGAAGAAAGAAAAGCAGAAATGAATCGCAGGCACGCAGAAAGAGAAGCAAAAAGAAAGGCAAGACAAGAACAACGCGAGCGACACATGCAAGAGTTCTTGCGACTCTTTTCTCAAGTGCCGGCACAGATGCAAGAGATTCAGGAAACGGAGACTCTCTCAATCTCTTCTTCTCCAAAGCATGACACACAGGATTTGCATGATTATGAGAAGCATTATGATGATTTGAATGACAATGATTTGCATGATGATTTGGATGATAATGACAAGCATGATGATTTGCATGATCAAGATGTGATTTCTCACAAGCATGATGAGTTGCATGAAGATGATGTGATTGTTCACAAGGATGATGTGTTAGTGGATGCTTTTTCTAGCGAAGCTAACCTCGTTGTAGATTCGATCAATCACGAAGAACCGATCTTGGCTTTCGAGTCGAGATCCAAAGAACCCCCACAGGACGATTCGATCATTCAAGAAGAACCGATCTTGACTCTCGAGCCTTGGTCCAAAGAACCCTCACAGGAAGTATTATGTGTTCGCATGTTTGATACGCACGTATTGTTCGAGTGTCTCATTCGTGATCGTTTCCTGTATTTTAGTCAGTGTCTTTATGTGATCCCTTTTCCTAGGCATGACATATTGTACGTTGAGCACGTTTCATTCATGAATGAGCACGGATGTATGCGGATTGTTCATGAAAAGCTGAAAAGTATGTATGTAAGGAAGTCACATTCCATGTCTCTTCCTTGGCATGACACATTTGTAGAAAGAGCACATGAAAGTATGAGCACCAAGCATGGGCATTTCCGTTGTGAATTGCCACAGTTGATTGATTTAGATTAGAAAGACAAGATTCGATCTCATTGTTTGCGTGTGTGTGGTGAACGGTTTGTCACTCCGTATATTTGTTCATCTACATTGCATGCACAGTCTTTTATGAAGACAAGATTTTTTCCAATCACTTTACATGGAATAGGTATGTTCATGGTTTTGAGTTGGAAATGGTTTCAGGAATTTTCAGCCATGGAGATTCTTGAAGAAGAAATAAGCATGACTCTAGACGAAGTTGAAGCATCGAAGGAGCCACAGAAGACTTTGTGTCGCTTTCGGTGCGGCCCAAAGAAGAAGACTTTGCAAACCTTTATGAAGTTCAAGTACCGCACGACCCACACATCAGAGTGGGCCGGCGAAGAGTCCCTTTCAAGATTCCGGATGCTATTGGCGATCTCCCTCGACGCCATACAGTTCGTTACCAGTACCTCACTTTGAAAAGAGGGGATGTCACGTGACACATCCAACCCTATGTGTCCGTGGACAAGCTACAGCATGATCAGGGTTCAGTCAGTCCAGTCAGTCTAGATTTAGAAGTGATCTGGCACTTTTGTAAGTCTGTTCGCAGACCGTGCATGCCTAGACACTTAGTGTACATGCATATCCTCTGGTTGTACACAACATGATCATAAGCATTCCCATCAGAATCCATCAGAATCCTTCAGGGGAATTTCTAGTGCATTTAGCCTATTTTCCCTATTTTGGACATTTTTCACTTATTATTTTTAAGTGACTTTTGTTGGAAAGTAGGTAGGGCAAATTGAGTAAGTTTGTATATAAGCAAACCTAGACTAGCACTAAGAGGCAGCAGGAGCACCTTGCTCAACAGGCAACTTCTTAGCAAGACCCCCCTCCCCGGCAGGAGACTTAGCGTTTTCAGCCAAGGACAGACAGCGTTGCAGATCAGCCCCAGCGTTTTGCATTGCAGACCAACCCGGCGATAGCAAGACACAGCAGAAGCCTAGCGTTTTTGCAGAAGCACAGAATTCAGCCCTAGCGTTTTTGATATGCAGATCAATCCCAGCGTTTTGCAGATTCACCACGACGGAACATCAAGAACCATCAGCGTTTTCAGTTTTCAGCCCTTAGACTCCGCAAATCAAGTCCCGAACCTCGCAGATCTCACCTTCCCGCAGCAGTTCCTCGCCACACGGTCAATTTCCGCAAGGTTTACAGTTTCAGCCCGGAAAACGCAGATTTCAGCATCTGCGTTTTCAGCGCGTCGTCGTCGCATTGTCATCATCGACATTGTCACCGACACAGAGTTAGAATTCAGCAAATAAAGATTTGCAGATTTCAGCCCTTAGCATTTTCAGATTTCAGCCCGTCTCGTCGTCGTCCTCATCGTCATCGACATAGTCGGCAAGTCCAAGCATTGTAGAGATTTGTGCAATCATAAGTAGACCGCTCTCGCCATAGAGAGTGGGGCCTTGGGAGGAGGGTTTTACAACGTCTCTGGTGTCGTATTCTCTTCTCTATCTCTCAGTCTCATACACTTGCACGCACAGTGTCCACACACTTTGTTCGTGATCATAGCACTCTCCGTTAAGAACGGAAGGCTCTCCCTTCCATAAGAACTAAAAGTAACCTTGAGCACAGTTTGGAGCATTCATCTTGAGCAAAGCGCAAACATTCATTCTGCTGCACCTTACACATGTCTTGACTCTTGGGTTCTTTATGGCTTACGCCCTGTAAGATAGAGCAATGAAGACGAGAGTGCGCCCGATGTGCGATGAAGTAAGGTTGGGAGTGGCTAATAAGTCCGGGGTCGGGACCGAAGATACTTCAAATAAAATTCCAATAGTCTCTCGTTAGCTCTGTCTGCTCTTTCATAGGACCGGTATGCTTTCAAAAAAGCATACGCCTCATGCTCTGATACCACTGTCACAGGACGGGCACCACGTGCCAATAGAAAGAGCAGACTAAACAGACTTTTAGCACTTCAATAACAATAGAACTGAGAGAGAGAGAGAGAGAGACGACACGCGACACGAAGTGGTGGAATTCGACCCTAGAGAGTATTGGCCCCAAACCTTGGCACCCCTTTCGGTATTTCTTTATAATGCATCAACACAGTACAAGCCGGTACTCCAGACTCTGCACCTTCTACAAGAAGCATGCCAGTGTAAGGTGCAGCGGAAGTGAATGTTGAACTTTGCTCAAGATGAGTGCTCCGAACTGTGCTCAAGGGTTCCTTTTACTTACGGAAGGGAGAGCCTTCTGTTCCTTTAGTGAGAGAGTGCAATGGACACAAACAAAGTGGATAAACATTGTGAATGAAGGTGTTGAGACTGAGAGATAGAGAGAGAAGAATACGACACCAGAATGTTGTCAAACCCTCCTCCGAAGTCCCCACTCTCTATGGCGAGAGCGGTCTACTATCAATTGCACAAATCTCTACAATGCTTGGACTTGCCGACGATGTCGACGACAATGAGAACGACGACGAGACGGACTGAAATCTGTAAACGCTAATGGCTGAAATCTGCAAATCTTTATCTGCTGAATTCTGACTCTATGTAGGTGACGACGGCGATGACGATGATGCGACGACGACGTGCTGAAAACGCAGATGCTGAATCTGCATTTTCTGGGCTGAAACCGCAAACTTTGCTGGATCTGACCGTGCGGCGAGGATCTGCTCTGCAGGAAGGTGAGATCTGCGAGGTTCGGGGGTTCTACTGAGGGTACTGACTGCTGAAAACTGAAAACGCTGATGCTAACTGAGGTCTTGTGGCGAAGATCTGCAAAAACGTTGATGTCTCAGGCTGATGCAAAAACGCTAGGGCTGAAAACTGCTATCTGTGGAATCTACTAATGCTAGGGAATCTATTGTCTACTGTGGTCCCCGGGCTGATCTGCTGTGCAAACGCCAAGGCTGGTCTTGAATCCAAAAACGCTAGGCCTTGCCAGAGCAAAAATGCTAGATTTGCTGATGGAGTGAGTCTTGCTGAGAAGTTGCCTGTTGAGCAAGGTGCTCCTGCTGCCTCTTCTGCCAGAAAGTGTTAGCACTAGGTTTCTATATAAAGAAACTTGCAAAATTGCCCTACCTAGTTCCCAACAAAAGTCACTTAAAAATAATAAGTGAAAAATGTCAAAAATAGGGAAAATAGGTCTATGCACTGTGAAAATGCTCTTGACGGGTTCTGATGGAAATTTGATGATCATGTTGTGTGCAACTAGAGGATATGCATCTAATCTAAGTGCCTGGATATGCAAGGTTGCGAACAAACTCACAAAAGTGCCATATCACTTCCTATTCTAGACTGACTTGATTGAACTGAACCCTGGTCATGCTATAGCTTGTCCACGGATACATAGGGTTGGATGTGTCATGTGACAACCAGAGAATGTGCCCATGGTCTCATATTCAAAGGTCCTAGGCCCAAAAGCAGTTTACATGAGAAGCATTTAAACTCAGAGGCATCTAGTCCAAAAGCAATGCCCAAAATCTGCCAACACATTTTGCGAAAATCCGTACAACTACGACGTCAGCATTGTCAGTGCATTTTGCGGAAATCCGTACAGTTATGCCACGTCAACAATCAACGGAAAATCCAGGTTGTGTGTGTGAGGGTCCTGCTTTATTTATATGCCTTTATGTCACTTGGGCCCCATCGAACGAGGTCCCATAAGTTGGTAGGACTTCTTCTTCTTCTGTTGCTTGTTCTTCTTAGGGTTTAGGCCCCTTGGCCGTGATCTGCAAGTTGGCTCCATTCTTCACGTCAGCAGTTTGTGACATCAATGGTTGAAGAAATAGATAAATCAAGGCTGCAATGGCTGCCAGTAAAAAAATGCCAGCAATGGGTTCTATTAGGCAGGGCATCTCTTGGGGAGACGCCAACCCTGAGAGCAGACGGAAGTGCTAGCACAAGCCTCCACATTGTGCTCCAGAATGATTATACATAACTACTTTTATAGGGTTTTGTGGTCTAGAGACACGCAAGTCTCCACCACGTCGTGTGAGAAAAAGCTCACCTCGAGTTCCGGAAGCCACCACTAAGCTATGTGCAAGATAAGCAGACCTCAAATTCCATAGGTCGGCAGTGGATGCAATGTCTGTAAGGAAGCAGACCTCGAGGTTTGATGCACTTCCCTCAAGGCTCATGGTTAACAAATCCTCAGAGTTTTCCTTCCACCCTAGTAATCCATTTGATTTGGGAATTGGAACACAAATTTGGATCTATCCTAGACTACATGCTAGTTCTGTCGCATATCCACAGAAGAGTGACAACACCCAGTCAAACACATCCATTTATGCAAGAGGGTTTCAAAATGAAAAAACCTAATCTAGTAGACTTTTCCAGACATGCAAGTCTTGCACAAACAAGCTCACTTAAGTTGTCATTACAAATCCTCTTAGACTCAATAGACAACCCTTGGCTATGATGACATAGTAGTAGCATGTCCACAAGGCACATAGAGACATGTGCGCGTAACATAACAATGGCTTGACTCATACCTCTCTCATAACTTCTTGCTCCATAAGGTTAGGAAGCCCATTGAACAAGACCCTTCTATTTGAAGTTTGTATAAAGAAAATTTATACATAAAAATGTGAGTGTATGTATGTATGTGTGTGTGTGGAAGAAGTTAAGAAAAATCCATTTCACCTTTCCTTTCAAGGAAAGTGCAAGTTATTGACTGATGGTTCGTATTACCAATGCATAGTATTGACAAAACACTACGGCATCACCATCATCGTCGTCAATGGCCAAAAGGGGGTGTAGAAGTAGCATCAATAAATAATCCCTCCCATAGACACCACCATGAGCATACATCGATAAAGTACTAAGTTTTTTTCTTGTCTCTATAGTTATTGTGTCAACATTGGGAACAGATTCCAATGCACGCTTCAACCTAAAGAAAATCTACACCAAAAGCTTGTAAGAGTTGTTGTAGAAGAGGACGCCTCTCTCTCCCAAGCAAGCAAACTTGCAAGGCAAAACTTATGCATGGATCTCGCATAAACAAAGCAATGATACCAATTCAACACTGAGGATGCCGATGACTGCATCCAAACGCGGTTTCAATTGAAGGAAGACAAACCAGTAAAATAATACATGATCAACCTGACTAAGCATTGTCGCAATGAAGATGAGAACCCACTTACCTCCGGAGAGAGCTGAGAGGGTTGCACATTTCCTCGATAAATTGGTGGAGAGCTCGCAGTATTGACGCTCGTAGCCATCGAAGATATCGCTCATCCTCTCTCTCTCTCTCTCTCTCTCTCTCTCTCTCTCTCTCTATGTGCCTTCGAAGGCGCAAAGAGCTGCAGCAGATCCGCGCCCGACGACGCGATCGGCACGCTTGAGCAGAAAGAATTGTTATGGCGATGGAGCGCAAGCTTCTGAAACAAATTTATCGTAGTGTCCGGACTTTACCTACGGACGGACACGACACAAATTTATGTGGACGTAGTTGCTGCCCAAAGTATGGTAACAAACAACTTGTCAACCTTGTCTATTTCACAATGGTAGAAAATGAGAATGTTGAAATCTACAATTAGTGGTTTTGTAGCATTAATTTGATACCAATGTTAGAGAATTGGAATTGAAGTGCAACGAAAATTATAGATTAACTAGAATAATTAATCAATTGTGTAACATTGTGCATATTCGAGCATCATAATTACAAAGCAAGCATTGACTTAGATTCAGATCACACATCACATACATGTGTTGAAACTGCGAGAGAGAGAGAGAGAGAGAGAGAGAGAGAGAGAGAATTCAACACCAGCTGAGGGTCGAACTTTTTGGAGCTGACCCCCCGTCGAAAGGACTTTGTATTAAAGTAATTCTTTTTTCTTCAGAAGAGCTTTTTATCAATACAACTGGCTGATTGCACTTCTAGCTCCACAAATCGAAGGGATTAAAGCTTTAAAATTCAGCAGAGACTGTGATTGGGCTTTTCACTTAAAACACCTCGTTGAACTCAATCCCAAGGCCTTAAACACCTTGCAACTTGCATGAAGACCATCCAGAGTATCCCAAGCCTATTTTGTTGAATTTTTTGAGTGAATGTGAGGAGTAATAGTGCACTTTACAGATAATACGATCAATGTATGAGCTTGCGCATCTCTAACACCCAACGAGATTGCTCAGCCAAAGGCAAAAAAAACTCTAGCAGCAAGCAACAGACCTGGTAGAACCCGCAACATCCTCAATAGCGCCTATATTTACAGAAGGCAAACGTACATCAATGCCATGCACAACATATTAAGCACCCTTTGAGGAAGTAACGTCCATACTCATGTAAGCTGACGTTGGATAGTTATCCCCATCCAAAGTTTTTTTAGCATCAAACATCTTGAAGGAATCTGTGTTGTTGTCAGCTATGGAAAGTGACTACACTTGATGTGAAAACTGCTTTTAAAGAGGAAAAATGGAGTAGGAATAATACATGCTATGCAAGAAAATCCAAAGAGCACTATAAGGGACCTATTCTACATAAAATTTCACTAACAAAAATTTTGCACAAAAGGACAAAATTGCCTTTGCAGTACTGCTTGTAGCGGAAATGTAGCCAAAATCAAAATTTTGAGCACACCAAGTACTTATACGGTCACCTGCAAAGTATTACTAGACTTACTGATGCTCACCAAAGATCACTCAATTTGGAGACAATGAGCAGGGGAGTGGTGACGACTATGCCTGGGAGGACGCAACCTACTCTGATACCAATTGTTGGAATTTAGGTTGCAAGGATGCACACACTTGGAGAAATTGAAGAATCTCAAGGCACACAACAGAGAATGTATATCTTAGTGCATAAATAGAAAGACAAGTTAGCCCTAGAATGATGGACATGTATACAATGCACGGGGGGAAAACTTCCTAGTGAGGTATAAACTGCATCAGCGGTCCCAAGTGTGTTCACACACATAACTAGCACATATATGGTAACAACCCCTATTGATTAGTTTGTTTGAGTTTTTGTTTAAGTCATGAAATCTCACAGTCAAAGGCTTGCTCGATGCCTTCCTGGACATATCACAAAATTCTTGAAAACAGGGAATGCATTCTTTCTATGTGCTACTTGATCATGGGAGAGATCATCGTCCCGATACATTTTTTCTCTTCAAGGCATTTCAAGGCAAGGAAATTTTTTCTTTTCTTCCAAATTACCATTTAACGTCTTTGCTTTGATGCACCCTTCCCTACTCCATGTATCTATTGGCAATTTCTCTTTGGCCCTCATTTTATGTGTGAAGTCATAAGCATCCTATCTTGGAATTTTTCCACTTTCCATCTCACAACTCATACAGTCAAAGACCAATTTTATGTGTAAAGCTAATGCATCCTCTCTTGGACTTTGTTCTCTTTGGCCCTCATGTTGTTGGGGTAAAGGAGGCATGTGCCGTGCTCTAGGGCTGGACATTCGACATCCGGCCACGCACTGACTTCACTGACCACTAATCTTATTATTTTTTCATAAAATAATGAGGGGTTTCACTCATTTAGTAGTGAGTACTCCACCCACATATAGTCTATCAGTCTACACTCACCGCACACACACGCCCGCACCACACAACTTCCAAATTGTCATGCTCTTCAATTGGTATCAAAGGGCAAGGAGAGTGGTGTTGACAGCCTTGACATTAATTCATTGAGAGCACAGCAAATGCAGGTATAAGATTTTTTATAGCTTCATTTTTGCCATTTTTGGGCTCCAAAACACTATTTTTGGCATATGTCCATCACACGGAGTCCGATAGATATGGTCTAGGAGTCTATGTTGGGGTTTTGGCACATGCCAGACGTGATGGAAATGAATTTGGTTTAGAATTATAACGTGTGCAGCAGCATGTTTATTCTACACCTTCGGGCAACAAAACACTATTTTTGGCATATCTCTCACACTTACTCAGTCTATATGATCCAAAAGTTTACAATAGGGTCTCTTGATGTCTTACATGCATTGTCAATATCAAAATTTTAAAATTTTGAACGTTGAATTTTTTGTAACAACATGCAATAGTTTCTACGCATAAACGTTTTGACAGTTGAACTGCTACATTGCATAGCATTATGTAGTTTACATCTCTAGATATGTACGTCACACTGTGGTGCTATTTGAGAGATAATTTACCTTGCATTTATGTAAGAAATTATTGATTTGGGATGTAGCTTTTAGATTGATACACATCAAGATGCAGTTTTGTGTGTTAGGAAATAAGACGTAGCTAAATAGATAATTGAGTAGATTACTTAATGGAGAGAGACAGGTTTACATACACGAGATTATAGAGTAGAGAGAGTACACATGATATACGTGGTTCACCCAATGTGAGCTACGTCCACGGGAAAGCAGCCACTCAATGGCTTTAGTACTTCAAAACAAGAAGTAATTCACAAAGGGATTATACCCTTAATAGAGCTCCCGCCTTGCTTCACTCTCACCACCTCACACCCACCTTGTTGCATCAACTTCACACTATGAAATGTGTGTAGAAATGGCCTTCTTTTATAGGCCAAAAGGGCTGCCCTCTCTTATGAAAGGCAGCCATGTGTAGCCGCCCTTGTGTGAATAAGTCCAAATCGGACCCTTGAATCCGCCCATGTGTGGCCGGCCTTGAGAAGACAAGTCCGCTTTTGAATTCGGCCACCGGCCACCGGTCATTGACTACCGGCCACCGGCCAACCGACGGTTGTTTTCCGACCACTTTCCGACCGCCGTCCGGCCATAATATTCCGGCGAAAAGGAATATTCCGACGAGGGGGAAAAAAAGTCTTGGGGGCTTCCGCCCCTGAGGCCCCTAAAGTTGCCCCTGATTTTTGGCCGTGAAAATTTTGGTTTCCGGTGAGTGATTTTCCTTCACGCACGATGGCTTCTCCTCATAATGAGGGCCTTACAAATGTGCGCTTTTACCACAGAAAACTACAAGGGTAAATCAGGCTCCATACTTAACAATCTCCCACTTGGAGACTGATCTCCAAATCAAACCTGTGACTGCTTTCCATCCTGGCTTCTTATCCTTGAATGGCGATTGAAGATGAGCAAAAGCTCAACTTCTCCTTGTTGACCACCTTTGTAAACATGTCTGCAGGATTTTCACTTGTATGCACCTTTCCTAGCTTTAGTTGTCCCTCTTCCAAAAGAATGCGTATGAAGTGAGATCTCACCTCAATGTGCTTTGTCCTTGAATGAAAGGTTGAGTTCTTCGCAAGATGGATAGAGCTTTGGCTATCACTGTGCAAGACACAATTGTCTTGTTTGAATCCAAGCTCTTCTAAGAATCTATGAAGCCACAGAATTTCTTTGCTTGCCTCCGTCATTGCTACATACTCTGCTTCCGTGGTAGAAAGTGAGACCACTTTCTGCAACTTTGAAGCCCAGCTTACTGCTGTGCCTCCAACTGTGAACACATAGCCAGTAGTGCTCCTTCGAGTATCTTTGTCACCTGCCATATCTGCATCAGCATACCCTTCTAGAAAAATATCAGTTCCTCCAAAATACAAAGCTTTTTTGTTGTCCCTTTTAGATATCTAAGTATCCACTTCACATCTTGCCAATGCTCTTTACCTGGGTTGTCCATGAACCTACTCACAACTCCCACTGCATGTGCAATGTCTGGCCTTGTCCAGACCATAGCATACATTAGAGAACCTACTGCTGCAGCATATGGAACTTTAGACATATAGTCTATCTCCTCTTGTGTCTTTGGACACATATCCTTCGTTAGTTTAAAGTGACCAGCCAAAGGTGTAGAAACTGGTTTTGCATTTTGCATTGCAAACCTTTCTAGTACCTTCTCGATGTAATCTTCTTGAGATAGCTTTATTGTCTTCTTCGTCCTGTCCCTTGATATTTTCATACCAAGTATCCTCTTTGCAGCACCTAAATCTTTCATTGAAAAAGATTTAGACAGCTCCTCTTTTAGGTCTTTGATGTCCTGCATGTTAGCACTTGCAATCAACATGTCATCAACATACAACATTAGGATGATGAATTTCCCATCTCCCAAATTCTTCGTGTAGACACAGTGATCCGAGTTGCATCTTGTGAATCCATGATCCAACATCCATCGATCAAAGTTCAAGTACCATTGTCTTTATGCTTGCTTTAAACCATACAAGCTCTTCTTTAATCTGCAAACCGTTTTCTCCTTACCTTTTACTTCATACCCCTTTGGTTGAAGCATGTAGATTTCCTCCTCTAAGTCACCGTAAGGGAATGTCGTATTTACATCCATTTGCTCGAGATTTAGATCATGAGCAGCCACAAGGCTTAAGACAAGCCTAATTGAGTTCATTTTTACAACAACAGGAGAAAATATTTCATTGAAGTCAATACCTTTCTTTTGAGAAAAACCTTTTACCACAAGCCTAGACTTGTACCTTTTCTTCCCACCTTCTTCTTCCTTCACCTTGTACACCCATTTGTTTTGAAGTGCCCGCTTACCTTTAGGCAACTCAACCAATTCCCATGTTTGGTTGCGATGTAGTGAGTCCATCTCCACTTGCATGCTCTTCGTCCATTCTTCTTTGGATTCATGTTGCATAGCTTCTTCGTATGATTCCGGGCCTCCAGAATCTGAGATCAAGAGATGGTTGAAGGAAGGAACAAACCTTTCTGGAGGTCTACTTGCTCTTGTAGATCTTCGGGGAATAGGTTGAGGCTCCTCATTTGGTTGACGTTGTTGCACATTGTCACCGTTTGCAGTCCTTGAGTCTTCACCGTCCTCAAGCTCCATGTACTCATCACCTGTTTCTTTTGTTTGTTTTCTTTCCAAGTAATCTTTGTACATATTTTGTTCGTTAAAAATTACATCCCTACTCCTTAAGATTTTACCATCTTCAGGATTCCATAGGCGATACCCAAAGTCACCTTCTCCATAGCCAATGAAGAAACACTTTTGGGACTTTGCATCTAGCTTTGATCTTAAGCTTCTATATGTGCATGAAATCCTCACACTCAAACACTTTGAGAAATGCATAATTCAGCGGTTTACCTGTCCATGCCTCTTCTGGAACTCCCCCATCCAATGTCGTTGAGGGTGACCGATTGATTAAGTACACAGACGTACTTACAACTTCCGCCCAAAGCTCAAGCGGTAGGCCTGCATGTAGCCGCATGCTTTGTGCTCGCTCCATGATTGTCCTGTTCATCCTTTCCGAAATACCATTTTGTTGAGGTGTCCTTGGGGTTGTCCTTTTCCTCCGAATGCCATTGCTAGCACAAAAGCTTTCAAAAGCTTGGCTGCAATATTCACCTCCATTGTCGGATCTGAGGCATTTAACCTTGGTACCTGTTTCATTCTCCACAAAGGCTTTCCACCTTTGAAATATGGAAAGTACATCGGATTTATCCTTCATGACATAAACACATGTTTTTCTAGTCGCATCGTCTATGAATGTCACATAGTACAATGAGCCACCAAGTGATGGTGTACTTGCAGGACCCCAAACATCAGAATGAACCAACTCAAGTTTTTTATTTTTTCTTTCATTTCCTGATTTTTGAAATTTTACCCTCTTTTGTTTACCATAAACACAATCTTCACAGAACTCTAAGTCCACTTCTTTCAAACCTGGTAGAAGCTTCTTTGTTTGAAGGATTTGCATTCCTTTGGCACTCATATGCCCAAGCCGATAGTGCCACACCGCACTATCAACTTCTATAGTTGTTCCACAAGCTGAAGGTTGTGTGCTAACAGTACACAAGTAAAGTGTACCGACCTTTTCTCCCTTGGCAACCACCAAAGATCCCTTTGAGATCTTCCACCATTTGTTTCCGAATGCAATGTTGTGACCTTCATCGTCCAATTGTCCTGTAGAGATCAATTTTTTGTGAAGAGAAGGAACATGCCTAACATCTTTAAGCTTCCATTCATTTCCGTTAGCAATTTTGACAGAAACTGTACCTTTGCCGACAATCTCACAAGCTTCATCATCTCCCAAGTATACATACCCAAAATTACCTTTGGTGTAATCTTGGAAATGTTGCTTGTGTGGTGTCGCATGGAATGAAGCCCCAGAATCTACTATCCAGGAATTAGACACATTGTCTAATGAGAGAATTAGAGCATCTTGCTCTACTTTACCTGCCACATTGGCCTCCGATGTTGGCTTGTTGTCTTGAGACTCTGTCTCCTTCTTCTTCTTGGACCAGCAATCCTTCTTGATGTGGCCCTTATTGCCGCAGTTCCAAGATTCAAGAACTGACTTTGTGCGTGACTTGCTCCGCCTTGAGCGATCACGACCCTTTTGGTTTTTGAACCTCTCCTTAGGCCTTCCTCTTGTTTCTACTGACAGTGCAGCACTTGATGATTCTCCTGTGCTTCTCCTTCGTAATTCCTCGCTTAGGAGAACACCCAAAACATCATCAAACTTAAGAGTATTTGTGCCAGAAATAGAATTACTTACAGCCATCACAAGGCTGTCCCAACTATTCATTAGAGATAATAGTATAAGGAGAGCTCGTACTTCATCATCAAAATTGATTTTCACCGATCGAAGTTGACTTATATTTGTGTTAAAGTCATTTAGGTGTTCTGCAACTGAACCATTCTCTGCCATCTTTAGATTGAACAAGCGCTTCATAAGAAATACCTTATTGGATGCCGATGGTTTCTCGTAGAAGTTGTCAAGTGACTTCATCAAGTCCTCTGTGGTCTTCATCTCTAAAACATTGAAGGCCACCGTTGACGCTAAGCTTAACCGGATTGTTCCCAGTGCCTTTCGATCAAGGACAATCCATGCTTCATCTGCCATCGTTGCGGGCTTCTTTGCAATACCGCCTAGTGGCAAATAGAGGTCCTTCTGGTAGAGATAGTCTTCAATCTGCATCTTCCAATGTTGGTAGTTTTTGTCGTTGAACTTCTCAATCTTGAGCTTCCCTTCCTCCGCCATAACTCCCACTCAATTCAAGGAATCCTTTCCTTGAGATAATTTAGCTATGAGCAAACCTTGCTCTGATACCAGTTGTTAGGAAATAAGACGTAGCTAAATAGATAATTGAGTAGATTACTTAATGGACAGAGACAGGTTTACATACACGAGATTATAGAGTAGAGAGAGAGAGAGAGTACACACGATATACGTGGTTCACCCAATGTGAGCTACGTCCACAGAAAAGCAGCCACTCAATGGCTTTAGTACTTCAAAACAAGAAGTAATTTACAAAGGGATTATACCCTTAATAGAGCTCCCGCCGTGCTTCACTCTCACCACCTCACACCCACCTTGTTGCATCAACTTCACACTATGAAATGTGTGTAGAAATGCCCTTCTTTTATAGGCCAAAAGGGCTGCCCTCTCTTATGAGAGGCAGCCATGTGTAGCCGCCCTTGTGTGAATAAGTCCAAATCGGACCCTCCAATCCGCCCATGTGTGGCCGCCCTTGAGAAGACAAGTCCGCTTTTGCATTCGGCCACCGGCCCACCGGCCATTGACTTTCGACCACCGGCCACCACCGGTCATTGACTACCGGCCACCCGCCAACCGACGGTTGTTTTCCGACCACATTCCGGCCGCCGGCCGGCCATAATATTCCGGTGAAAAGGAATATTCCGTCGAGGGGGAAAAAAAGTCTCGGGCGCTTCCGCCCATGAGGCCCCTAAAGTTGCCCCTGATTTTTGGTCGTGAAAATTTTGGTTACCGGCGAGTGATTTTCCTTCACGCACGATGGCTTCTCCTCATAATGGGGGCCTTACAAATGTGCGCTTTTACCACAGAAAATTACAAGGGTAAATCAGGCTCCATACTTAACATTGTGCACATTGAAACTGTGTGGGATTTCAGAGTGGTTGTAGCACTTGGTCTATTGCTTCTCAGTTATGTATGTATATGCGGATGCAAATCGAGCTAGTTAAAGCTCATAGGTGATAAATTTATAGTTGTGCAGGTGTTTCAAACAACTAGAGTTGTCCAAGGAGCTACTCATGCGGAGGTGAGTTCCGTTGCCATGCTCTTGGTCGTGGACATATACCTCATCTGGATTTGTGATTTGAGACAGTTCTATCTCTGATAGCTTTATGCACTTTGTTCAATCCATCAATTTGTTTGCTTCTCTCCATCATGTTTAAAGAGATTTTTAGTCAATTTGACTTGATGTATCACAGATTGTGGATAAGAGATTTGATCTCCGTTTATACATATAGCTTAGTTGGCTTCACAAGCTTTATGTACGCCAGTTTCTGGTGAGATTTTTTGAGATTTTGCTCAAATCATAGAGGAAACTCTGTTAGATTTTTCCCAATTCTTGCCATAGTTTCTATGTATTTGTGGTGTACTCTCTAATGAGTTCTGACTCCCACATTGACAATGATCGAGTTTTGACTCTCACTTCTATTGGCTTGGCATATACTCGTAGCAGTTTACAGAATACATTCTATGCACTGTTTTCGATTGACTGATTTCTGATCATGAGTCTACTGCTTACAAGCTATAGGTAGTCATAGGTTATAGGTTCTATACGTTTCTTCGGTAAAGCTATGTTGAGCTACATGTTTCATATGCACTACTCATAGTTATGATTGTGTAGTGGTCAAGGTGATCTCCCACTTTGGCATCTTTGATGTGGTTTATGGTTGAGATTTTGCTCAGTTTACAAGGGAGACTCTATCGGATTTCTCGCCATAGACCTTTTGATGCATATGCAGATTTTGGATTCTTGACATCCATTTAACATATGTGTGTAATGTTTTAGAGTTTGCAGAGATGACTCGTGAGAGATGGAGGTCTCATTCATGCTGATACTTGCGTTGTTGGCATTGTGGTCTTAGAGGGCACATTAGACGTCATTGTTTCAGATGTATGAGGCAACAACAAAGATGTATGTGTAATGCATGTGAGGTTTTGGAGAGGTTTTGACACAAGCTAAAGAGGTGGCTTTATATGCAAATGAAGATGATGTCACATTTATCTCTAGTGTTTCTCTAGCTTATATTTCTAGCACAGGTGACATTTCTTCTCGTTGATTGCTAGATGAGGATGCATTCTTCCATATCACACCATGTTGTGAGTGGTTTAGTACCTTCTCTAGTGGGAGTCTTGGCCATGTGCACTTGGTTGATGGTTCAAAATTTGACATTGTAGGAGTAAGAGATGTATGCTTGTCATTACCTGATGGTGCATCTTGTTATGTGCTTAAGATCATAATGAGTTTGATCTCGGTGAGACAACTAGCAGGTTGTGGTTGTCATGTATTTCTTTGAGAACAGTCTTTCCAGATGCGTTGCAGATCGTTTGTGATTAGAGGAGCTAGATATGGATTCTATGCTTCATTGGATGTATATGAGGTTGGTGACAGTTTGGTCTTGACGGTGTCATTGACATGTGGTATGCAAGAGACGAGATTTGTCTCATTCGTGAGTGAGCTCTAGTATGCTCAAGAGAAAGAGCATGTATTTTTGTAGGACATGTCAATGGACTTTGTAGAGGCAAAGGTGGACTGGATTTCTCTAGTGAGACATAGCAGGTGTTGTTAGAGTCTGTTTAGACAGAGGTAGAGTGGTTTTGATCCCTAGAGACACATGCACAAATGACATACATGGAGTTCTTTGATACGATCATGCTACAAGTTGTTGAAGCGATGCAGGGACGCATGGTTCCACCTATGGATGAGAGGGACATAGCCATCTAGTGTCAGCGATGATACATCCATACATGATGAGTAGTCTTGATGATGTAATGTATGCAAATAGCACTAAGAAGACTAGTACAGCCAGGTTTGTACAGATTTTGTTAGCGTTTGGGTGTCTCATATACAACCTACTAGTGTTGAGGCCCAATCGTAGCAATTGTAGTGGGAGCATTAGCAGTAGAGATTTTCAATTGTACAATGATTGACACAAGCAAGATGCATTGTGGAGCTATGCAAACCATACAAGGATGTCTGCAAGATCTGCATGCATGCTCTAGCATGGATTTGCACACTCGTCTATCACTAGAGCGATACAGCTATATGTAAATCTAGTGAGTGAGCCAGTGGGCATAGGTAAGAGAGTCTCTTGCCTAAATTACTTGTATATACTAGTAGTTAGCTAGTTGGATGCAAGATGTCCCTACAAATATACATAAAATATCATTCTATGAGCATAGAATCACAAATCACATACCTAAAGATCCTATACACACAAAAACTTGAGCAAGACTCCTCTATGAGCAAGACAGAGCACAAGGGCACGTGTATGTGCACCCTAGAGTAGAGTGCTATGCATAACGTGAGAGAGAAGAGAGGATAGGAGAGAAGATGAACACAAGGCACTACGTGAAATCTCTCGATATGCAAGAGGGAGCATTTTCCTCTTGCACGTATTTATTTATAGATTTCTTGAATACTTAAAATGAATACAGACTATCCACCCAGACATAATAATGACCATAGCTTATTAAGAGCTCTTTAATTACAAGATATTCAAACTTGCTATCTTTTGGCATAGTCCCATCTGTTGGGATCGGAGAGCACACACACAGAGAGCCAACACGAAGAAGGAGATAGACACAGTGTGTGGCGGGGCGGTACTCACACTACAATGTGTAGTTATGAGTATAGTTATTATGAATGAGTAAATGAATGGCTGTACATGGGCGGCTGAACAACGGGCAGCCGGGCACACGGGCCTTTAACCCAACAATCTCCCACTTAAAGGCAGTGTGCCTTTAAAGTGGCCAAAGTACAGCAAAAGAAGTCAAGCCATACCCATCAGCGATCTGCAGTGTGCAAACCGCTGTGAGGCTAACGACTTCGTGAGTAGATCAGCAGGGTTATCGTCAGTGTGTACCTTGACAAGCTCTATGCGCTTATCCTCTAGCACCTCTCGTATGAAGTGATACCTCACCTCAATGTGCTTTGTCTTCGCATGGAAGACAAGATTCCGTGCCAATGCTATGGCACTCTGGCTATCACAATGTAGAATCGGAGCATCACAAGCCATACCAAGATCTCCCACTAGTCGTGAGAGCCATACGGCCTCCTTGGCAGCCTCAGTGGCAGCCATATATTCAGCCTCTGTAGTGCTCAAAGCAACGCATGGCTGTAAACGTGATGCCCACGAAACCGGTCCACCTGCAACTGTGAACACATAGCCGCTAGTAGACTTCCTCGAGTCCACTGACCCTGCATAGTCTGAATCTGTATATCCGCAAACAGACATATCCTTCTCACCATAACATAGGGACAACTCTGAAGTCCCTCTCAAGTATCTGAGAATACCTTTCACTGCATCCCAATGACGCTTGCCCGGGTTAGACATGTACCTGCTAACCACACCAACTGCATGAGCAAGATCTGGACGCGTAGCCACCATGGCATACATCAATGAACCAACAGCTGACGCATAGGGAATCTGAGACATCTCTGTAGTCTCCAAATCTGTCTGAGGGCAGTCATCATGGCTGAGTTTTACATATGGAGGCAACGGGGTACTAATGGCCTTCCCCCCTTCCATATGAAAACGCTCAAGCACCCTGTCAATGTACTCTTTCTGACTAAGAAAGAGCATCTTGCGAGAACGATCACGAGTGATCCGCATACCCAAAATATGACTGGCATCCCCAAGATCCTTCATGGAAAAGGTCTCATGTAGCCTATGTTTCAAGGCATCCACATCAGAAATACACTTCCCTGCGATCAGCATGTCATCCACATACAAAACCAAAACAATAAGACTACCATCTGCAGCCTTGTGAGTATAGAGGCATGGGTCCTCATAACTGCGTACATAACCCAATGAACTCATGAATGCATCAAACTTACGATACCATTCACGAGATGATTGCTTCAGCCCATACAAGGTCTTAAGAAGCCGGCATACCATCTTCTTTGAACCATGAATAACAAACCCACTTGGTTGCTCCATGTACAAATCCTCGTGCAAGTCCGGATGTAAGAAAGCTGTCTTTACATCCATTTGCTTCAACTCCATGTCTTCTGTAGCTACCAAGGCAAACAACATACGCAAAGTAGACATCTTCACCACTGGGGAGAAGATCTCGTCAAAATCAATGCCCTTCTGTTGCTTGAATCCTTTAGCCACAAGCCTTGCTTTGTACCTAGGCTTTGCATCCATTGAACACAATTTTATCTTGTAAACCCACTTGCATGGTAGTGCCTTCTTACCCTTTGGCAAAGGAGTAAGCTCCCACGTTTTATTTTGGATCAACGAATCCATCTCTGACTGCATAGCCTGCTCCCACTTGAGCTTGTCAACACTAGACATGGCCTCATCATAACATGATGGCTCCCCGCAATCAGTCAACAATACATAATCCATAGAAGGCACAAAACGCTGAGGCTGTCTTGCACGCCGCTCTGAACGCCTCAAAGACTGTGCAGGAGGTGCATCTGGCTGTCCCACATCTACATGATCTCCCAACAAGGGCTGATCTCCCACTTGAGGGTCAATGGGCTGCCCACGAGCAGCCATGGGACCATCATACCGATGACCATCCTCCTCAAATATCACACACCGAACCTCAACCGTTCGCGGTGATGCTCTATACATAGAGTCCTCATGAAAAACAACATCATGGCTGCGCACAATCTTCCTGTCAATAGGATCCCACAATCGATAACCCATCTCACCAGAGCTACCATAACCCAAGAAGATACATCTCTTGCTCTTTGGATCCAATTTGCTGCGTTTTGCCTTAGGTACATGTACATAAGCTTCACAGCCAAAAACACGAAGGTGACCATACGAAGGTGGCAAACCTGTCCATACCTCTTCAGGCACTTTGAAGTGCAAAGGAACACTAGGTGAATGATTTATCAAATGCACAGAAGTGGCAACAGCTTCAGCCCAAAATCCATTTGACAAACCAGCCATAGAAAGCATACTACGGACTTTTTCCTGTATAGTCCTGTTCATGCGCTCTGCCACACCATTTTGAGGAGGTGTATAGGGAGCATTAAGCTCGCGCCGTATACCCTTCTCAACACATAATGTTGTGAAAGCATGAGACATAAATTCACCCCCATTGTCCGTACGTAAGCACTTCAACTTACAACCTGATTGGTTCTCAACAAGAGCCAACCATTGCTTAAATATATCAAACACCATATCCTTCTTACGAATGGGGTATGCCCATACCTTCCTGCTAGCATCATCAATGAACGTAACAAAGTACATAGCACCTCCAAGAGAAGCATTGGGCATCGGCCCACATACATCACTATGCACCAAAGCTAGCTTTTCCAAAGATCTGTGTGGAACACTTTTCTTATGAGAAGACCGAGCATGTCGACCATAAAGGCAATGCTCACAAAACTCAAAACCACCAAAATCTGAAACGGGAATGTAATCCGCACGTGCCAACAACTTCATACCTTTTAGTGACATATGCCCCAAACGCTGATGCCATAAAGAAGCAGGAGGTTGCTCAGTGATCCCCACAATGTGATCAGCCACACTAGCTACACAAAGGGAATACAACGTATTCCTCTTAGCACCTTTAACCAAAACAAGGCTGCCCTTAGTGATCTTCCAACCTCCATCACCAAAAGATACATTGAAACCAAGTGAATCCAACTGACCCACACTAATCAAGATTTTTGCAAGAGCCGGCACATG
Source organism: Adiantum capillus-veneris (assembly GCF_014529385.1). Taxonomy (NCBI): domain Eukaryota; kingdom Viridiplantae; phylum Streptophyta; class Polypodiopsida; order Polypodiales; family Pteridaceae; genus Adiantum; species Adiantum capillus-veneris. Next base: position 92,176,213 of record NC_140949.1, on the reverse strand, counting down.
ACGCACACGCTGCAAGACAAACGTAGTAGAGTTTGGCATAGCCAAATGAATATCCCCAATGCCATGAATCTGCATAGAACGCCCATCGGCAATCCTGACAGTACCTGTGCTCGAAGCATCGTAGTCATGAAACCACGACCTATGAGGCGTAACGTGAAAAGAAGCACCACTGTCAATGACCCAATCCATAGGCATACTACGCTCATGAGTGAGAAGAAAAGCGTCATCAAAATAGGATGCAAGCAACACATCACCAAGCTCTTCACTAGTAGCACTAGTCGGAGCACATACATGGTCATCTTGAGAGCTACACTCTCCCTGTGTTGCATTTAACTCCTCAATCTTGACATTGGATTTAGGCTTGTCCTTAGCATCATGGTCTTTCTTCTTACCATCTCCATTTTCCCTTTTCCACTTATAGCAATCCTTTTTGAAATGGCCTTTTCTACCACAATGGAAACATTCCACATCCTTTTTACTTGTGCCTGCACGGGACCTGCTTCTAGATTTACCCCTGTTGGACTTATACTTGTCCATAGTCCTGCCTCTGACAACCATTGCACTAGAAGACTTATTACCTGCATTATTCTTTCGATTAATCTCTTCCGTGAGAAGACTAGACTCCACATTAGTACTTGTCAACTCATTCGCAGGAACCGAGTTACTTATGGCTGTCCTAAATGTGTCCCATGACTCAGGCAACGTGACAAGTAAAAACATAGCTTTTACATTTTCCTCAAACGTAATTTCCTGCGTAGCAAGTTGGCTGAAAATTGTATTGAACTCATTCAAATGCGCATTCATGGAAGCACCTTCCTCCATTCGCAAATCAATAAGCTTTTTAATCCAATACACCATAGAAGCAGCCGAATGCTTATCATACATATCGCAAATCCGCTGCCATAGCTCATAAGCTCCACCCTGTGCATATTTCACATTGTAATAAACAGACTTTGAAAGGGAAAGCCTAATGGTAGACCTGCACATCTCATCCAACTCCTCCCAATCATCCCTCTCCATGTTCTCTGGCTTAACTCCCTGCAACTTTAGAGGTCGAATCTGTTTCTTCTGCACCAAGACATCCCAAATCTGATCTTTCCAATATGAGAAGTTAGCACCATCCAACTTCTCAATATTGAAAACTGTGTCCTCTTTAGTGCCCATTACAACAAGAATGCAACAATGATAAACCTGTAACCAACCAACAAACTGCCACAACAAAGTAGTGTTGCAAATCTGACAACACCTGCTGCTCAATCAAAGAACAAACGCATAGAGTATAAATCAGCCCATAATATGGTCAAAAAACGTACGTAGAAATCCACAAACAAATGCATAAACCCGTGACACCTGTAACTCAACCGGCCTAGGCAAACTGTGCCACAAAATGCATCAACAATGAGCTGTCATAGAGGCATAAACATACTCCATGTCTAAATAACCACAATAGAGACATAAGCTGACCAAGCTTACACAAATCCGTGAGCATAAATGGATCCAAGTGAGCATATAACCAATGCACAAGCTCAACGAAGTCCAATCTCTACTGTCAACCAAGTACCTATCCGTACTCAAACCGCAACACTGCAAGCAAGAGCAAACCCGCTCTATGTATAAGTGAACCAAATCTCCACAATATCATGCATAAAGAGTGTCTGTCAAACTGCCATATCCACATCCATCAACATACATAGATGATGTAAACCTGTAGCTCAAGAACACGCATAAACAGACTGCCGAGAAGAGTAGAAGCTCTCACTCAAACCACAACCATATACATGGCTGTCCCACAGTCAAAATACATGTTTTGTAACCACAGAAGAGACCTGTATCCAAAGCTCCCTGTAACCTGTAACCTGTACCCGTACCTGTACTTGTACCTGTACCTGTAGTCGAAGAAGACAATGTCGCCAAAACTCCCACTCTTTCTGTGTGTATGAGGCCACTCCAAGAAGAGGCTACACACTCTCAAATGAGCTGTGGGCTCACGTAAGTGGAAGACACTACAACAATGGCACCTGTAATGGCTATGGAAGCTCTGGCAGCAGAAAACTACCAAAGAGAGCTGAAAAACGCAGCTCCTAGTCTGTAGCTCGGATGGGATTTCTGATGGCACGAATGGATCCGAAAGGGGGGTTAAACTCCAGGACGCCTGTTGAAAATACTCGCGGAGTGCTGAACCTTCCAATGCCAAGCTTAGAAAAACCTTCTGCTCTTTAGAAATGCGCGCGTGCGCGAAACCGAAAAACGGCAATGAAACAGCAGCAAGTTTCAACACACTCAACAATGATGATGAAGCTCTCAATGCTCTCACTACCAAGCTCTGATACCACTTGTTGGGATCGGAGAGCACACACACACAGAGCCAACACGAAGAAGGAGATAGACACAGTGTGTGGCGGGGCGGTACTCACACTACAATGTGTAGTTATGAGTATAGTTATTATGAATGAGTAAATGAATGGCTGTACATGGGCGGCTGAACAACGGGCATCCGGGCACACGGGCCTTTAACCCAACAAAATCAAGAAAGATTTTGCCCCCTATCATCTGCAATAAATGAATAATTATCAATTTCCATTGCATACCTCTCCATTAGGAAAGCAATTGTCCTCAGTTGCTGCTTAAATCAACAAATCATACTTGTCAAAAAACAATGGTTAAAATTTTGTGTCTAAACATGGATTAAAATAAATAATATAAACATAAACAAACACATTTACTTACGCCTAACCTCATCCACATATTGCATATTCTAATGTCCCATACCACGAAAATAAGTAGTATATGCCATGTCCTAATGTATCAAGATATCATTGGTCACAATCATCCTTCAATAATCAATTCTCATAAATTTCAAGTCCAATTTTATAAAGATTGTCGACAAAAACTCATCATAGTCCAAATCCAAATCTTTTTTATTACATACTTGAGTAACAAAATCACACTAAGTGCAGTGGTGGCCAGCCACACTGGAGCATGATTGTGTTCCCTAGATTGGTGAATTGACACCAACAAAACGTGCTACCTAAATCAATATATATGCACTTGTGCAAGACTTGTGCTGACTAAATCAGTGAATCTATACTAATATTATTTAAACCAGTGAATTTGTTGTTTGTTGATGTGCTACCCAAATTGACGAATTCACACTTGTGCTGCCTAAATCGACGAACCTGCATAGATAACTTGTGTTGCCTAAATCAACAAATCTACACCAGGATGAGCATTTACAACCTACCTCAATCCGTGAATCTATGTGCATGTGACCAATGGACTAGGCAAGACATAAAGGACAAAACATTTGCTACTTGTTTGATGTTGAATTGGAGCATGTTTGAGCAGCAGAGTACGTACAAATTGTTGTCCATCACCTTAGCTTGTGTGATTAGTTGTATAGCTTAATGAAAAAACATCTCAATAGAAATTCCATTCAATGCAAGTACAAGCCGCGATGTTAGAGAGCATAAGACAATGTAGGTAAGAAAAAAATCTCTTCCACTTAAAAGTATCCAATGTAATTCTTCCTTGTCACAAATGGCATGAGGTAGTCCCTATAATTAAAGGTTATCTAAAGATATAGCTAGTAGGTAAAGTGATAATGAAGCCACATAATTTGAGGTTGTGTATCTCAGTTGTTCTCTTTGAATGGGAGCAATAGGCACTTCTAAGATGTTGGTCTGGCCTTGTACTATAGAGTTAGTACATGCAGCCAACTAAGTATTAGAAGGTATAGGTTAGCTAGATATTGGAATGTGGCTAGTGTATTATAATCTCATTTTGAAGTGCAAAAATGAAAAACTAAAGTGAGGAGAGGACTTACCTGTTTGCTTCTCTCCAAATGTGCTTGTTCTTGATGGTATACATGCATTAAACTTAAAAAGGTAGGTAGGCCACATTATGTGCTACATAGCTCTTTGTGAATCATCAGATGCTAAACAAGTTCTTAAAAATGAAGGTCGGCAATAACAAAATCATCATTTGGTTGATGTCATTCAAGATAGACAATTGGATTATCTTAAAATTTTCGTAGACTAAACAAAAGTAAAGATGTTAAACCACTTTTAATGTAATCAGCAACAACTAGAAAAATATAAGAATGAGTCATTTAAATAGGACAAAAAAAGAAAATGTCCATAGATTTGTAAGTTCCACAATTTGTAAGCTCTATAGATGCGTTCATAATAGTTTGTGTCAATTTATGAAGAAGTCATGCAAAATTCATGTAAGGTAGCTTAGCATTAATTAGGAATCACAAAAATGGTCACAAAAGGAAGATTGTAGTAGGAGGTTTTGCAAATGTGATGAACTAGCATTATCTATTTGGTCAAAATAGTTCATAATTAGCACCTCGCAGATCCGTAGTTGACAGGAATCATGGACACCAAGCTTCAAATAATAAGTAGTGGTTGAATTGTAGAAGGATCATAAGAGTAAAAAAGTAGGAAAATTCCCACCTTGAAGACCTTTGGAAGTTCTGTTCCAAGTTCAGAGGCTCAGAACTTTCAAAATATTGGGATATTATATGCAAGGTGAATCAAGGGTCAGGCTAGGGCCATTTATTTGAACTTCAAGTTGGCCAAGGAGCCGATGGGGATACAAATCTTGATTCCAAGGGCGGTGAGTCAAGCCATGGTACCCAATGGGCAAGGCAAGGATGACATGTAATGCTTCAGGATCTCAAGATCTTGTCCCAAAGCGGTCAAGGGCAACGGTTGGTACGTCATCCAATTGCAGTACAAAGTTTGGTAAATCATCCAATTACAGTAAGGCATGCCGATAAGGCAGAGCTCTTTTTATCATGACTTTGCTTGATGAAGGAGAGCAAAGATGCTTGGCATGGCTGACTATTTGGAGACTATTTGTCATAGTTCAAGAAGCCGGTAGTGGATACTTGCTACAAGACACCATTGGACAATTTAAGGTACGCTTTGTGAGTACATCGATTGCAAGTATTTTTATGATTCTCAATAAGACATACAATTCGACAAGGTTGATTATTTATAAATGATTGACAAGGTCGATTTTCCTTTGCCATGCATAAACATGTTGGTAGAAGCATATGTTAGCTATGAGCTTAGAAGCTCCGTCATGTTTTATTCTTATGTTGTATTTATGTGAAGAAAGGCTTCAACTTTAGGCATATTGATAGACGCATCCAAATTTTGGAATATGCTATCAACATATGAACTTGAAGGGACTTTGCAACGTGTCTAAATGGTCCTTCACTAGGATGAACCAAGCCAAGAGGGTTTACAAGGTACATACAACCGCCTTATGTATATGAGAATTCATGCCTATGAGCCAGATCCAAAGCTTATCCATTTGAGTAGGAGTGCCAAAGCCATCTGAAATCTATTCTCAAACATGCAATTTCTAGCTTGATTTTTAGACATCTGGCAGCACAGGATGGATGACCAGGTTAGAAAATTTCAAGTTTTACTGTCGTATATGCCTTTTCCACCTTTAAATTGAAAAAGATCCAAAGCAAAGTGCTTTGAAGGCCATCACGAGAAGCAAGGCTTCTACCCCATGCTAAGGTACTGCTCGAGGGAAATGGTAGATAGGTTTAGGGCTGGGGCATTGGCAATAAGAGGATATAAGGCAACGTTGAATTGTGATGTATCCATGCCAGTATAGATTGTGCAAGGTGCGTACATTATCAGCTCCAACCATGGAGGCCGTCATGGTAGCCTAGGGCTTATCAATATATTTCTTGCACTCGCATGCATGACGTGCCAAACACTTCAGCTATAACACCAGTTACTCTGTCATTGACATCATTATCCACCTATTGATCACGGTGGATTCAACTCGACATGGTCCCCAAATGCACTGGAATCGCGTGATTCTTTAAGAGGATCTAAGATCTTGTTTGTTTCCAATGATCTTTATTGATGATTCTCTCCTTGATGTTGTTGCAAGGGTTACCATAATTGTAACCTTCTACTCAATAACAATTGAAGCTGGTCGTGTTTGTTGCATATGATGGTTTCTATCTTTAGCATGTAGGCATGACCTCACTATCAAGCAACTAATTCATGGGATAACATGGACCTGTTAAGAGAGCCTCAAGACAAGTAATATCTTGTTTCAAAAACCAAGGAATACCTAGTATGGCTACTTGTTTTTGCGTTTGGGACACTTTTTCTTTTCATGGGGAGATATGATTGTTTCAAAGATCCAATTGTGAATAAGATTCCAACTTGAGAGGATCTCATGCTTGGTCTATAGCACTAATTGTGTCTATAGGATAGGCATTTTTAGGGGTATGACCCAACTAATGGCAAATCACTCCATAAATGTAGATGATATAGCACCGATTGTGTCTATGGGAGTGGTATTCTCAGGAGTATGACCCAGCTAATGAGAAATGATTTTATAAGTGTTGATGTTCACTGATTGTCTTTTTCACACTTGTACTTTCAAGGAAAGAGGTCCTCAACTTCCAAGAGAATTTAACCAAGGGGTTCGGATTTGTAGAATCTAACCAAGTGGTTCGGATTGCCACGGCAACACATAGGGTTATCAGTTGAAAATTTGTTTTTCCACCTCATATTAATATTATGATTTGGTTTTGTTTCCTTTCTGAATATGCTTTGGTTGAGCTTTCCAAGCAGTGGGATGCATATGCTCGATGCTTTCATCCACTTAACTCTTCAGGAAAATAACAAGGTCATGTCTGAGCAAAGGATTTTGGGAAACTAGTGTACCAAGTACCATTTGTGCAACTTGTTACTTTCTCTCTTAATTGTTCATTATGACACATTCAAGGGTTCACCCCCTATTGAAACAATTATAGGCCTACATGGTAGGGTTTTGTTTAGCACATGTTGTTAGTCACAAGGTGTGCAACATGGTCTAGGAAACCATGGAGTTTGGTTTAGCGAGTGTGGAGCATAGTTTATGAGAGTCCCTCTCACTCATGTTGTTAAGTGTTTACAATTACCTCCACGCACAAGTACATCTTGTACTTGATGGGTGTCATATTTCTTGACATCACCATATGAGACATATTCCAAGTGAGGAGAATATGAGTCTCTGGGACTGACACTGTCACCTAATTTTTTCCAATTATGTGTCATGACAAAGTATCTAGGTGCTGGTCAAATCTGTTTATTAGACCATTTTGAGCATATGGTATCAGGAACAATTTCAATGACAAAAAATTGTCAGATGCCGAGTAAGATTACAAATACTGTTAAAGAACATTAATGGATGGTTGTTTACACATATAGCAAGGCTATGTTCTGTTAATGAAAATGTATTATTGTTGGTACCTAAAAGTGATAACTTTCACGTTCTATTATGGTCCATTTATTTTAGCAAGCTTTTATGTAATTACAGTGATAAGTATTTAGTTTCATTTCAGAAAGCTATTGACACATTTTATTCTCTCCTCTTTCATGTGTGCTATGAGCTTAAGATCCACCATAAGCATTGGCAATGATAGTCATAAAAATGTAGGTTTGTATAAGTTTTTGGTAAATGACTAGGTGTTATGGGCCCTAGTGTTTAGCAAAAGCTTATTTGGAGCAGCATGCAAGTTCATCAAATTGATAGCTTATGAAGCATTTTTCACCATAGGTACAATATCTCTATGAGATTTATTGTGGGTCTACCAACCACCACACACCGTGATGGCTTGGTATGGGTGCTTGTAAATAAATTGCCTAACCTTTAAGTTTAGTCCAATCAAGTCCACTATGTAACCAAGTTGGTTGTTTGTATCGATTATATACATTACTCAACAATATTGGGAGTAATTGTGACCCACATTTTCCAGTCATTTCTAGAGGACTATCGATAAACAATTGGGGAGAAATAGCTCAATATCGATACTGTCACTATGAGAAATGACAGCAAGTCAAGGACTTAATATGTGATGATGAGATATGTCAACATGTCACTTTCATGCAAAGTTGAGAAGAGGTATTTTTATATGTTCCAGCACCTTCAACAAGGTTGGAAACTAGTCATTTATTTACTCACGCTTTGTTGTGGTAACTCATTTAAAATACTCAAGTGAGTTCTAAATAGAAACTACACACTATTTTGGATATAAGCCAGTTACATAAACGGTTGCAAAAGGACAACAATGCGGAAATCAAGATGTTTTTTATTGGTTTCATTGAATCTCCTACTGAATCGTATATCTATCAAATGAATCGTTGTCAGAGTGCGCGTCTCTCCACGGTCGATCGGGAAAGCGCCGGGCTTCTGGCTAACAAAGAAGCACTCGAGATGCAAAACCGATCGAAACCAGTGCAGTTAATGCCAATTTAGTGTTAATAAGACGATATAGAGATGCTTAGAGAGAATTGCACGAGAATATCATAGATCGGAACATAATTAATGGCTAAAGTCCAACTTAGAATAGAGCCCATACAATATTTAGCGCGTCCTCTTCATGAGATCAATAATACTGTCATGAAATTCCCGCTTTACAGTACCTAGGATCTCACCTAGGGTGAACTCCACCCTACTATTTAGAATGTGTTCCTCAAGTGTGAGGATTCCTCAAGTACCTTCCTCACATCAGTAGCCTGTTCAATATCAAATCTCACCTTATATGAAGGGCCTCATGCTTTTCCCGCCTTTTTCTCCTTCTTGGCCTCATCCATTGAGATGTCGAGCGGGGTAGGAGGCACTCCTAAGCTAGACTCCTTTCGCTTGGCACCTCTAATCTCGTCGTTCTCTTTGAAGTTCTTGCCAGATCCTCTTTCCTCTTTCCCTTCTCTTCTAAAAAATCCTCATTGTTTTCAGATTTATCTATGTATGCATATAGTGAGAGGGAATATACAGGGTCTTCCCACCCATTAGTCTTTCTAATACAATTTCCCACTTGACACAACTGCTGATACGCAACTTTTCCTCTTTTTGCTGTTGTCATAGCATATGGCCAGAAGGTCCCATTCTTGCTAAAACCTTCAATTGATTTTTCCTACCCTTTCTTCTCAATCTGCACACCATAAGTCAGTGCTTCAGCTACACTCGCATGGTGTTCCTGCAACATCTCTTCCATGCTTTTCTTCATACCACCTCTTCCATATTTGGTCTTTAGAGGTAACCCTGTTTCTTGCAAGTGTATCAAACCATCCTTCCAAAAAACCACATCTTTACTCTTGGCTTCAACAAACTCCTAGCACTGATCATTCCTGACATGGTCAAGATTGTCACACCACATACAGTATTGACTCCCACTTCCTCTTTGTGGCCCGCTTTGTCTCGAGAAGAAAGGTGAACCTTTCTCTTCAAGATTCGCAGCTTTCAAATTAATGTTCAATTCCTGGATCCTCTTCACAAGCTCATCCATGAACGACTCCTCTAGCTTCAACATCTTCTCCTTTATGGGCACAAGAATTAAGAGCAGCCTGTTCGGTTGCAAAAAATTGGGCAAATCTCTTTTTCGAATTAAGAGCAGCCTATTCGATTGTAGACAATTGGGCAAATCTCTTTTCAAATCCTCTTAACAATTCAGGGGCCACCTACTTCAAAAAACTCTTCTTTGTAATGTGGTCCTTATCCTCAAGAAAATATTCATCCTTGAGAGCTTGTTTGAACTCCACCCACGTAGAACCATGTGTAATTCTTAGTTCCTCAATCCGTGCACATAATTCAAGCACGACAACAAGTACAAAATTCTCCACTGCAGCATGCTCCTCTGCTCCCTTATCTTCTATAACCCGTTCATCATAAACTTTGCAAAATTTAGAAATGTCACGACCTTCAAAGCGCCCCAATTTATCTGTATTGCTTGTCTGGCTTCACGAATCCGAGCTTCCATTTTCGTTTCCAAACTTTGAGTCATCATCTATTGATGGTGCAAATGCTGTTGATGCATAAGTGCAATAAATTGCTGCATTAACTGCTGCATACCATTATCTTGGCCCGCCCGACATCGCTACTTCCGTCTACCCAGGTCTCGGTTTCATGTCGGGTTTACCAAATTTGTCGAAGTGCGCATCTCTCCAAGGTTGAAGCATCGGGCTTCTGGCTGTAGACGGAGAAGCAGTCAAGATGAAAAAACTGACCGAAACAAGTGCGATTAAGACCGATTTAGTGTTAATAAGACGATATAGAGATAAATGGAGAGAATTGCATGAGAATATCATAGATGGGAACATAATTAATGGCTAAACTCCAACTTAGAATAGATATTAACACTTAATTGAGGCTGGCAATCTGAAGATGTTTCCCTTAATCAGATATCTGGAACTCTTGTTGCAAATCGATTGCATATACCAACGTTAGTATGCCTGTTGATTTGAAATCCCTTATTCAGATATCCCAAACCCGATGGAAACAATCCACAATCTGCCAGAAAAAACTTTTTTTTCCTAAGCCCTTTCGTACACTTCTTCTTCTTTCTTTTTCCTCCTCCAAAATGCTCTTGCCCAATAATAATAAATGTCCCCAAAAAAAACTTCCCCTAGGGTGCGTGAGACCTCCTATTTTTAGCCCCCCCCCCCCCCCCCCCCCTCTTTATTTAGCTTTTCCATGGCTTGTGTAATCCTCGCTTTTCCCTATTTTTTGGACCCTTCTCACGTGCACCGGCCTTTTTTTAGATGTTGTTCTCAGCTTGCCTTAAGCTCCACGGCTCAATTCTTGTGAGCTGGTACTGGTCTCAGATCTTTAGTGTTGTACTAGTACTGGTGCAACTATATTGCTATACTGGCGGCTAACTCGGCACAAACCTGGCCTCGATGAAACTTCAACTGCTGATAACTTGGAATCCTGGTACTGGTCTCAGTGGTACTGGTCTCATTGGTACTGATAGTAATGGTACTAGTCTCATTGTTACTGGTAGTATTGGTACGAGTCTCATTGGTACTGGTACTGGTACGGGTATTACTGATACTGGTATTAATTGTACGAGTCTCACTGGTACTGGTAGTACTAGTATTGGTCTCATTGGTACTGGTATTACTGGTACTGGTGCAGTTATACTACTATAATGATAGGGCTAACTCGACACAAACATGGCCTCGGCAAAACTTCAACTGCTGATAACTTGGAATCCTGGTACTCGTCTCGCTGGTACTGGTACTAGTCTCATTGTTATTGGTACTGAGGCGGTCCGGGGCGGGCAACAAGAGAGGCGACCTCTAAACACCCCTCAAGGCTCCCGTGCTGCTCAATTGGGGCTGGGGCAACCACAAGCACAACACAACAACAAACCCACAGCCAAACCCAAACAAGATAGGGGCACCACCTAGTTATGGTATGCGAATTAGGACGCAAGAGAGATTTTGACACAACCAAGAAGATGCACCACACAACACACACAAACAACTTCACACCAAGACACACACAAACTGGACCAGAGAGAGCTAGAGCAAAGGGAAGAGAGAGAGAAAAGGATCTTACGTAATACCGTATTTGTGACTTGCAAATGGAGATGGTTCGTTATGATGCTATCGTAGAACTTGTATAAACTCACTCAATGCTTAGTGATTGCTAAACATTGCCAAAACACACACACACTGTCTTAGGGTGTGGGAGACCTCTCACCACAATACCCTCTTACAATGGACACAAAACTGGCAATGAAAAACACACTAAAACACTTTCTAAAATCAAGATCAACCGATAAAACTCAAATACACAAGTCACCTTGAATTCACCAAACCGTATTGCACAAATGGAAGGACGAAGATTTGAACGTCGAATCACTCCTCTGATGCACCAAACCTCAATTTATTGATGATGAAGGAGCATATACAATAGTGGTTTTGAGATTTGTGGAACTCACGCTCTCTCACTTGCAATGTGTAGCTTGAAGGCTTCTCTCACACCAAGAGTGAAGCTCACAAGTGGTTGCTACACCTAAGTCTCTCCTCACGCATAGAGTGTTGGGGTGCTATGTGAGATATTGGAGGTTGTTTTACAAGAAGGAGAGGGGTCTATTTATAGGTTGGAGACCCCTCATTAAGATTATTGAAAATCTTAATTTACAAGCTAACAAATCAGGATTATGATTTTTTTTGAATATCAAAACATTGCGGGCCTTCTTTGTCTGCTTGAGTCATGGGTGTGGGCTCAAAAGAGAGCATTATTGATGGTAGATAAGGTGAAAGTAAGTTTTAAGGAAGGGGAGAGAGAGAGAGAGAGAGAGAGAGAGAGAGTTACTATACATGTCTTGAGGTGAGGTGTCTTTTATGGTTAGGTCAATGCTATTTTGTGTTAGTATGTTAGTCGTTAGTAATCACTAGAAAGTTAATGTTACATTTACAATGGGTAGAGTGAGTTGATTTGATGAAGGAAGAGGGGTGAATTAAAAGAGAATCATTGAGATGGTGAAGCTTTGAAGAAGCTTGAACTCACCCTTGTGTAGATTGTGGAAAAAATGACCGTTGGTCTTCTTCTTCTTCTTCGCTTCTTTACGCCGCCGCCACGGTTGACCACCACGATGAAAAGAGGATTTGTTGATGAAAAATCCTCAATTTGCAGAAGTTATCATGGTTAAGATGCTGAATTTTAGATATTTTAGGAGAGGTAAATGAAATTGTAACATAGAAGCAATAGAGAGAGACATGGAGAGGGTGTATGTATGTAGAGGTTCATAAAAGAACTATAGGGATGAGAGAGAAGGGTAATGGTGAAGAGGGTGAGAGAAGCCATGGAAATTGCAGGTTTGAGTGAGGGAAGGAGAGGGAGGGATGTGTAAGAGTGAGTAGGTGTGTGGAAGGGTGAGAGAAGACTAAGGGCTACTTGTGAGAAAAGTGGGCAAACTGGGGTCCACTCAAAAAATCATAGCTCACCGCTGGTAGCTCCAAAAATCATGAAAAAATTTGAGGTGATTATTCAGAGCGTGGGCTACATTTTCTCTTTTGACCACCGCTCCAAATTCGGAGTGGAGATAGGTGCCAAAATTCTCACCAAAAAGCCTGTTTTTTATGCCTGCAAAAGTCTTTTAGTGGCCCCCTCCTTTGTTGAATTTGTACAATGCATCCAAGAGTGAGCCCCTCCTTTGTCATATTATAATACAAGGCATTCAAGTTGCCCTTTGACCCATGCATGGAGGAGGATTATTGGTGAAATAAGAAATATATACATGGTGGGACTAGTGTATGGACTATTCATGGACTTTAGCTCAATGAGCACATGGTGTTAGAATAATGAGTAAAAATAATAATAAAAATATGGAGGAGTTATGGATATGGAAAGATATTGGAATCATATAATATGGTCCCTCCTTGAATTATTTTGGGTGAAAGAGGAAAAGGTATGCAAGTAAATAATATAATAAAAGTAACCAATGAGTAGAAATCAATTTTTTGTTTTCACGAGGGTGAGGGTGAAAATGTGGGAGTGATTTGTATAAAGGAAAAATATGAGGTTAGAGTATGTACATATTGGCAAAAAATATAATTATGGTGTAAGAGGATGAAAGAAGGTGTACATAGGTTTAATAAAACACACACCTAAGTAGAAATATTTAAATAAAATACCAAAATAATTATAAAAAATCCCTATATTTAGGCCATATATACAATGAAATATTTACACACAAAGAGGCCATAATATACTTTTATTTTTTTATTTTTTTTTATTTTTTTTATTTTTTTGGCTCAACTAGCCCAATGACTAGCTAATTGAGGGTTTTTGAAGAAGATATGGGAAAAGTCCCGTGACTCACGCACGCCTATGTACAGTGAAATGGTGGGGATAGCCACAGTGTTTGTGTGATTTTGGTAGGGTGAGGTAACTCATTGTGGCAATTACAAAGAGCCGAAAAACGGCTATCAGTACTGGTAGTACTGGTACGGGTCTCATTGGTACTGGTAGTATTGGTATGGGTATTAATGGTACTGGTAATACTGGTAAGAGTCTCACTGGTACTGGTCTCATTGGTACTGGTAATACTGGTACGGGTATTACTGGTACTGCTAATACCGGTACGAGTCTCACTGGTACTGGTCTCGACAAAACTTTAATTGCTGATAACTTGGCATCCAAAGCTCCGATTACCGATCTTTCAACATGTCTGACCCTATCTGGAGTCCATCTTGGTCTAGAAACCCACATAAAGCATACATCTCCAATCTCTTCTTAACATAACAGTTGTTATCGTTGTTCACAAGTTTGGCAAAACTTGAAATTGCATGTAGATTTATATCTTTCATCTTGTGCCCACAAAGCGGCACGACACCGTGAGGCGTACCACTGTAGAAAACATTAGTGTCTTACAAAGATATCACCACTTTTGTTTTTTAGGACAAAAACACTTTTCCAAGGGGGAAATAATGTCAGGCCAAGGGCTAGGACATGCATGCGATAAAGGGGTCTATATATAGACAGGGCTAAGGGCCTATATATAGGATGGTTGGGTGGAGATGAGCATGCAATAGTCTCTATGTTCTTACAAAGTTGATCCTTTACTTGGAGAAAAGGCCTTTTTAATGTTGTTTTTGCTCTTTTTGTCTTCTTATTCCTCATTTCGCGAATTAATATGCCCCTCCCCCCCCCCCGCTTTCCTTTCTCCCTCTTTTCATGAGTTAAATAAGGGGTTTGAGTTGATTCCCACCATATTTCATCCTCTTGGCCTTGTCAATCCACTTTTGAGTGATTTTTGGCATGAAAATTGTCCACATTTGTAGGCTTTAGTATGTGTTGTACTTCTTAGACTATGTTTTTTGAGCCATTCTGAAGTATTCAAGAAGGAATATTAAATTAAGAAAGCGATTCCACCACTGGCTTCACAATCTAAGTTATTAACATTTTGAGGCATTTTAAGCCTCAAAATTTCAATCTAACCACACAAAAGGTTTGTGCGTGATTGAACTTATGTTTTGATGCTTGAGAAATGTCTATGATTTGTTAATAGAAAATTTTGATGACAATACACTACAACATAACCCAAAGTTATCGACGCCCGTGCCTTTCCACGTCCATATCGACGTTCTTACCTTTCGTCAATATATGCGTCGATATGTCTGTGGATATAAGCGTAGAAAGGTAAAGTTTTCCACGCGTATATCGACGCAGTTATCGACGCAAAGAATTTGAGGAAAAAAAAGCCGAACCCGTGCGAAGGGGTCATTTTAGCCCTCAATGCGCTCTCCCCCCCCCCCCCCCCCCCCCCCACCCCTCTCTCTCTCTCTCTCTCTCCACATCGTGTGTGTGTGTGTGTGTGTGTGTGTAGGAGAGAGAGAGAGAGAGAGAGAGAGCGGTGTGTGTGTGTGTGTATGTAGGAAAGAGAGAGAGAGAGAGAGAGAGAGAGAGAGAGAGAGAGAGAGAGAGAGAGGTGTATGTGTGTGTTTGTGTAGGAAAGAGAGAGAGAGAGAGAGAGAGAGAGAGAGAGAGAGAGAGAGAGGTGTGTAGGAAAGAGAGAGAGAGAGAGAGAGAGAGAGAGAGAGAGAGAGAGAGAAGTGTGTGTGTGTGTGTAGGAAAGAGAGAGAGAGAGAGAGAGAGAGAGAGAGAGAGAGAAGTGTGTGTGTGTGTGTAGGAAAGAGAGAGAGAGAGAGAAAGAGAGAAGTGTGTGTGAGTGTAGGAAATTAAAGAGAGAGATAGAGAGAGAAAAATGTGCGTAGAAAATTAAAACTAGAGAGAGAGAGAGAGAGAGAGAGAGAGAGTTATGGTTTGCGTAAAAAATTAAAATTAAAGAAAGAAATGAAATGAAATGTTATATTAACTCTTCAAAAGGCCAAAGTGACCTATGAAACCAGAAAGTTACAATGTGGTAGACTGATACAAAGTTAGAGTAACAAGATGACAAAATGACAAAATAAAATATTATGGAATCCTAAACTGCTGGGTGTGGACTAAGCAGCTAAAACAAGTAGCTGGGATAGGTAGATCATAGGAGATCCAGCATCTGTCGCGCTGGCAGACCTCATCAATCTCCTCCATGGTCAGTAGTCTGACCGGGCGTTGTGCATGTCGAGCCAAAGTGACCTAGATCGTCTGATGCAGCCTCTGACTTCATTTGACTAGCTCAAAATACAGTCGAAGCTCAACTCTCACCTTTACACATGAAAGTCCTCTAGGGAGCAACAACAGCGCCGTCGTTGCTCTTAGAGACAAGCTTCCTTCTCAAAAAAGGTTGGGCGGGGGCATATAACAAGCCGTAGGTCAAACGGATAGAAGAAACGCCCAAAATACAAGCCGTTTTTGAAGTCCGGTTGGTTTTTTTTACGGAAAAACGCAAACGGACTTCATAAACGGCTTCTACGTCGTAGGTCAAATCCGGTTGCGTTTTTCTATGAAAAAACGCAAACGGACTTTGGAAATGGCTTCTATGCCTACCGAAACCATCCGTAGTCCATTAGGTAGTCTTAAGGCAATGTCAAGAGCGTGGATGGCAAGCCGTAGATCAAACGGACAGAAGAAACGTCAAATACACAAGCCGTAGGTCAAATCCGGTTGCGTTTTTCTACGGAAAAACGCAGACGATCTTCGGAAACTGATTCTATGCCTACCGAAACCATCCGTAGTCCATTAGGTAACCTTTAGGCAATGTCAAGAGCGCGTATGGCAAGCCGTAGGTCAAACGGATAGAAGAAGCGCCAAATACACAAGCCGTAGGTCAAATCCGATTGCGTTTTTCTACGAAAAAACGCAGACGCACTTCGGAAACTGATTCTACACCTACCGAAACCATCCGTAGTCCATTAAGTAGTCTTAATGCAATGTCAAGACCATGTATGGAAAGCCGTAGGTTAAACGGACAGAAGAAACGTCAAATACACAAGTCGTAGGTCAAATCCGATTGCGTTATTTTACGAAAAACGCAAACGGACTTCGGAAATGGCTTCTATGTCTACTGAAACCATCCGTAGACGATTAGGTAGTCTTTAAACAATGTCAAGAGCGCGAATGGCAAGCCGTAGGTCAAACAGATAGAAGAAACGCCAAATACACAAGTCGTATGTCAAATCCGGTTGCGTTTTTCTACGAAAAAACGCAAACGGACTTCGAAAATGGCTTCTATGCCTACCGAAACCATCCGTAGTTCATTAAGTAGTCTTAAAGCAATGTCAAGAGCGTGTATGGCAAGCCGTAGGTCAATGGGTTTGAATTAACGCCAAATACACAAGTCGTAGGTCAAATCCGGTTGTGTTTTTCTATGGAAAAACGCAAACGGATCTCGGAAATGACTTCTATGCCTACTAAAACCATCCATAGTCCATTAGGTAGTCTTAAATCAATTTCAAGAGCGCGTATGGCAAGCCGTAGGTCAAACGGATAGAAGAAACACCAAATACACAAGCCGTAGGTCAAATCCGGTTGCGTTTTTTTACGGAAAAACGCAAACAAACTTCGGAAATGGCTTCTATGTCTACCGAAACCATTCGTAGTTCATTAAGTAGTCTTACAGCAATGTCAAGAGCGTGTATGGAAAGCCGTAGGTCAATGGGTTTGAATTAACGCCAAATACACAAGCTGTAGGTTAAATCCGGTTGCGTTTTTCTACGGAAAAACGCAAACGGACTTCGGAAATGGCTTCTATTCCCGTTGAAACCATTCGTAGATGATTAGGTAGTCTTTAGGCAATGTCAAGAGTGCGTATGGCAAGCCGTAGGTCAAACGGATGGAAGAAATGCCAAATACACAAGCCGTAGGTCAAATTCGATTCCGTTTTTCTATGGAAAAACACAAACGGACTTCGGAAATGGCTTCTATGCCTACCGAAACCATCCGTAGTCCATTAGGTAGTCTGAAGGAAATGTCAAGAGCGTGTATGGCAAGCCGTAGGTCAAACGGACAGAAGAAACGTCAAATACACAAGCCGTAGGTCAAATTCGGTTGCGTTTTTCTACGGAAAAACGCAGACGGTCTTCGAAAACTGATTCTATGCCTATCGAAACCATCCGTAGTTCATTAGGTAGTCTTTAGGCAATGTCAAGAGCGCGTATGGCAAGTCGTAGGTCAAACGGATAGAAGAAATGCGAAATACACAAGCCGTAGGTCAAATCCGATTGCGTTTTTCTACGAAAAAATGCAGATGGACTTCGAAAACTGATTCTACGCCTATTGAAACTATCCATAGTTCATTAAGTAGTCTTAAGACAATGTCAAGACCGTGTATGGAAAGCCGTAGGTTAAACGGACAGAAGAAACATCAAATACACAAGCCGTAGGTCAAATCCAGTTGCGTTTTTCTACGAAAAAACTCAAACGGACTTCGGAAATGGCTTCTATGCCTACTGAAACCATCCGTAGACGATTAGGTAGTCTTTAGGCAATGTCAAGAGGACGTATGGAAAGCCGTAGGTCAAACGGATAGAAGAAACGCCAAATACACAAGCGTAGGTCAAATCCGGTTGCGTTTTTCTACGGAAAAACGTAAACGGACTTCGGGAATGGCTTCTATGCCTACCGAAACCATCCATAGTTCATTAAGTAGTCTTAAAGCAATGTCAAGAGCGTGTATGGAAAGCCGTAGGTCAATGGGTTTGAATTAATGCCAAATACACAAGCTGTAGGTCAAATCCGGTTGTGTTTTTCTACGAAAAAACGCAAACAGATTTCGGAAATGACTTCTATGCCTACTGAAACCATCCGTAGTCCATTAGGCAGTCTTAAAGCAATGTCAAGAGCGTGTATGGCAAGCCGTAGGTCAAACGGATAGAAGAAACGCCAATTACACAAGCCATAGGTCAAATCCGGTTGCGTTTTTCTACGAAAAAATGCAAACGGACTTCGGAAATGGCTTCTATGCCTACCGAAACCATCCGTAGTTCATTAAGTAGTCAAGCAATGTAAAGAGCGTGTATGGCAAGCCGTAGGTCAATGGGTTTGAATTAACGCCAAATACACAAGCCGTAGGTCAAATCCGATTGCGTTTTTCGTCGGAAAAACGCAAACAAATTTTGAAAATGACTTCTGTGCCTACTGAAACCATCCGTAGTCCATTAGGTAGTCTTAAAGGAATGTCAAGAGCGTGTATGGCAAGCCGTAGGTCAATGGGTTTGAATTAACGCCAAATACACAAGCCGTAGGTCAAATCCGTAGGCACACCTCAGACACCTTGGGGGGCACACGATCCTAGTGCCTCCAAGCTCTATACTGTACGGGCAGATGGTTCTGTTGACATGGATAGAGTTCCGAGGAGGTGGATCAAGGGTGTTGCATGGGACACCGTGAAACATTGACAAGATGCAGCTCGGAAGGTTTTTAGGACCGGCTCGCCGAAGCCTTCGGGCATCTCACACGAGACGTGGCTGCAGATCAGGGAGGATGAGCGGACATCGGCCACACGGTTTAGACAGCAGCGTGAGGCCGGGCAGATACCACAGATGACCAGGGGGACATCTCATCTTGGCAGCGGAGGCTTCGACACCTTTCGCTATGAGTTTGTGAGTTTCTAATCCAATCTTAACTATGGCGTTTTTTAAAATGTGATGAATCATGTATTCTTATTACTCTGATTTTTGTATAAACGCTGAATCTTGAGATGCATCTAGCCCCGAAACATCAGAAGGAGTCAGATGGATATCGTAGAGGTATCTATGAAGTATTGAATGATCTTGATGCTTCAGGAGAGCCTGTAGACTGGGCGGCCTTACAGTCTCGCTGATCGCTTGAGGTGAGACGTTAATATGTGTGAGTTGATTTAATTAAGTGAGTATATGTGAAGTAATATCAATACTAATTTTGTGAGTTGTCCTATGTGCAGGTTGTGACGCCTAGTCATCAGTGGATTGGATTTCATATATATGCTTTATGAGACACAGACACGCTTCTGTGTCTCCTTTTGTATAGACATATATATATGGTTATGATTATTGTTCAGACAGTTATTGTTTTCCTTATGGTTATGGTTATTGTCATTGTCATTGTATAGACATGGTTATTTCTCCTATTCTTGTATAGACATAGTTATGGTTCATGTTTTGTTTATGGTTATGTTTAACTTTCTGGTTATGCTTATGGTTATTGTTAATTTTGTAACTGTTATGATCAAAGTGGTTATATTGGTCGGTTATGGTTTTAAGTTATGGTTATGCTTTTAAGTTATGGTTATGGTTCGTTATGGTCATTGGCCTTAAATCTCATGTGAGATCCTACATGGATAGCATGTAGGAGGCGTATACATGATATGGTTTTTTTTGAAAAGTTTATGTAAAAACGAAGGGAACTCTGCCGAAATTTCTCCGGGAGCACGATTGATTTTGGTGCTGCTCGCTTTCTTGGGCAGAGGGCAGGAAGTCTGGCTGTGGTGGCTGTGTCCATCTTTTCACTGGGCACAGGCCTGACTACCTGCCCTCTGCCCAAGAAATTTTTTTAATGTTATGGTCGTCGATATCCGCGTAGCTATCTGCGTCTATAAATGCGTCTATATACGCGCCGCTATCTGCGTCGCCAATAAACCCTTTCCATGCTTATATCGACGCTCTTTGCGAAAATTTCACAGGGACGCATATAGCGACATTAAACGTCGCTATATACGTCGATAACACCTTTTTTGTTGTAGTGATAGCACCGTATATTTCACAATTAGTGATAACTTCTCTCACTTGGACGATGTTGGGCGAGTGAGGAACCCTAACACAATCACAAACTTTGGAAGGTATGAGACAAATTGTTAGCTCGGAATTTCACCTTGATGCATCGCCCAATATTAAGTACAGACCAAATGAGGAGGCTTGCCAAGAGATACACAATGAGCAAGTTACAAGAGAGTTGCCCCTTTTTCAAAAATAACTCTAGTCATGAAACTTTTAAATGTAAAAAATGTACATCTGCAAAACCTCTAAAAGAAATGAATTGAAACCTTAAGAGCCACATTTTCAATTTCTTTATTGATGTGATCAATGGCGACGAGTATTGAAAACCATTAACGATAGATTTCAAATAATCTCATTTTCTACCATTGTAACATAGACAAGTTTGAATGATTGTGTGTGTATCATATCACTAAGACTTTGTATCAATAATTCTTCTTCTTTAAAAGAGCTTTCGGTCAATACAACTAGCTAATCACACTTCTAACTACACAAATTGAAGAGATGAAAGCTCTAAAATTCAACAGAGATTGTGATTAGTCTTTTCACTTAAAATGCCTCGTTGAACTCAATCCCAAAGCCTTGAACACCTCGCAGGTGATAGGATCCATGGGGACTAAGAAATAATTAGGCTGGAAAGTAGATATGTAAGCATTAAGAAGTAGTAACCTATTTAGTTAATCATGCATAAGTTTGAGCAACTATAGCTATGGAGACTTGTATGAGAGAGAGAGAGAGAGAGAGAGAGAGAGAGAGAGAGAGAGAGAGAGAGAGAGGATGATGAGCCTTGAGAAGAGCATGGATAAATTTCTTTTGATTGAGTATTTCATGGAACTTCAAGAGCCAAGAGGACAAAAGTACCTCTGCTTTCTCTCCAGTGCAGTCCTGTTGGGGTTAAGGCCTGTGTGCCTTGACCGGTCGCCCAGGTCATGGGCGCCTGCCCACTGTTACCCTATACTTATAGTGAGTATACTGTATAGGGGGAGCTTCCACTTCACAGTCTCCCCACCCACATTGTGTGTGTCTCCTTCTCTCTCTCTCACTCTCCGTCTGTGGTGCTCCCCGATCCCCTTCAATTGGTATCAGAGCTATGGTGACCGCGGAGAGCACGACGGCTTTGAGAGCTTTGAGGCGATAGCTCGCTCGCTCTCGACAGTAGAGAGATTAAGAAAGCTTGGAAGCTTTGTGAGAATGCAATGGGAGCTTGTGAGCTCAGTTGAGAGTGATGTATGCTCTTGTGGAAGCTCAGAAAGGAGTGTGGAAGATTGTGTGTAAGTGAAGGTGCTGCCCTAAAACTGTGTGCGCAGCAACACAGTTTTCAGATTCGTTTTTCTCCTTGTAGAATGCAGATTTGAGAATTCTATTCGCCATACCCATCCGTTTCGACGTGGTCTACAACTTTGCAGAAGAAACTTTTTGCAAATTCTTCACCGTTTTGCTTATATTCAGCTCAGACTGACTGTATACAAAAATTTCAGATTTTCTATTGTCGCATTGTGTGCGAGTTTGATGCACTTTTGGAAGCACGGGAGATGCTTGAAGTTGAGTGCATAAATTCTGAGCTGAAGATGCAATTGCAGCTTGTGTTAAGCTTGTGGTTTGAGGGTTTTTTGGTAGACTTGGGCAAGGAAGTACGGAGGCGTTTACACACCACCGAAGCGGTCTCTTGAGAGACACAGTTTTTTGGAGCACACAAGTGGAGTTTCTTTCACTGGTTTTCACAGGATACTTTGGCAGTGATTTTGTGCTTGGATTCATGGTCTTTGCGAATGGTTTGCGTATGGTTATGGCGCATGGTTGATGCCCGTTATACATGCATTTTGGCGAGCACTTTCAAGTGCCAGTGAGCTCTCTTGAGAGCATTGTTTTCGCATTGATCAAGTTTCTAGATTGCAAATCTTTTGGCGCTTGCTTATGCGCGGTCACTCCGTTGATGTACGTTGAGTGCGGATTGCCATTGTATGTGAAAATGTGGAGCCATTTTGGCATTTCTACTCATTGGCATTGAGTAGTGTTATGGTTTATGGTAGAGATTGTACTTGAGTTTTTTGCTCAGTTTTCAGGGGAAATTCTGTCGGATTTTTCCCAGATTCTCGCCATAGTTTGTGATCGAGTGTTTACTCTCACTTTGACAGGTTTTGTCAGTTTGTACACAGTTTTGTGTTTTTGTATCCACTCTCGCAAGAGTGAGGAGTTGTGTATCTTTCTTTGCTTGAGACAGTGGTTTGCTCTCAAGTGGGAGAGTCTTGTGATCTCGAGCATTGTTTGCCATAGTTTTGCAGAGCTTATGCATGTATGTTGAGTGTAGTTTGATGCGCATTGATTGCTCATTGTATTGAGCTTGCAGGACAATGGTTATTTTGTGTTGATAGCCATTGTACGTCGAAACTCTGGCGAAATTTTCCCAGGAGTTTTATGCGTATCATTTATGCGATCTAGGTAGAGATTGCGGGTTGCACTCAGCATTTGCGTGCGGTGTTCTCTGCAGGTGGGAGATTTATGCATGTGTATGCATCGATACCGCACAGTGTGGGCTTGGTGATTAGCTCACAGATTGCAGTGTGATACTAGAGCATGCGAGGCTTGTATTGACATTGCGGGAGCTCTATTTTGGAGTGTGTCTCACAGGTTTTACATTGTGTTTCTGGCCATATTTGTAGACAGTTTCCAGGTGTTGTTGGTGAGGTGGTTTTGCTTTCTAGTTTGCTACATTGTGCTCATGGCAGAGACAGGTGATCGCTCAGATTATGATCTCTCCGAAATGTGCATGTTTGATGGGTCAGACTTTGCAGCATGGAGAGAGTGTATGCTTGATGCATTGACACAGCGAGGGTTGCATCGACCATTGAGTGGTGATGTAGGTAGACCTTCAAACATGTCTGACGATCAGTGGCAGGAGCTAGAGGAGATGGCACTATCTACACTCTCTTTGCACCTTGCGGAATCTGTATATGCTCTTGTTATGTATGAGACTACTTCGAGAGCACTTTGGCGCAGATTACATGATATGTATGATAGATCTGAGTCATCACGGACTCGTGTGAGACATGTACATTCACGAGCACGTCGACAGGTGACATGTTGGTATTGTGGTCATTCTGGACACGTTAGAGGGCGTTGTTTTCGTCGTATGCGACATCGTAGGAGACATGGCAGTCTCAGAGATGTATGTAGTGATGCCATGGACTCAGTTGCTTTGACAGTTGAGGCACATGTAGTGTCGGAGTATACTAGTGACGGGGATGTCACTTTTATCTTGACCTATGCACGAGATGCTATACATGTGGATAGTGCACTCCCTTCGCAGTGGTTGCTAGACGCAGATGCTATGTTTCATGTCACGCCGCATCGTGCATGGTTTTGTAGCTATTCTAGCGGGATGCTTGGTAGTGTACGTTTGACCGATGGATCGGTGCATGCGATAGCAGGTGCAGGAGATGTGAGACTGTCATTACCGAGTGGTGCATCTTACTTGTTACGACATGTGTGCTATGTACCAGATTTGACAGTGAGTTTGATCTCGATTGGTTAGCTCAGAGAGATTGTGGATGTCAGATTTCGCTACGAGAGCGAGATTTTGTGATGCATTTGGGTTCGCTAGTGATTGCGAGAGGTGCCAGGAGTGGTACAGGTTACCCATTGCATGTGGATCATGCGAGAGACGGTGCTGTCTCTGTGATCATGCAGCCAGGTAGAGAGCGAGAGAGCAGGCGAGTCTCTTTTGCTTGTGGGTTGCAGGATGCTTTGCATGGAGTGCAGAGCAGCGACCTTGTTGTGCAGGTTGCGTCTACGGATGCACAGGTAGAGCGGGACAGCTCTAGTGAGTCACAGCAGGATGAGTCATTAGAGGTGATGACAGAGATGACTCACATGGATGCTGAGATGTTGGCTATTGTGGAGTCATTTCTTGATATGCTTATGCCAGAGCTTGATGCAGATTCAGGACAGATGGATACTCTTGGTACACATGTGATCTGTGGTGGGCACAAGGAGTCACTCCAGAGCTCGGAGTCAGAGTGCCATGGTCTCTATGATAGGGGACAAGATTGCCATGAGTTGAGTTCTGAGTTGGAGGTGGCAGAGGTTGCCAGGGTTGCATCAACATTCGGTGTCCTCATGTACGAGATGCTGATCTCGAGGCCCGACATAGCAGCTGCAGTGGGAGCATTTGCAGCAGGGTTGATTAGTTGCTCGATGAATGATCTCGACATAGAGCATAGGGGAGGTTTGCAGGTATTGGACCGATACTTGCAGGAGTGCATGAGCTCTTGTAGACTCTTTGCAGAGCTTGGAGCTAGCTCTGTGTGGCTTCCGCAGCAGGATGTTTGTCTATCAGTAGAGCCGGATGCACTAGCTCATCGAGAGTCAGTGGGCATAGGTTGAGAGAATATCTCACCTGCTATTAGTTGTACACTAGTAGATCTTGCTTAAAGGCACATTGGCCTTTAAGTGGGAGGTTGTTGGGGTTAAGGCCTATGTGCCTTGACCGGTCGCCCAGGTCATGGGCGCCCGCCCACTGTTACCCTATACTTATAGTGAGTATACTGTATAGGGGGAGCTGTCACTTCACAGTCTCCCCACCCACATTGTGTGTGTCTCCTTCTCTCTCTCTCACTCTCCGTCTGTGGTGCTCCCCGATCCCCTTCAAGTCCCACATAAAAATGAAAAATCTCCCTTTTGCAATCCTCAAATAAATTTTTTTTGAACATGAGAGTTTTTCATCTCACCATTTTCAATAATATTTGCAACCCATTTTTAAAGAAACACCTTCTTTTTGAGTTACTCTAAAAATACTCACACTAGGTCCTTTAGAGGCAGTTTTCTATTTACCTTGTCTCTTATATGGGAGGCTTGTGGACCACATCCCTTATCTCCACATAGCTTTAGGTGATCATGTGTGCATCATAACACCTTGGCTCCCATTCCCACCTTTTGATTATCCATACTGCCCACTTTCAGAGGCTTTTGGGATCCGTTTTAGACTCTTTTGGACTCGCAAATATCCCGTTTTCATCCCATAAAATCTTGGTTGAATACTTATGGTATTTTGATAACACTTTTGAAAAATATTATTGGATTCAAATTCTAGAACTCTCTAGTTTACAAACACATCGCTATCCATTATACAAAACTAACCCTTCTAATATTTTTATTTTCTCTCACTAGAATGGCCAATTCTAGAGATAGAAATTTCATTTAGGTAAACCATTTTTTTTTTTGGTGACATTACCCTGTCCTTGAAATGATAGTCTTCCTTGACTATGCTTCTATTCAAGAGAAGTATCTTTGATCCATTGGCTTTATGCTCAAGATCCACCATTAGTGCATTAGACATTGTTCTAAAGTACATGAACAATTTACTTGGCACTTGGGAGGAAATATGCCACAATTATGTCTACTTAGTTAGCACTAGCACCTTTCCACAATAGATTGCAGATCCACACGATACTTGGGAAAAACTCTACCACGAGTGTTCCACATTTGGTGTGCGTACACATTACATGTAAACAATAATGAAGAACTTGAGAAAACAAAGTTCAAAAGAGAGAATCATGTTCTTGTTCATTGCATTTTCATTGAATACATTGATGTAAAAACATTAGGGCTTTGTATGCAATTCATTATAGGTGTCTACAAGTGACATACTATCCTTCAATTGTGGCTCTTGCATCCATGTAGCATCTTCAAAATGGTAGTTTTTAGTTTTTAGATGAGATACTTAAATAGTACCTTACCATTGCGTAACACCTTGTCTTCTGGTGGTTGATGATATGCTCGGGTTGCTATATCTCTTTAGTCCCTTCAAATTTTGGAGGATCTTCTGTTACTGGCTCTTATGGTGGATCACCCTGGTAGCCCTTTAGTAGACTTTCATGGAATGCATTATGGATTGGCCAATGAGAGGGTAGCTTAAGTTGATAAGACATTTCATTGATTGGTCGTAGAATATGGAATGGTCAATAATACATGCATGCTAATTTTTCATAGTACTTTTGATGACTGTGAGTTCTTCATGCCAAGTTCTACCCGTAGTTTTCCTTAAGCAAACTTTGGGGAACTTAGTCATTCTCTTTGAGTTGGAGAGTTCTTCTATGTTTGTTAGCAGTAGCCTTGTGCTTTTGCTGTGCGATAGAGATAGCTTCTTTGATCTTAGCGAAAGCATCACGTAAGTCACGACTATACTCATCAACAACAAAGATCTTCCGATACATTTTCAAAATAGAAGGAACTTTTAACCTTCCTTCAATCACCTCAAAAGGGCTTTACCTATAGAAGAATGCACAATATTGTTGTATGCATATTCTTGTAAAGGTACATACTTCTCCCATTGGTCATTCTAGTGCACTTTTGTTACATAGGTTTTGAGTAGATCAAGCACAATGGAGTTCAAAATTTCATGTTGCCCATCATTACTGGTCATTCAGGGATCTCTATCAAAAACAACACTAGCTGACAAACGATGATACTTAAGTTTTTGAGAGATAAATACTTGTGCCATCTGTGGAGCCTTAAAAGTCTTTTCGACAGGTATAAAATGAGCTTTCTTGCAAAACCTATCTACTATTGTCCATATATTGATGTAGAGTCAGAGTGGGCATTTAGTGTAGAGAGTACTTATGATCCTTCTATCCATGATGCATGTATGTGAGTTGCTGCAGAGTCACATGTTTGGTACTTTGATAGTGGTGCTACAAAGAACATTATTTCACATCGTGACTTGTTTACCTCTCTCGAGGTTGTCCCTCATAGAATACAATCACTTGTGCCAACAATGCCTCTTATCTGGTCAAGGGTGTTGGAAATATTGTTCTAGCTGATACGAGTGGCAATTCTTACACACTTGTTGATGCACTTTATTTACCACCACGAATCAAAAAGATCCTTTTGTCTATATTTGCACTTGTAAGACTTGGTCTTCTTGTCAAATTTGTCGATGATAGATGTACAATTCATAATCTCATTTTTGGTGATTAAATTGTTGCATCTGGCATTTTGTGTCATGGGTTGTATAAGCTCACTTTGTATGACATGTTTGGGTAGAATTTTGCAAATGTAGTTGTGGATTTAAAGGCTGTTTCATATGCCAAACTTTGGAATGCACATTTTGGGCATCTGAATTTTGCTAGTTTTTTGTGTTTGCAAAAATTTGATATGGTTGCTTCTTTGCTGCCTCTTGAAGCACCTTTCTAAGCATGTTTGTGAAGACTATAGAGAGGCTATATTTTGGTAAGATACATCATTAAAAGTTTCCAAAGGATGGTTTAGTAAGGGCTACATGAACGTTGCAACTTGTGCATAGTGATGTTAGTGGGCCTTATATGCAACTCCATCCTTGGATAATTACTTGTGCTTCATGACTTTCACTGATGATTACTCCCGACATGCATGGGTGTATCAACTTAAAGCTAACTCTAAAGTGTTCATGTGTTTCAGATAATTTCTGGTTATGGCTCAAAATGTCTCTAAATGTACTATGGACACCCTCCATTCAGATGGAGGGAGGACTATATGTCTCATGAATTTAATGCATTCCTGGCTAGTCATGGGATAAAACACCAATCAAAAATGGCATGATGTATGGTCAAGAATCAAGATTTACCATATTCATTTTGGCTTGAGGCTATCATGTGTACTACTGATGTACTTAACTTGTGTCCTACCAAAGTCTTGTAGTCTATGACTCCTTATGAAGGATGGCATGATAAGAAGCCATCTATTCATCACATGCACATTTTTTATTGTTTAGCTTATGCTTTGGTGCCACAAATGCAACAAAAAAAGACGATGATGGATTTTTGTTGGTTACAATCCTAAAAATAAAGGTTATAGGTTATACCATCCACAAAAAAATGTATCTTAGTGTCACGAGATGTTGTATTTGTGGAAGATTCTATTCAGTATTTGTTATCATGTATTGGAGACAATAGTGTAAGCTCAAAAGAAATTTATGACACTTTGTTGTCTCCTTTTAATGGTGGAAACTTGAGTGTAAGCTCGAATGAGGTACATGTACAACCTATGGGGGTTTCTGAAAATGTGATAGGTCAGTCTATTATTGATGCAGATGTGCATGATGTACTTGATGTGGAAAGGGTTAACAATGAAGTGGTATGCCAAAATGGTTGGTCCATACTTTGCGTGACAATAAATTGGATGCACCTATGCCTAGTCGTACTCGTTTAGGTTCTCGCCATGCATCAAATTGTTATGATTTGGCCGTTTCTAGTTTATGTGATGAAGAGGAACCTCTTTCTTTTGATAAAACGTAGATTCAAAAAATCGGATGGCTACCATGCAATCAAAATATGATGCACTTAAAGAGAATGACACATGGACTTTATGTGATTTGCCTCCTAGAAAAAAGGCCATAAGTATGAAGTGGGTTTACAAGTTAAAATGTAAGCCGGATGATGAGATTGATTGCCACTAGGCTAGACTTGTTACAAAAGGTTATGCACAGTAAAGCAGAAAGGCATTGACTATGAAGAGACTTTTGCTCCCACTTGTATGACAATATTCATTTTCTACATGCATTGGTAGCTCATTTTGGATGGAATGTACATCAATCAGACATTGTTATTGCTTTCTTGAATGGTGATATATTTGAGTAAGTATATGTAACATAGCCTCAAGATTTTGTCAAGAAAGGATAAGAAAATAAAGTGTGCAAATGTAAGTATGGGTTGACGCTTGGTATGAGAAAGTTGACACTCATTTGGTTAAACAAGGCTTTCATAATAGTCCAACTGAGAATAATTTGTATGTCAAACATGAGGGTGATGTATTTTTCATCGCCGTGTTGATGTTGATGATTTGTTGATTATTGGTCTGAATGAAACACACATTGCTGAATTCAAGGGTGATTTGAATGCCACTTTCAAGATAAAAGACTTGGGGCTTTTGCATCATTCCATGGGCATACAATTTATGCTATGAGACAGAGAGGACTGGAGCATGATCATCACCACCCAGCCATGCCCTATATAGGCCCTTAGCTTGCTAAACATAGGGACCCCCTTCACTGCATGTCCGTCCTAACCCTTGGCCCTGTCGGGTCCTACCCTTGGCATGCCATTACTCCCCCCTTGGAGAAGTGTTTCTTCCTCGAAAACAAGAGTGGTGATACACTAATGTTTTCCATAGTGGCATCCTAAATGGATCAACTGCTCTTTCAATGGAACACAATTCAGTAGGAGGTTCAATGAAACCAAGAGTAACATCTTGATTTTCCACATTGTTGTCCATTTGAAACCGTCTTGTGTTACCGGCTCCTATCCAACACAATGTGTAGACTCCATTTACAATGTACACAAGCATGCTAAACAAGTTATCACAACAAAGACGTACCTAAAAGAGTACCTCTTTTCACTTTCCATGAAAGTAACTTACTGAAGTAACTCATCAGCCAAGTTTAAGTCCTTGAATTGTTATCCTCTTATATCAGTAAACAACCCTACCATAACTAGTGTTTAAGGTTGAGAACTTGACTTGTACATGAAGAGACTAAACCAAGTCACAAACATGATTTAACCTATGGTAAGCAAATTCCAATTAAAGCAATAAATGATTTCTAATTGGATTGTTTGGTGCTAATGTATGCACATTGCATATCTTTCGGCAAAACATTACACTTTGTAATTTGCATATCCTCTTTGGATACTGACAATATTGAGGTGTGTTTCCCCACGGATTACAAACACTCTTTCCAAATGACTGGTAAACATGGATGGATAACCAGCTTGGTTAACTTCAAAGATCCATAAGCACCCAAATCGAGCCATGACCTTTATTGGTGATTGGTAGATTCCATAGTGATCTCCTAGGGATACTGCACATAGAGTGAAAAATGCTTCATAAGCAACTACTGTCATGAATATGCATGCCGCTCCAAATCAGCCTTTGCTAAACACTAGGGCCCATAACACCTAGTATGCATGCATTTAGCAAAAATGGATCCAAACCCGCATATCCATGATCATACTTGCCACTACTTATGGCGAATGTGATGCTCCTAGCACACATGAAAGAGTAGTGTAAATAGGTTTGAAAAGAAACTAAATACTTCTTGCTGCAAGCATTTGCAAGCCTTGCTGAAACGTTTGAACCATAATAGAAGGTCAAACATTAATCACTTCTAGGTACAAACAATGAAACCTTAACAACTCATAGCCTTGCTATATGCATAAACAACCATCCATTAATGTTGTTTAGCAGCACTTGTACCTTAACAAGGTGTCTAAGTATCTGATAGTTTTTGGCCACTAAAATTTTTCCTGATACGTCGTGCCAAAAAAAATGGTCTAGAAAACGGATTCGACCAACACACATGGACTTTGTCGCGACACATAATTGAAATAGTGGATGCTAGAGTTAGTCCCAGAGACTCATATTCTCCACATGTGGAATATGCCTCATGTAAGAATGTCTAAAAAATGAACATCCTTAAGTACGAGATGTACTTTTGTGTGGAGATAAATGCAAACACTTCGCGATGTGAGTGAGAGGGATCCTCATTATCCTTATTCCACACTGGCTAAACTGACCTCCTTGAGTTCTTAGACCATGTTGTATCCCATGTGACAACATGTGCCAAATTAAACTCTACAAGTGGATCCATAACTGCACACTGCAAAAATGTATTTTGGACACTACGACCCAAAATTCTTGGCTCTTACATAACCTTGTCATCTCTCTGAAGAGCAAAAATGAATGAAAACATAGTTTACGCATCCTACGTGGAAAAGCAAACAAAAAGAAACAAAACCAAATCAGATGCGTACCTGGAGGTTGAGTTCACTTATTTGTAGTGAAAGGCACCTGGCCAAATTTCCCGCCTACAAAGGCGTAGGAACACTAATTGAAAATCAATGAACTTCAAGTAGTATTACACATATAACCTTGAGTGTTGCCTTTGCAATCCAAACCCCTTGGTTAATATCTAAAGTTTCAAACCCATTGGTTAGACTTTTTTAGGAAAACTGCTCAACTAGTAGCCGACCCTTGGCCTTTGTCCGTGACCCCCAGCTTGAGTTTGCCCTTGTTACTTCGGAAGATGAAATTGCACCACTACCTCATGGCAGTTTGTGAACTTCTTTCCTTGAAAGTGCAAGTGGGAAGGTTCCAAGAATTAACCATCAACACTTAATAAGTGATTTAGTAATCACGAGCTAAGTCTTACCCCAAAACTGTACTCATATGGACACTCTTAATTCTAAAATAGAAGATCCACAATTGGATCTTTTCAAACCCAAAAATCAATAATCTTGGGTTTTTGTGAACAGTTGTGCTGTCGAAAATGCTGGCTCTCATCTATACACCTTGGTAGAGATAAGCCCTTACAAGTTTCAGACATTCAAAAAATCCCCTTGATCTTCACACTTAAGGTGTGTAATGTTGCAATAATGCCCAAAAAATTGCTAATGGAAAGACTCTGGCTTGTCCATTAGAATCGATGTGTACTCAACTGAATAGAACTGTTCGATCACTGATGGATTTTAAACAGATAGCTCTTATCCATTCCAAAATAGGTGGCAATAGATGGTTCTTAGCCCTTCCCATTGTCTCTTAGCCCTTCCTGTTATCGTATTGACATAGAAAGATTTCATTAAAATCATGCCTAGTTTCACCTTTCCTGCACATAAGTTGGAGAGAGAGAGAGAGAGAGAGAGAGAGAGAGAGAGAGAGAGAGAGAGAGAGAGAGAGATTGAGGAGAACCCCTTATTCTAATGTGTTGTATACCACTTGCATATGCTCTAGTGCAGACCATGTTTGTGTCATAGCTTATCCTATAAGCGTACAACAATATGCGTTGTTGGGAAACAAGAAAAACGGGAACACCTCTATAGTGATGTCACCCAAGAGCGTTGAAAGAGAACTACAAGAACACAAAAATCTTTGGAAAATCCCTTTGAAACACCAAAAGTCCAACAAGAGCAGTCCCCTTGGGAATTTACTGGCCGTTGCCCACCCAAGAGACTGTGTCACATAGGAGCAAAACCCTGCCAAAGCACGGATTTACAGCACACGCCGACCAATTCATATGAAGACAAGGGCCTCCCCTTTCACAATTGAATAACACAAGCCCACAACTTCAACATCAATTCCACAATTCATAGATACATGCCCTCCGAATTTGTCTGCACACAATTTGCCACTAGGCTGCCATAGCCATAACCCTGCACAGAACTAGTCATAACCTGAAGAGCACAACTCCAATTGGGGCGCTTTAAAGCTTGAGAGGAATCTTGAAAAATGAATGGCGAGAAAGATGAAGATGACAAAATATGAATCTACATGCCGCTACATGCAAAATTGATACAAACAGAGAGCTGTCCCGATACGACTACGCGTAGAGTAGGCAAGGCGGGGGCAAAAACTGCAACAGAAACATTGGCTGAACTTCTTTAAGTTTGTACATGAGTTTAAGTTATATACAAGTCTCACTTCAAAAAACTCACTCACGGGCACTTACAGTAGCCCGACAACTGTCACTAGACTAGCGACTTGCAGTGCATGTACATGTGCTTGCTAAATCAAGGTAAAAAACCCACAAAAAGAAAGTCCATGTGCCCTTTTGACATCAGGCGTCATGTTCGTATGTACAAATTTACAAAAAACGGGGTGTCATAAATGCACCCAACATAGTTTGCCACACCCCAGCCTGCTAGATCATTCATGATCAGCAGCACAAAAGAGATCCTGTAAACACCTGAGGGAGTCTTCACTTCATCTTCATCCTTAGCCACATGATCAACAAATTCTTCAAAAAAAGGATCATCCTCAATCACAGTCATCAACCTTGCAATATATTTCTTCAACATGTAGCCATTCACACGTGCTTTATGTGGGGTACCATCCAAGTCAGCAAGCTAATATGTGCCATTTGGAAACATGTTTAAGACCAAGACAGAACCTTGCCACTTGATTTGAAATTTCTTTTGAAAAGTGCTATCAAACTTACTATTGTAACGAAGCACCATGTCACCCTTCTTGATGTCCTTGTCCTTCACCTTCTCATTTGCCTTTGCTTGATTCTTCTTCAAGACCTACTCATAATGCTCAAAAGCCAACAACCTATCCAATTGTACACATTGCAAATATAAAATTCTTTCCTTGAATGCATCATTCGGCTCTTCTTCAAGCTTTAGCATCATCTTCAACGCTGGTATCTCCACCTCAATAGGAAGTAAAGCCTCTTTGCCAAAAACTAGATGGAAGGGAGAGAAACCAGTACCTGATTTGATGGCAGTTTTGTAAG
Organism: Adiantum capillus-veneris; assembly: GCF_014529385.1. NCBI lineage: Eukaryota > Viridiplantae > Streptophyta > Polypodiopsida > Polypodiales > Pteridaceae > Adiantum > Adiantum capillus-veneris. The sequence continues at coordinate 92,142,502 of NC_140949.1, read as the reverse complement.
CCCATAGAGCACAAGGTAGCTCTAAATCCCAAGTATTCACATTGTTTCTTTTCATCTTTGTAAGCACCCTTATGAGCTCTCCATTAAACCTTTCATTCATGCCATTGCATTGGGGATAATATGGAGTACTAAACCTGCGATGCACATGAAGCTTCTCACATAGATAATCCACCAACTCTCCCCTGAAACCTGGACCTTTGTCAGAAAGTAACTCCAATGGCATGCCAAATTTGCAACAAATATCTTCATATATAAATAAGGAAACATCTTTACTCGTGATGTGCTTAATAGCTTTGTCTTTGGCCCACCTGGATAGATAGTCAACAACAGTAAGTATGTAACATTTGCCTCTAGCTGTCATAGGTAGAGGACCTATTGCATCAATACCCCACTTCTCAAACAAGTCATAAGCCACAATGGTGCCTCTAATTTTTGATTTGAGAACCCTATTTTCCATGCTTTGACACTCTTTACAAGACTTGCACCAATGATGAACATCACGTTGAACGCTTGGCCACACATAACCTTCCTGCAAGACTTTATGCAAAGTGATCTTTGAAGCAAAGTGACCACCACAAGAACCCTCATGATTCTCCTTCAAAATTTTGTAAAGTTCCTCTTTCCAAGGAACTTTTCTCATCACAAGATCAGCCCCCTTCATATACAAGGCATCACCAAGTAGCACATACCTTTTGGCATGGCGTAGGAAGGCATATTTTTTTGACTTCTCCAACTCTGATGGAAGCATACCTGTTTGCAGAAAATTTTCCTACCTCTCTAAAGATTCCCTTCCCAAATAAAGAGGAGAATCAGCCCTTATCACATACAATTGCCCAATTGAAGCTTGTGCTGCACCATGTGCTTCTTCATTTTGAGACCTGTCCATATGCCTTAAACTCCAAGCTTCAAAATGCTTAAGCAGATTCTTCACTTGAAAACACATATTTTTCAGCCTTGGATTCTTACTTTGCCACACCCCAAGTAATTGCTTAACCACCAAAAGATCATCACCTCTTACCCTCACACGACAGATGCCAAGCTCAAGGCAAAGGTTGAGACCTTTGTCCAAAGTAGCATACTCAGCTTCATTGTTGCTTTGTGTTGTAAGATTCAAACTCCTTTTGTTTACCAAAGCACCTTGAGGATCATAAATTACAACACCTCCTGAAGCTTCACCATGCACTTTCCTGTAAGAGCCATCAAAAAACAATAGATAGGCATTGTCTATGTCAGGAGCTTCCATGTGTTGCCTCTTCACTGCATACTCCTTAAGAAGAAGAGGGCTTTCCTTATAAGTAAGAAAATCATCCAATGTAGCCCTTGTACTCTCCTCAAACAAGAAAAGAGAATTGGAATTCCTGTAGCTCCACAATCCACTTCATGAGCCTCTTTGACAAAGTAGGCTATTCACCAATTGAGGTAGAAGAGTGTAGCTAGTGAGGAATGTGAATGGTTTATGGAGAAGGTAGTGCCTAAACCTTCTACATGCATAAACCACACTCACCATGATGAGCTCCACCTTGGTATAGCGTCTTTTCACATCTAGCTTCACCCTACTAGCATAATAGATAGGCTTCATGTAGTGGGAATTGTTACCTCTTTGAAGAAGAATAGCTCCAATAGCATCCTCACCTACTGAAGGATTCACATAAAACTCCTTATCCCACTTAGAAGCTTGCATAGCAGGAAGAGAACCAAGAACCTCTTTGATACCTTGAAAAACCTGTTCACATTCATTTGTCCATTGTAGAGGATCCAACCTTGCTACTTGTTGTAGAGGATAAAGAAGTTGAGAGGACAAAGGAATGAACCTTGCCATATACTTCACCTTTTGAATGAAAGTAGCAAGTTGCTTTGTATCTTTAGGTGATGGGAGGAGCACCAAAGCCTTCACTTTGTCAAAATTCACTTCAATCCCATTCTCTCAGATCATATGCCCCAAAAACTTCACTCTTGGTTGAGTAAGATGACATTTCTTTGGGTTGAGTTGACCTCCACTTTCATCATATTGCTTCAATGCCATCCCAAGCTTTACAAATGATTCTTTCTAGAGCCATAAACACAAAAGTCATCAATAAGATCCTTCACAAACTTGCCAAGAAAGGGAGAGAACACCTTATTGACGCGCCTTTGATACCACGCACAACCATTCATAAGACCAAAAGGAAGCACAAAATAAAAAAATCATCCCCATGGTATGATAAATGTGGTCTTTTTTTCGATCTTCTAAAGCCAAGGTGAGCTGAAAATATCTAGAGAATCCATCACATACACTATACCTCTCATGCCCTGCAATAGAATCAAGTATGTCATCTATGAAAGGAAGAGGGTATGGATCCCTCTTCATGGCTACATTTAGAGGCTTAAAATCAACACATATCCCTCCACTTTCCATCCTTCTTGGGTGTGAAAACAACAGGACTTACCCATTCTGCAGTACTCACAGGACATATGAAACCTGCTTCAAGAAGCTGGTCTACTTCTTCCTTTAAAGTATTAAATTGTACCTATCCCATTCTCCTTAGCTTTTGGCGTACGGGCTAAGCTCCTTCCTTGATTGGAATGTGGATTTCCTCTCCCTTAAAGCCTCTAACTTACTCATAAGAAGTGATGAATAAATGGGGAAATTGTTGTATCATATGTAGGTACTCACCCTTCTCATGACTAGTCAAGTCGGGAGACAACATACCTTGTATCAACTCCCGTTTGACATTAGGTTGAACTTTGGGTTGCATCAGATCTTCAATTTTCTCATAAGGACAAGAGATATCCTCATTCTCCATAAGGCCAAGAAATCTTTGTTTCTCATCATGCTCTTCTTCAAGAAACAAGGAGGAAACATCTAGATCGCTATCGCTGCCATCTTCCACTTCACTGCCATCATCCCCATTGTCTTCTTCTTCACTTGAGTACTCTTCTTCATCACTTTTCTCATCAAAATCAGCATCCAAAGATTTCTTGCTAGCCATGTCAAACCTCTTCTTATCACCCCTTCTATTGTAGAGAGTGATGGTACCATGTCCCCAATCCTGTATAGCTTTGGTTGCCTGTAACCATGGTCTTCCAAGGATGAGAGGGAAAGCACCAATACCCGCGGACATAACATGGAAATTGACCAGCACTTTAACATCAAATACATCCATCTCCAAGTCCTTTACAACTCCCAAGAAGCTCACCCTTGATTGGTTGGCAAGCTTTATGCGAAAATCTGAATTCTTCACCATGTTGAGTCCCAACTTTGATACACAAGCTTGAGTAATAACACTGATAGCCGTTTTTCGGCTCTCCATAATTACCATAGTAAGCTACCTCACCCTACCAAAATCACCCAAACACTATGGCTATCCCTACCATTTCACTGTAAATAGGCGTGTGTGAACTAGGGGACTTTTTCCATATCTTCTTAAAAAAACCTCAGCTAGCTAGTCACTGGGCTAGGTGAGCCAAAAAAAATAAAAAAATAAAAGTATATTATGGCCTCTTTGTGTGTAAATATTTCATTGTATATATGGCCTAAATATAGAGATTTTTTATAATTATTTTGGTATTTTATTTAAATATTTCTACTTAGGTGTGTGTTTTATTAAACCTATGTACACCTTCTTTCATCCTCTTACACCATAATTATATTTTTTGCCAATATGTACATACTCTAACCTCATATTTTTCCTTTATACAAATCACTCCCACATTTTCACCCTCACCCTCGTGAAAACAAAAAATTGATTTCTACTCATTGGTTACTTTTATTATATTATTTACTTGCATACCTTTTCCTCTTTCACCCAAAATAATTTAAGGAGGGACCATATCATATGATTCCAATATCTTTCCATATCCATAACTCCTCCATATTTTTATTATTATTTTTACTCATTATTCTAACACCATGTGCTCATTGAGCTAAAGTCCATGAATAGTCCATACACTAGTCCCACCATGTATATATTTCTTATTTCACCAATAATCCTCCTCCATGCATGGGTCAAGGGCAACTTGAATGCTTTGTACTATAATATGACAAAGGAGGGGCTCACTCTTGGATGCATTGTACAAATTCAACAAAGGAGGGGGCCACTAAAAGACTTTTGCAAGCATAAAAAACAGGCTTTTTGGTGAGAATTTTGGCACCTATCTCCACTCCGAATTTGGAGCGGTGGTCAAAAGAGAAAATGTAGCCCACGCTCTGAATAATCACCTCAAATTTTTTCATGATTTTTGGAGCTACCAGCGGTGAGCTATGATTTTTTGAGTGGACCCCAGTCTGCCCACTTTTCTCACAAGTAGCCCTTAGTCTTCTCTCACCCTTCCACACACCTACTCACTCTTACACATCCCTCCCTCTCCTTCTCTCACTCAAACCTGCAATTTCCATGGCTTCTCCCACCCTCTTCACCATTACCCTTCTCTCTCATCCCTATAGTTCTTTTATGAACCTCTACATACATACACCCTCTCCATGTCTCTCTCTATTGCTTCTATGTTACAATTTCATTTACCTCTCCTAAAATATCTAAAATTCAGCATCTTAACCATGATAACTTCTGCAAATTGAGGATTTTTCATCAACAAATCCTCTTTTCATCGTGGTGGTCAACCGTGGCGGCGGCGTAAAGAAGTGAAGAAGAAGAAGAAGACCAGCGGTCATTTTTTCCACAATCTACACAAGGGTGAGTTCAAGCTTCTTCAAAGCTTCACCATCTCAATGATTCTCTTTTAATTCACCCCTCTTCCTTCATCAAATCAACTCACTCTACCCATTGTAAATGTAACATTAACCTTCTAGTGATTACTAACGACTAACATACTAACACAAAATAGCATTGACCTAACCATAAAAGACACCTCACCTCAAGACATGTATAGTAACTTTCTCTCTCTCTCTCTCTCTCTCTCTCTCTCTCTCTCTCTCTCTCTCTCTCTCCCCTTCCTTAAAACTTACTTTCACCTTATCTACCATCAATAATGCTCTCTTTTGAGCCCACACCCATGACTCAAGCAGACAAAGAAGGCCCGCAATGTTTTGATATTCAAAAAAATCATAATCCTGATTTGTTAGCTTGTAAATTAGGATTTTTAATAATCTTAATGAGGGGTCTCCAACCTATAAATAGGCCCCTCTCCTTCTTGTAAAACAACCTCCAACATCTCACATAGCACCCCAACACTCTATGCATGAGGAGAGACTTAGGTGTAGCAACCACTTGTGAGCTTCACTCTTGGTGTGAGAGAAGCTTTCAAGCTACACATTGCAAGTGAGAGAGCGTGAGTTCCACAAATCTCAAAACCACTATTGTACATGCTCCTTCATCATCAATAAATTGAGGTTTGGTGCATCAAAGGCGTGATTCGACGTTTAAATCTTCGTCCTTCCATTTGTGCAATACGGTTTGGTGAATTCAAGGTGACTTGTGTATTTTGAGTTTTATCGGTTGATCTTGATTTTAGAAAGTGTTTTAGTGTGTTTTTCATTGCCAGTTTCGTGTCCATTGTAAGAGGGTATTGTGGTGAGAGGTCTCCCACACCCTAAGACAGTGTGTGTGTGTTTTGGCAATGATTAGAAATCACTAAGCATTGAGTGAGTTTTGTACAAGTTCTACGATAGCATCATAACGAACCATCTCCATTTGCAAGTCACAAATAAGGTATTACGCAAGATCCTTTCCTCTCTCTCTTCCCTTTGCTCTAGCTCTCTCTGGTCCATTTCATGTGTGTCTTGGTGTGAGGTTGCTTGTGTGTGTTGTGTGGTGCATCTTCTTGGTTGTGCCAAAATCTCTCTTGCGTCCTAGTTCGCATACCATAACTAGGTGGTGCCCCTATCTTGTTTGGGTTTGGCTGTGGGTTTGCTGTTTTGTTGTGCTTGTGGTTGCCCCAGCCCCAATTGAGCATCACGGGAGCCTTGAGGGGTGTTTAGAGGTCGCCTCTCTCGTTGCCCGCCCCGGACCGCCTCAACACATACCTGTGCACCTCCATCAATATAAGCCTCTCCAATGCACTTCCTCTTATGCCATGCATCCATAGTAGGGCATATATCAGGTAGCTCATTCAAAGAAAGGACTCTCATTCACCCCCTTGCAAGCTCCTTCTTCATGGGCTTGACTACATGCTTCCATTGCCTCTTTAACTTAGGACACATCTCCACGAGTTTCCCAAAGGTAACATCAGCCTTTCTACTCACCAAATCAGCCCTTAAACTATAATTTGGTTGCCCTTCTCCCAAAGTAAAGTCAGATGCATTGTAATGTTTCCTGGGTTTTCTATTCTTCTTCTCTTTACGTGGTTCAATCTGTTTCCCTCTTTTGGCTGGGACTTGTATCACTCATATCATGATCTCTCGTAACCCTCTTACCTACATGCATGACAATAGCTCCTGAATCATCCTCTTTCTTCTCCAAACGGATTATGCTTACCACAGACGGGAGCAAAGCGAGACACGGACCTTGACGGCCTCTAAAACGCCGGGAGTCGATGGCACGCCTCGAGCTGGTCACGGTAAAACAAACAGGGGGGCACCACCTAGCTGTGAGTGGCTAGGACGCAAACCACGGTGATGTGAACACCGCTAATTACACACACACACACACACACACACACACACACACACACACACACACAGAGAGAGAGAGAGAGAGAGAGAGAGAGAGAGAGAGAGAGAGAGAGAGAGAGAGAGAGAGAGAGAGAGAGAGAGAGCATTGACAATTGATGAAAACCCTCGGGGGTGTGAGGGAGAATTATTTCTTGCAGTATTTACAATGACCTTCCTTCCGGCGAGGTAACACACCATGGTGATAGAGAGATAGGGAGAGGAGATGGTGAATCTACTTGGTGCGTTCTCTAAAGACGACTCGATGATATTGAAACTCGTTGCCAAGAATGTGTATGTGTGTGTCCATCGACCATTGGAGTCGAGAGGTGGACGTAGCTCCCTTCACATGGTGTAATTCCCCAAACAAACCATTACACAAGTCCCCTCCCCATGATGCCAACAGTGTCAATTCCTCCCACTTAAACTCTACCAAGTGCTGACCTCTCATGAATTGCCCCCCCCCTCGACAGTGACCTCTTAGTGCCCTTTTATAGGTGTTGGCTGCTTGGATTAGGGTAATCCCGGTTTGATTAGGGTAAGCTAATCAGCAAGACAAAGCAAGGCGGTGGGCCCGGTGTGGTTGACCCTTGCTTTGTCTTGGGAGTTATTAAAAATGAAAACCTCTAGGTGGGCCTTTGTGACGATCACCTAGAGAGAGGGAATTTACAAATTGGGAATTTTACAAGGCTGGGATGAAAACTGAAAAATGATGATGATAACCTACGGTTTACTAAGAATGGTGTCGTGGTTGCGTGATGCCAATGATTGGCCGCTTGCCGGTGCGTCGGTGTAGTGCGTACGTCTTTTCGGGGTCGGTCGGGGCATGCCTTCGGCGCCTTTGTTCTTTTTGTTGTCGGTGTCGCGTGCTTCTGGGTGCCTTCCTTCTTTTGTCGAGGTCATCGTTGTCGTAAAGTCCTCCATTTTCTTTGTATTTTATGTGTGTGTGTGTGTGTGTGTGTGTGTGTGTGTGTGTGTGCGTTCATGCGTGTGTGTGTATGTATAGGTGCGTGGGTATGTAGGCGCTGTGATTATATGTTTATGTTTGTGTGTGCGTATGCGTGCGTGGGAACAAGGGAAGGGGGGGGGGGGTTATTACATAAATATGTATATAACCTATATATATATATATATATATATTATTTTCCTACAAATGGCGACACAGAGGCCGGGGGGGGGGGGGGGGGGGGGGGGAGATGGATGGGCTGAGGGTAGTGAGGGGCGGGTGTGTGTTTATGTTTGTGTGTGCGCGGGTGTGTGTGGGCGCCTGTGTGAGAGCGCGAGTGAGGGCCTGTGTGAGCGAAAATTGGGGGCCGCCTGCTATAGGTGAACGCAGAGCGCGAGGGAGGGAAGGAGAGGGTGTGGAGAGGGGGGGGGGGGGGGTGTGGGTGTGGTTCACAGCACCCGCAAGGGCCGTGGGGGGGGGGGGGGGGGGAATAGTCAACGAGAGAGAGAGAGAGAGAGAGAGAGAGAGAGAGAGAGAGAGAGAGAGAGAGAGAGAGAGAGAGAGAGAGAGAGAGAGAGAGAGAGAGAGAGAGAGAGAGAGGTGAGTTAAGAGAGAATGGGAGGGGGGTCCCACCATGGGAGTAAGAGAGAGGGAGAGCAAGGGGTGAGGTGGTATGGGGATCAGAGAGGAAGGAGGGTAGAGAATAGAGAGAGAGAGAGAGAGAGAGAGAGAGAGAGAGAGAGAGAGAGAGAGAGAGAGAGAGAGAGAGGGAGGGAGAGAGAGGGAGGGAGAGTGTGGCTTCCCTTAAGGCCCGCAGGGCTGCTCCTAAAGGAGAGAGAGAGAGAGAGGAACTAGAGCTAGGCGAAGATAGGGGGGGGGGGGGGGGGGGGGGGGGGGGGGGGGGGGGAATAGTAAGGCCGAAAGGAGTGTGGACAAGGGGGGGGGGAGGGTATGTAGCGGCCCGTCGGGGCCGGGGTGTGGACAAGCAGAGAGAGAGAGAGAGAGGGAGAATATTTGAAAAAGAGAGAGGGAGGATATACAATATCTGTGGCAGCCCACCGGAGGGTGTGACAGAGGCACCAATTGTCTTATGCGCCTATCGGGCCAGGTGGTGCAGCGGCAGAGTAGGAGAGAGAGAGAATATTGGCAGAGCCGGGGAGTAGGAGAGAGAGGGGTTCGTCTTCTGGCGATAATGGAGAGATGTGTGGCCAAACTGGCGGCGCCTCGCTAGTGGTTAACCTTAGAGGGGGGGGGTATGGTGAATGGTAAATAGTTTTTTTTTGTTTTTTTTTCTTTCTTTCTCTTTTGGTAATAAGCCTTCCCTTCCTTAGGGTGTGGTTCTCAGGGCCACGGTTTTGAAAATCGACCATCATTAGCCCTCCTATCTGGCTAGAGGCATTCATGCTTCTAGCCTTTCCTCTGCATCTTTAGTTGTGGAGTTAGAGGGTTCTCCCTCTTCTGGAATGTCTAGCATGAACTCTGGATCAAACCTAAGAAAATACATTTTCAGCCTCCATCCATTGACTCTAGTCTTGTGAATTCTCTCATCTGCTTCTATCAGCTTATAGCTTCCGTTTTCATAGCACCTTTTGACAATGAATGGTCCTTCCCATATGTGTCGAAATTTCTTGTCCTTCCTGGTGTCAAATCTGTTGTCGTATCTCAGCACTAATATACCCTTCTCTAGGCCCTTTTCTTTAAGACCTTGATTGAAGGTGAGCCGGCGTTGTTCTGCCTGCATTGCATAGTGATTGATTGCTTCTTCCCTATCTAGTTGGAGCCTCTCCAGATCTAGGATGTGGTTTTGGAGATTTACAATTGGACGCTGTGTCTAGCTAGCCAAGACTCGTAAGCTGGCTATCTGTACCTCAATGGGTAGAATTGCCTCCTTCCATAAACTAGATGGAAAGGGGTGAAACCTAATGATGTTCGGAACGTGGTTCGGTAGGTCCATAGAGCTGCCATGAGATATTTATCCCAGTCTCGTGTGTGATTGAGCACCTGTTTTGTGATGATTTTGCAAATCATTCCGTTTACCTTTTCTACTAGTCCATTACACTGTGGATAGTATGGTGTGGAATGTCGGCGTGTGATACCTAACTTTTTCATCAGTTCTCCCACCAGATCGCCTCTGAAACCTGGTCCCCAGTCTGATGTTATCTCTAGAGGAGTGCCAAAATGGCAACAGATGTGCTAAAAAATGAACTTTGCTACCTCTTGAGCTGTAATACGGGTGGTGGCTGTTGCTTCTGGCCATCGAGTCATGTAGTCTAGACCCACTATAATGTACAGTTTACTTGATTGGGCCTTTGGTAAAGGACCGATTGCATCTATTCCCCATTTCTCAAATGGACCATATGAGATGATAGGAGATTGTGGCTCATACGTTAATGTGCGATCACTGGCCACTTGACAAGCCTTGCATGTTTTACACCAATGGTGTACATCCCTGTTCAAGCTAGGCCAAGAGTATCCTACTTGTAGAATCTTCCTACTGGTGATATTTAGAGCAAAATGACTGCCGCAGACGCCATCATGGCAACTTGAAATTACCTCTGTGATCTCACTAGAGGTTGGCACTCGATTGAGAATCTGATCCTTGCCCTTACAATACAAGTGGTCGTTTACAAGGCGGTATCTGGTAGCCTTCCTTACCAGCCACTGTTTTTGGCCTTTGGTGTATCCTTCCGAACATTCTCCTATATCTAGAAAGTTAATGATATCAGGCATAGCATCACTACCTTGAAAAAGGGGTAGTTTCAATTTGATTGCTCCTATGGGAACGTCCTGTATTCTTTCTTTGGCTAGAGCATCTGCCTCCTGATTTTCTGCTCTGGGGACATGAAATAGTTTCCCTGCTTCAAACTTCCTTAGAAGATCCTTAACTTGGCATAGTTGACCAAGTAAAACCTGATTTTTACAAACCCAAGTGCCGTTTATCTGCCTTATCAAAAGCAAAGCATCGCCAAACACATTTAGGCGCTGAATTCCTTGTGAAATACATTGTTCCAACCCATGAAGTAGAGCTGCATACTCTGCTTCATTGTTGGAGTGGGAGTGTAATAATTGTCCGATGGAGAATACTCTTTCTTGTTGCTCATTGAAAATGACTATGCCAGCTGTAGACTGGTCCACTGTTCTTTTATATGCTCCGTCAAAGAATAGAGAGTGAGCTCTTTCTTACTACTTTCTACCATTGGTGTTTCTACTTTGCTTCCTTGTTGACCTTCAGCTTCTTCTCATAGTGGCGATGAGTGAGTATTCCCGCTAAACTAGCCCTAGTGGAGTTTTCTACTTGCATGGTGTAGTCGAAATCTTGTAATCTAACCAGCCATTTAGAGATCCTAGATGAGACATCCATGTGTCGCATTACATATGGGAAACCTCCTCCATTGCCAGGATTACAAAGGGTCTAGGCAGAAGATAGGAGCGGAACTTTGTGGTATCAAACATTAGTGCAAGAACCATGTGTTCTACTTCGGTAAATCCCTTTTTTGATGGGGTCATGACACGACTAGAGAAGTAAATAGGACACATGAAAGAAGTTTGGGGGTCCTTTTGCATTAGCACGGCTCCGAGTGTATCACTTCCTACACTGGGGTTCACATAAAATGGCTCGTCCCACTTAGGGGGTGAAATTGTGGGAAGCTAAGCTAGGATTTGCTTCACCTCGGTAAATTGCTGCTCATTTTCTTCACTCCATGAGAAGACATCCCTCTGGGTGATTTGTTGTAGAGGTAGGACCACTTGAGATAGCAAGTGAATGAACCTGCTTAAGTATCTTACCTTCTGAAGGAAAGAAACCAACTGCTTAGCGGTGGTGGGTGATGACGAAGACACCAGAGCTTGAATCTTGCTAGGGTCAGTCTCAATCCCTTTTTCTGAAATTACATGGCCAAGGAGAGTGACTTTGCTTTCACCAATGTGACACTTATCCACGTTGAGCTGGCCACCCAAGGTTTGCAGCCTGGTTAAGCCATCATAGACTTTGCTTAAATGGAGGGCTCGTGAACTATAGATGCAAAAATCATTGCTGAAATGTGGCCGGAGCGTTAGTGAGGCAAAAGGCATCACTCTGTAAGCAAAACATCCCCAAGGTGTGATGAAGGTTGTCTTCTTCTGATCTTCTTCCGCAATGCCAATCTGGAAATATCATGAGTAGCCATCGCACACTGTCTATCGCTCGTGTCCCGTCACTTCATTGAGAATTTCATCCTAGAATGGGAGGGGAAAGTGATCCCTCTTCGTGGTTGCATTGAGAGGTTTATAGTCCACACAGACTCTCCACTTGCCATTCTTCTTTGGTGTGACTACTATTGGGGAGACCCATTTTGAGTCTTCGACAGGGTAGATGAAACTTGCCTGTAGCAAACTTCTTCTTTAAGTAGTACCTCTTGTTGGATTACTCCAAGTCTTCTGAGCCTTTGCACCATGGGTTTACTGCCTTCCTTGAGTTTTATGTGGTGTTATACCACTGTGATTACTATGATCTTGTCATGGCCATCAATAAATAGTGTAGTGAAATTACCTAGCATGGAGACATATTCCTGGCTTTCTTCATCGATTAACTCATTTGAGAGCATCTTTTGTAATTTACCTGCATCCTCTAAGGACTGCGTACGTGATGGTTCCTCTTGGTTTGTCGGGGTGTTTCAGATTGTGTCAATCTTTTTTGGTCTTTAAGAATGACCCCCATCACTTCAATGCTACTGTCACTCCCGTCAGTGGTGGTTGTCTCTTCTCCTGAGGTAGACGAATAGTCGCTGGTGGAATCATCTTCAGAAGCCTCCAAGATCATGTTGTGTTGCTTCCCAGTCCTCATATCATAGAATATGGACTTCCCTTTAGCATCCTTCATCTGAATCATTCCGGTGCTCCAGTCTTGCTTAGCTTCCATTGCCATGAGCCAGGGTCTCCCAAGAATGATAGGGTAGCCCTCCCCTTTGTGTGGCATGACAAAGATGTCTACCTCCACTTCTGTATTGAATGCTTTTACTTTGACTGCATTCACAATGACCACGCATTTCACTCTTACATTGTTTGCCATTTTGGCTCGGCAGGGTGCCGGCCTACTCACCTCTAGACCTAGATGGTGCATCATTTTTTCACTCATGACGCATGTTTGCGTGCCACCATCTATGTAGACGTTTGAGATTCGTTGCCCCTTGATGTAGGCATCCATAGTTGGTAGGATGTCGTCGAGATCCCTTCCAGAGATAGCCCCAGCTATCCTTGGTCTTGATTTCCTGGTACTCACCATTTTTGTCCATTGCCTCCTCATACTCGGTGCAAGGTGGAGTAATTGGGGCCACATTATCTTCGGGCATTGCATCAACACATCCTGAACTAAGTCATAGGGTTTTGCATACTCTCCTAGTGAGAAATCCACGATGTCTATCTTCCATCGCGGCTAAGCTGCTTGCTTGCTAGACTCGGCCTTCCCTTTCATTTTCTCTTCTCTTTGAGAGGCTTCCTCGTGCCTGGCACGCTTCACTCCCATAGCATCCACTTCTTCTACTTTTTATTTCCCTTTGTGCTTCTCTCAAACTGGTTCTCCTATATTTGCCTTCCCTTTAGCCTCCAAGCTAATAACACTCACTGCTCGGTTTACAGCAGGTGGTGGGGGTAGTGGTGGAATAAGAGGTTGTGGTGGTGGTTGTTGTTGTATGGATGGTTGAAGGATCTGGACCGGTGGGATCTGCCCTAGTTTCCTGGGTGGTGGTGGTCTTGCCCTTGGCGGCTATCTCCCCCCTCTATTGAAATTCTGGCTCCTTGGATGTGGAAAGTAGCACATACCATGGCCGTCTTCCCCGCAATTGTAGCAGTGGTAATCTTGGTTCTGCCTTCGCTGTCCTCTTCCTTGTTCTGAATTCTCGCCCCGCTAGTGGTTAACCTTAGAGGGGGGGTATGGTGAATGGTAAAGAGCTTTCTTTTGTTTTTTTTTTTTTCTTCTTTCTCTTTTGGTAATAAGCCTTTCCTTCCTTAGGGTTTGTTTCTCACGGTCATGGTTTTGAAAACCGACCATCACCACCTTTGTTTTGCCCTTCTCTTGAGCTGTCAAACCACTTGGACCTGCTTCCCCTTTAATCTCAATACCATAATCTTGAGCTCGAGAAGGAATTTGTAGAGGAAGAAGAAACATGTCAGCACCCATTCTCTTTGGCTTGTCACATTGAGGGCTTTTATGACCCCATTCACCACGATTGTAACATTGAAACATATCCCCTCTTCTAGACACGCCTCTTCCTCTACCATCTGTAAAACCCTTATTGCTTCCATAACCACGTCCATATCGATAGCTTTGACCTCTTCCACCTCCCATCATATGCACACTAAGATTCTTCATAAGACCTACAACCTCTTGCATCTCCTTGCAAAAAGCATTCACATAATAAGAAGCTTGTTGATCATAACCTGGATCCCTAATAAGGACCCTTGGTTGCTCTATCGCTTTCACTTCAACCTTTGGCTTGACATTGATTCCAAGTTGATGAAGACACTCTTAATTCACATATGGATCCACCTAGCGTACATGTGGTCATGACTGTACCAAAGTGACTTAAGTATGGCACAGAAGTGCCTTGCACAATCGGGCATGGATACATCACAATTGGCCGTTGTCTTACATAAATTGTCATGAGATTATACCGCACGTTGCTGAATGCCCAGAACTATGTGCCAATGTCGTTGATTTGAAGTCAATGACAGGATCTTGGAGCTAGAAGCCTTGCTTCATATAAATGCTTTCAAAGCACTTTGCTTGGTATAATAGGGAAACTTTGCTAACTGAAAAGTGAAAATGTAGAAAAACAAGAAGGCTAGACATTGTCTGGCTTGGTTGCCTTACTGTGGCGAATTGTGTTGAGTTTTCAAAATAAAAACTCGCTTAAATTTGGCTCATAGCCATATTTGCTGCACGAGTGTGCGAGAAGAAGAGCATGACGATATGGTGAACTCACTCTACTGTAATGTGTAGAGCATAGTGAGTTCTTATTAGGTTTTTACAAAAGAATATGTGTACATACCTGGCAGCCCGCCCACTTACCTGGCGACCACATTGGGCTTTATACCCCAGCAACCTCCCACTTAAAGTCCAATGTGGTACTTTAAGTGTGAGAGAAGCTACTATACAAGCTAATATACAAGAGATGTAGAGAAGTGATGTACTACCCTACACCTAACTGCTTGTGAAAATGCGCAAAGCTCTCTGAGGGAAGTCCTTTTGTAAGTAGATCAGCAGGATTTTCTGTGGTGTGAACTTTGACAAGCTGAAGTTGCTTATCCTCGAGCATTTCCGTGATGAAATGATACTTCAAATCCACATGCTTTGTCTTTGAGTGATAAACTAGATTGCGAGCCAATTGTATAGCACTTTGACTATCACAATATAACACAGGCATCTCTTCTTTGATTCCCAAATCTGTTACTAGTCGATTAAGCCAAATTGATTCTTTGCATGCCTCTGATGCTGCAACATATTCAGCCTCTGTAGTAGACTGAGTAACAAAATCTTGTAATCTAGAACGCCATGATACTGCTCCACCAGCCAATGTAAAGACATACCCTGACGTAGACCTTCGGTTGTCTAAGTCACCTACATAATCTAAGTCTGTAAAACCCTTTACACTTAGCTCCTGACTCCCATAGCATATACGCATACTCTTTGTAGCTTTCAAGTATCTCAATATTCCTTTCACTGCCTCCCAATGTTTCTTGCCTGGGTTTGACATGTATCGACTTACTACTCCCACTGCAAATGCAATTTCTGGGTGAGTAGCAATCATTGCATACATCAAACTACCCACTGCAGACGCATATGGAATCTTATCCATTTCATCCTGTTCTTCCTCAGACACAGGACAATCTTGTTTGCTAAGTTTCACATATGGTGGCAATGGAACACTCAGTGCCTTTCCCTTCTCCATATTGAAACGTTGCAAAACCTTGTCAATATACTCTGTTTGAGATAACCAAATCAACTTCTTTGATCTGTCTCTCTCAATGCGCATACCAAGTATATGACTTGCCTCACCCATGTCTTTCATGTCAAACGATTTTGCCATCTTTGACTTCAAAGCTGAAATTTCTTCCAAGTACTTGCCAGCAATCAACATGTCATCCACATACAAAATAAGGATCAGCCAACTACCATCCTTAGCCTTCTTTGTATATAGACAGTGATCGAACTCACTACGTTTGTAGCCTTGAGAAAGCATAAACTTGTGGAATTTATGGTACCATGCCCTCGGTGATTGTTTTAAGCCGTAAAGACTCTTTAACAACTGGCATACCCAATCTTCCTTGCCTTTCTCAACAAACCCTTCTGGCTGCTGCATGTAAATTTCCACATCTAAATCACCATGCAAGAACGCTGTCTTGACATCCATTTGGTGCAACACCAAATCTAATATGGAAACCAATGCAAGAAAGCATCTCGATGTAGTCATCTTGACCACCGGAGAGAAGACTTCATCAAAGTCAATGCCTTCTTCTTGCTTAAAGCCCTTGGCAACAAGCCTTGCTTTGTACTTTGGCTGACTATCATGAGTGGTGATCTTATACCTGTAAACCCATTTACAAGGTAGAGCCTTTTTGCCCTGTGGTAATTTAACTAGCTTCCATGTCTTGTTTTTATGCAGAGCTGTCATCTCGGACTGCATGGCCAATTGCCAATTCCCAGAGTCCTTCATTTGCACTGCTTCCTTGTAACATGAAGGCTCATTGCAATCAGTCACATGACATAGTTCATAGATGGAACAAACCTATCAGGAGGTCGCATGACACGTCTAGATCTACGCACAATAGGTGGCTCAGGCTCAGCCACAACCTGTGGTTCCACTCTATCCCGTCCTTGCTCCTCTTGAGCCCTGACATTTTGTCTTGCACGTGCAGGTCCATCTTCTTGGAAGACAACTCTTCTAATCTCCTCAACCCTTTCTGGTTTAGAATGATATTTGGATTCATTAAAGTGAACATCATTGCTGCGGACAACCTTTCTGGATTTGGGATCCCAAAGTCTGTACCCCATCTCACCAGAATTACCATAGCCTAGAAAGATGCACTTTCTACTCTTTGGCTCAAGTTTGTTCCTAAATTCCTTTGGAATGTGAGTATATGCCTCACAGCCAAAGACTCTGAGATGCTTGTATGAGGGCATGTTGCCTGACCATACCATCTCTGGCACTGAATCCTTCTGCAAAACCTTTCTAGGAGATCTATTTACAAGATGAACAGCTGTTGATACAGCTTCAGCCCAAAACCCATTTGGCAGCTGTGCATTAGACAACATACTTCTGACCTTCTCTTGTATGGTCCTATTCATCCTCTCAGCAACACCATTTTGAGGAGGATTGTAAGGAGCAGTAAGTTCATGTTTTATACCTTTTGACTCACAAAAGTCCTGAAAGGCCTTTGAAACATACTCTCCACCATTGTCAGTGCGTAAGCATTTAAGCTTCTTGCCACTCTGATTCTCCACAAGTGTCACAAACGTTTTAAAAACACTAAACGCTTCATCCTTGTGCTTGAGAAAGTTAACCCATACTTTCCTCGAGTAATCATCTATAAATGTCATAAAGAAAGAAGCTCCCCCTAGAGATAGTTTAGGCATAGGTCCACACAAATCCATATGAACAAGTGCCAACTGTGTATCTCTTCCACTGCTTCTATGCTTATGTGGATGCTGTGTTTGCTTACCATACAGACAATGTTCACAGAATTCAAAATCATTAAATGAAAAGCCAGGCAAATAAACAGAACGAGACAAGATTTCCATTCCCTTCTTGGACATATGTCCCAACCGGCTATGCCACAAAGAAATGTTCGGCTGCTCGGTTACATTGATTACATTTTTAGAGACATTTGATACATAAATCATGTAAAGTCCTTCAGACTTTACTCCATGTGCTACTGTCATAGAACCCTTGGATATCTTTCACATGTTCTGTCCAAAAATGGTGACGTAGCCAGCATCATCAAGTAAACCTGTGTTGATCAAGCTCTTTGTAATTGCGGGAACATGTCTCACATTCTTCAGCGTGAAAGAAGAGCCATTCTGAAACTTCAATTGAACATCTCCAACACCTAAGATCTCACATGTCTGCCCATTGCCTAGCCGAACATGATCTTTAGTGGTCACATAAGAGGTAAACCACTCCTTGTTTGGAGACACATGAAGTGATGCCCCTGAGTCTATAATCCAGTCACTCAGTGCATTTCCATCAGATGCTGTTGACGAAGGAAATTTGGAATGGCGGCCTCTACACCAAAACAAACTCCATTGCGCCACAAGGGAAATGAGATGAGGGCACCACCTAGTCTTGGAAGCGTGGACTAGGACCGCTACACAAAGAGAGAGAGAGAGAGAGAGAGAGAGAGAGAGAGAGAGAGAGAGAGAGAGAGAGAGAGAGAGAGAGAGAGAGAGAGAGAGAGAGAGAGAGATAGAGCACTATGAATGAAGCATTAACCGTGGCGTGTGCACAAGGAATGGATGACTTCAAACACTCCCAACACAAATAGCATATAGATTACCAAACAATCACTCAAGGATTAGCCAAGATCACATCAAGCACTCTCACACGCATATACAACATTTCACTTAATTAACACAAGTAAGAGGAGGAGAGGTTACTAGCATGAAACAATTTGCACTCTAGAATGTGCAAGAATAGAGTGAATGAATGAGCTTATGGGCTCATGGTGAGTGATACAAAGGCTCAATGGGCCGAGGGAGGCTTGAAATTACAAAGGGGAAGGCCTCTTTATATAGGAAAGAGAGTGATTAGGAGTGAGGTTAAGATACAAGTGTAATTTGTACAAATGAGGCTTGATTAGGGACATTCAACCAATGAAGAAGCTCCTTCCAAGTGATTTGTTGACCAATTAGCTCCATCATCACTTGTGTTGTCTTCACTCCTTCCTCCATAGCTTGAGTCCAAGAGCTTCCTTATTTTAAAATGTAAAGAATCTACATAAAATCAATACATATCTAGTAATAATAGAAAGGGGTTGAATGAGAACTTATGAATTACAACAAGATTAAGTATGACTTGAGAGGTGATAAGAAGAGGAACTTTGATGGGTTTTTGAGCTTGAGAGAGAGGAGGAAGGAGAGGAGGGTGAGAAGACTAATGGCTGATTTTAAAGAAGGTCTCAATGTGGAAAAAGAAGGGTGTGTGTGTGTAAAGGTAGGGGGGTGGTCTCCACCACAGTTGAAAAAACTGCCGTCCACCATTTTGGCCATATCTCCTAGACCGTAGATGCAAAAATTATAAGAAAAATATGGCCAGAATCTTCAGCCCGTCGGTTACAACTTTGATGAAGACAACTTTTCTTGGATCGGAGTGGAAGTATTTTTTAAAAATTCAACAAAATCATGTGCCTGGTTTCTTCCTTTACCAAGTCTTCCACTTGGGTCCCATTTGTTTGAATCATCATATGTCTCCAAAGCCATGATGATATGAGCCACTCATGACCCTTGAATCATGGGTGCATGGCTCCACAACCACATCATATCTTTTCTTTTCACATTTACATATTTTCCCTTCCCTTTACCACTAGGTTCTCCCTCTACCTTTCACCTCCGGTGAACTAGTCAAGAAAAAATCATTTTTTTTTAATTTTTCCAAGAGGTTATTCTCACTCTTTCTTTTATTGTAAACCTCTAGAAGCAAGGAAAACCAACAAAATATGATAAACAAAAATTTGTGATAGGCTCGGATCATAGCCCCCCCAAACCTGGCTAGGGGTATTTATGCCTCTAGCCTACTTTCTTTGATCTTGAGCTGACCTTATCCTGATGTGATAAGGCTTTAAACGCCATCCATTTGTCCTGGTCTTGTGCACTTTACCATCAATGTCTTGAAGTCTGTAAGAGCCATTTTTGAACTTTTTGGTGACCAAGAACGGGCCTTCCCATCGGAAAAGAAACTTTCCATCCTTACGAGTGTTGAAGCGATTGTCATATCGAAGCACCAGAGATCCCTTTTTGATGTCTTTGGATGCTAGCTTTTTGTTGAACTTTTCTCTGCGCTTCTCTGCTTCTTGAGAATAGTGGTTGATGGCTTCTTCACGATCCAATTGCAGCCTCTCTAGATCCATGATCCTTTGTTGTACTTTCTCCTTTTGAGAGCCTACCTGGCTACCCAATATTCGAAGACTTGTTAACTTCACTTCAATGGGCAAAAGCGCCTCCTTTCCATAAACCAAATGAAAGGGTGTGTACCCTAATGTGGTTTTGAAGGAGGTTCTATAGGCCCATAGAGCTCCATTCAGGTGTTTGTCCCAATCTTGGCGCCTGGCATGTACCTGTTTGGTGAGAATTTTGCAAATGATTCCATTTACCTTTTCCACCAAACCATTGCACTGAGGGTAGTAAGGAGTAGAGTGTTGATGCTGAATATTTAGCTTCTTCATGAGTTCTCCTACCAAGTCTGCTCTAAACCCTGGTCCTCTATCAGATAGTATTTCAAGAGGGGTGCCAAACCGGCAACAGATGTGGTCAAAGATGAACTGACTCACATCCTTAGCAGTAATTCTATTGGTCGGCATAGCCTCAGCCCATCTAGTCATGTAATCTACTCCCATGATGATGTACTCTTTACCTGACTGAGTGCGTGGTAGAGGCCCTATGGCATCAATTCCCCACTTCTCAAAGGGCCCATATACCTTTATTGGGTTCTGAGGTTCAGCTATGAGCCGTCGTGGTCCTGCTTTCTGACATTCATCACATGTTTGACACCAATATTTGACATCACGATGAAGACTTGGCCAAGTAAACCCAGCTTGTAGAACCTTTCTACTAGTGACGTCGTGTGCAAAGTGTCCTCCGCACATATCATCGTGACAAGCTTTTAAAATCTCTTCAATTTCACTCTTCAAAGGAACTCTCCTAAGCACACTATCCTTACCAAGACAATACAAGTCATCATTTACTATGCGATACCTGGTAGCCTTCCTAGCTAACCATCGCCTTTCCCCTGCATTCAAGTGTTTAGGAGCCTCTCCTTGCTCCAGAATGTGCATAATATCTTCCAAGTCCTCCTTGCCTTGCTGAAGTGGAAGTTTGATGGCCACTGCTCCCACTATTGACTCATTTAACTTTGATGATGCTAGGTGGTCTGCATCCTTGTTCTGGTCTCTTGGTACATGATGTACTTGTACCTCCCTAAATCTCCTCATAAGAGCTTTTGCTTCTCTCATTTTAGTAGAGAGACGGGCATTTTTGCAAGCCCATGTACCTTGCATTTGCCTTACCAAAAGCATGGAGTCACCAAAAGCGTTTAATCTCTTAATTGAATTATCGAGGCACCAGCAAAGGCCATGAATTAGAGCATGATATTCTGCTTCATTGTTGGAGTGGACATCTTCTAGAGTGATCCCTTCACCATGGATCCTCTCTCCCAATGGGGATAAGACCACGATGCCTGCAGCTGCCTTATCCTTGGTTCTCTTGTATGCTCCATCAAAGTAGAGGCTATAAGCATTGACCAAGGCCTCTAGAGCTGGAGGTGGTGGAAGTTCCTTTCTCTTCAAATGGCAAACTTTTTCATAGCACTTGTTTGTTAAAATGTCGGCTAAGCATGCTCGAGTTGTTCTTTCAACCTGTATTGTATAATCAAACTCTTGAAGTCGCACCACCCACTTTGCTATTTTGTCAGAGATTTCCATATGTTGTAGTGCATAGGGAAACATATCCTCCACAGTGATAATTACAAACCTCTTTGGCAGCAAGTATGGCCGAAATTTGGTTACCGCAAACATGAGAGCTAACACTAGCTGTTCCATTAGGGTGTAGGCCTTCTCTGTGTTTTCCATGAGGCGGCTAGCAAAATACACAGGCCTCATAAAGGAGGTTTTTGGATCTTTTTGTAGGAGGGCAGCACCAATGGCTTCTTCTCCCACACTAGGGTTTACAAAGAATGTTTCTTCCCAACAAGGTTGGAGGATTACAGGGAGTGACCCTAACATTTTTTTAATCTCTCTAAAATGCCCTTCACTTTCTTCACTCCAAACAAGCGTCTCTTGACGAGTCAGCTGTTGTAGAGGAAATATCACTTGGGAGAGTAAGTGTATGAATCTACTCAAATATCTTAGCTTTTGCAAGAAGGAGATTAATTGTTTGATGGAAGTTGGGGAAGGTAGATTTAGCAATGTTTCTATCTTTTCAGGATCTACCTCGATTCCATCAATGGACACTACATGCCCTAATAGTGTAACCTTGTGTTCCCCAATGTGACATTTGTCCTTGTTTAGTTGTCCACCCAGCTTAGCTAAACGAGTAAATCCTTCATCAATCTTGCCGAGATGCATACTTTTGGAGCTGTAAATACAAAAGTCATCTATGAAAACCCTTATGGACTTACCAAAGTAAGGTTGGAAGACCATGTTCATGAATCGTTGAAAGGTGGCTGGAGCGTTGGTGAGACCAAAAGGCATGACTCGAAATGCAAAACATCCCCATGGTGTGATGAAAGTAGTCTTTTTCTGGTCCTCCTCTGCAATGCGTATTTGAAAGTAGCCAGAGTAGCCATCACACACTGTGTATCTCTCATGGCCTGCTACTTCATTTAGAATCTCATCTTGAAATGGGAGAGGGAAGTGGTCCCTCTTTGTTGCAGCATTTAGTGGCTTGTAATCCACGCACACTCGCCATTTACCATTCTTCTTTGGCCTCACCACTACTGGGGAGACCCATTCTGAATCTTCTACTGGGTATATGAATCCTGCTTCTAAGAGTCTCTTCACCTCAGACAACAGTGCATTTTGTTGCACAACTCCTAATCTTCTTAGTTTTTGTACTACTGGCTTGCTCCCTTCTTTTAGATGGATATGATGCTTCACTGCAGTGACACCTGTAATGTGAGTGTAATCAGAAATAAACAATGATGCATGCTTCTTGAGAACATTTACATAACCCTCCTTTTCTTCTTCCTTTATATCCTTGGATAACATCTCCTCTAGGCTGGCATCCCACACATTCTCCATTTGGATCCTTGGGTTGTCTTCTGATGAGGTAGTTTCCTTTATGGTGACGCCCATGACTTCGAGAGTGCTATCACTCTCTTCACTTGAACTCTCTTCCTCGTCCATGGACTCTCTTCCTCGTCCATGGATGAGGAGCATCCATTTGAGCTCCACTCATCAGCTGACGTCTCTAGTTCAAGGTTCTCTTGTCGCCCATTCTTTAGGTTATAAACCACCTTCCGACTATGGCCACCCATGCGAGGCCTCAACTCCAAGTCTCCTGTTGCCCAATCTTGCCTAGCTCCTATACCCATGAGCCAAGGTCGTCCTAAAATAAGGGGGTATCCTTCTCCCTTTACTGGCATCACATAAGCATCAACCTCTGTAGTGATTCCAAAAACAGAAACTCTCAAAGCTTTCACTACACCCACACAAGTGACAGAGACATTATTGGCCATTTTTGCCCTAAAGTTTGATGATTCCATTACCTCTAAACCCAATTGATGCATTAGCTTTTCTGTCATGACACAAACCTCTGCTCCACTGTCAATGTAAGTTTTTGGAATCCGTTGTCCCTTGATTTGAGCCTCCACCAAAGGCACTATATCCTTGAGACCATATGCTTTGATTACACTTACTAGCTTACTTCGCTTTGCCCTCGTGCTCACCATTTTTGACCATTGTCGTCGAAGCTTTGGGGAGATATGAAGTAGTTGTGGCCAAGTAATCTTTGGTCCTTGAGAACTCACATCAGTTGTCAAGTCATAAGGTTGTGTCCGAGATCCCATAGGGAAATCAGAGATGTCAATTTGAGACCTAGTACGGGTCTTTCTCTTCTTGGCTTCACCTTTAGTTGCCCGAGATGTACTTGCTTCATTGCTTGCATCCTTGCTTGGTTCTTTACCTACTTCATCTTGGACACGCACACGTTTGATAGGCATTGTAGCCACTTCATCTATCTTCATCTTCCCTTTAGCTATTTCTTCCTGGTTGCTTCTGCCCTTGAGGACCTCCTCCATCCTTATGATGCTCACATTTGGTTGAGTAGCAGGGGCTTGAGCTTGAGCACCAGGTGGCTGCAAAATTTGAGGTTGCGGTTGCTCTTGTGCTTGAGCTCTAGCACGGGGTGGACTTACTTGTTGTCGAGGACCTCTGACAGGGTAGTCATATCTTCTGGGATGAGGGCAATTATACATGCCGTGGCCAATTTCCCCACAATTGTAACACAACATTTCCCTTGCTTGACGTCGCATTGGTGGCCGATTCCCACCATTTCCCTCAATAGGCCTTCTTGCACCCTGCACAAGATTTACTCTCAACCCCTCTAGCTGGTTTGTGAGATTGTTTATTTGTTGGAGCATATCTTCTTGTTGACCTCTATTGAGGTCTGGTGCATTAGGCACATTTGGAGGTATGTGAGAAGCTTCCATAGTTGTGATATTGCCTCCCAAAGCTAGCTGGCCAGCTTGGGCTTGATAGAGAATCTTTCTATTCTTTTCCCTAGCAATTCTTAAGGCATCTTCAAAAGCATTTGGAAATTTGCCCTTTACCTTCTCCCTTAGCAAGGGGTACAAACCTGAGATAAATCGATCCTTTTGGAGGCAATTGGGAGCTCGCTCACCAGGGTTTAGTGAGTCTGACCATTACCCCCAAAGTTTCAGAAAACCTTCCTCATAGGTTGCATAACCATGAGGGTCAACTTGATGAAGGGACAGAAGCCGTTGCCATAGTTCTTCTGCCGAATTGGCTCGTTGAAATCTTCGTAGGAAAGCCACCTTCAATCCCTCCCAATCAATTCTTTGGGTTGGATCTAGAGCCTGGAACCATATCCTAGCTTCTTCTTTGAGCACCAAAGGAAAAGCTCTCAATTTCAATGCTTCGTCATCCCTCCCGGAGACAAGGAAAGCCATCTCCAAGTTATCCAAAAAATCCCCAGCATTTTCCCTACTACGCCCAAAAAAATTTGGGGAAGCCATCATAAAAGTGGGTTGCCTTCCTCTCAATACAGCACAAAGATGAAAACGTCTAGGCCCAAATCATATCTTATTAAGGGTAGAATAAATGGATTGATAGATGCATTAATCTCAGCTAGACGACGAGGGCCTAGTAAGTCCCTTATGATGTTTTGGAACCTAAGCTTTGTGCTAGCTATTATATGCACAGTTTGTCTAGCAAGAGGTTGGAAAGGTCCATATAAATCCCTATGATTCATGGAGTATGCTTAAAGCAAGATGAAGATGTGAACATCAAAAGATACATTATACTCCAAAATGGGAAATATTATAGGGTCAGGGGACAGCAATATCTCTCTCAACCTCTCAGCTCCAAAATAGAAGACCAATCTTTGTTGGGAAAAAATCTTTCTATCAATGCGCACATTCACCCTAATATTCTGAACTGATTGAAAGTTGTGGAAAATGGGATTATTCATTGGTGCGTTAATTACAACCTTCCATGAAGCACTTCATTGAAGTTGAGCTCTCTTGGATCCCACCATTTGAGAGATGCGAAGAATTTGCTCACCAGTGATTAGCCTAGCTTTGGTGTGACCATCTTCAGCTTTGTAGAGTTCATAGGGTTCGATGGCTACCCTCTCAACCACCTTGAGCCTTCTTGCTAGTAGTAGTTGGAGTGCATCACCATATGTAGCCTCTTGCCAATACCGCACCCCATTGATGTGTAGCTCCCCCTCCAAAAACTTGTTAATACCCGAGTTTGAGAGTGCTTTCACCACCTGAAGTCGAGGCTTCAAAGGAAGTGTCTTCACACTAGCCACAAAGCACTCCACACAATTTTTTGACCTAGGGACTTGATGACTACAAGATTTTCCTTGAAGCAAAGAAGGGTGTGTGTAGTTAACTCTCTTTACCCGCATACGTGCCGTTTGTAGATAAAGACGCTTCTTTTCTCGAGCTTCTTGGGGAGACCATAGTGGAAGTCTCGGAGAATTTGATGGATCTTCCTTCATAGGATTGATAGAGCGCTGCTTGAGAACTCCTCCGTGGGGGCACCAATTTATGACGAAGGAAATTTGGAATGGCGGCCTCTACACCAAAACAAACTCCATTGCGCCACAAGGGAAATGAGATGAGGGCACCACCTAGTCCTGGAAGCGTGGACTAGGACCGCTACACAAAGAGAGAGAGAGAGAGAGAGAGAGAGAGAGAGAGAGAGAGAGAGAGAGAGAGAGAGAGAGAGAGAGAGAGAGAGAGAGAGAGAGCACTATGAATGAAGCATTAACCGTGGCGTGTGCACAAGGAATGGATGACTTCAAACACTCCCAACACAAATAGCATATAGATTACCAAACAATCACTCAAGGATTAGCCAAGATCACATCAAGCACTCTCACACGCATATACAACATTTCACTTAATTAACACAAGTAAGAGGAGGAGAGGTTACTAGCATGAAACAATTTGCACTCTAGAATGTGCAAGAATAGAGTGAATGAATGAGCTTATGGGCTCATGGTGAGTGATACAAAGGCTCAATGGGCTGAGGGAGGCTTGAAATTACAAAGGGGAAGGCCTCTTTATATAGGAAAGAGAGTGATTAGGAGTGAGGTTAAGATACAAGTGTAATTTGTACAAATGAGGCTTGATTAGGGACATTCAACCAATGAAGAAGCTCCTTCCAAGTGATTTGTTGACCAATTAGCTCCATCATCACTTGTGTTGTCTTCACTCCTTCCTCCATAGCTTGAGTCCAAGAGCTTCCTTATTTTAAAATGTAAAGAATCTACATAAAATCAATACATATCTAGTAATAATAGAAAGGGGTTGAATGAGAACTTATGAATTACAACAAGATTAAGTATGACTTGAGAGGTGATAAGAAGAGGAACTTTGATGGGTTTTTGAGCTTGAGAGAGAGGAGGAAGGAGAGGAGGGTGAGAAGACTAATGGCTGATTTTAAAGAAGGTCTCAATGTGGAAAAAGAAGGGTGTGTGTGTGTAAAGGTAGGGGGGTGGTCTCCACCACAGTTGAAAAAACTGCCGTCCACCATTTTGGCCATATCTCCTAGACCGTAGATGCAAAAATTATAAGAAAAATATGGCCAGAATCTTCAGCCCGTCGGTTACAACTTTGATGAAGACAACTTTTCTTGGATCGGAGTGGAAGTATTTTTTAAAAATTCAACAAAATCATGTGCCTGGTTTCTTCCTTTACCAAGTCTTCCACTTGGGTCCCATTTGTTTGAATCATCATATGGCTCCAAAGCCATGATGATATGAGCCACTCATGACCCTTGAATCATGGGTGCATGGCTCCACAACCACATCATATCTTTTCTTTTCACATTTACATATTTTCCCTTCCCTTTACCACTAGGTTCTCCCTCTACCTTTCACCTCCGGTGAACTAGTCAAGAAAAAATCATTTTTTTTTAATTGTTCCAAGAGGTTGTTCTCACTCTTTCTTTTATTGTAAACCTCTAGAAGCAAGGAAAACCAACAAAATATGATAAACAAAAATTTGTGATAGGCTCGGATCACTGTAAGAAGAGCTGAGTCCATTGTATTCTTCAAGAAGTAGATGTCTCCTGACACTAGACTGTCATCCTCTGCAACAATGTTTGTCACATTTATTTCTTGAATCTTCACTAAGGACTTGTTCTTCTCACCATGGTCTTCAGCTTTCATTTTGCCTTTTTCTGCTTTCCATTCTCTGCAGTCTCTTTTCATGTGACCCTTCTTGCCACAATGGTAGCATTCTATGTCACTCTTGCCTTTAGCACTGCGGGACTTGCTACGAGACTGATTCCTCTTTCCACCTTTGTACTTTTCTTTGGTCCTCCCCTGACAACTAAGGCTGTTCCTTTGCCTTTGTCCATTGTCTTTCTATTGGTTTCTTCAGTAAGCAGACTTCCTTCTACACCTGCTATGTTCAAACCATCTGGAGGTGCAGAATTACTCAAAGCTGTGCGAAAAGTGTCCCAACTTTCCGGCAATGTGATCAACAGGAACATAGCTCTAACAGGTTCATCAAACTTGACACCTTGAGCTGACAACTGACTATAGATTGTGTTGAATTCATTCAGATGATTGGACATAGGTGTCCCTTCTTTCATCTTCAAGTCAACAAGTTTCTTAAGCCAGTATACTTGTGAAGCTGCTCTTTGCTTCTCATAAAGATCACGCAGCTTTAACCATGCTTGATAAGCCGACATCTCGTCTGCTACATTGAAGTAAATGCTTTTTGCCAAAGTCAGCATAATGGTAGAAAGTGCTAATTCATCCATTTCGCTCCATTCATCTTCGTCCATATCTTCTGGTTTTATCCCCTTGAGCTTTATAGGTTTTATTTGCTTCTTTTGTACCAACACGTGCCAAATCTGCTTCTTCCACAATGGGAAATTGGTTCCATCCAGCTTCTTGATATTGTAAAGAGCAGTGTCCTGTGATCCAGCCATAGCTACGCTTCACAGTAGTTTACTTTCCTGGGAAAAATTCGGCAGATTTTCCCCTGTAAACTGAACTCTGAACCAATATCAAACTGTCAAATGAACCAAGAAAGCTTCAGATTCTGCAGAAATTTTGGCAGAGTCTCCTTTGTAAAATGGCTCTGGTGTACTAAAAACAGACCAAAAAACAGCTCAAAAAACCACTGTCTCTCTAACACTGTAAGCTGTGGGTAAACCTGTCCTGCACCTGTACTGTCTCTGACTGTCCTGTAAGCATAGACTGCGACAATGCCTCAACGACAGTAAAGAAAAGATGCAATCCCAACTGTCTAACTCACAGTCAATACATCCTAGCTGCCTATCTAAGGGTGCTCGAGGGATCGCTCCAAGACCTGTATCACCGAAAGGATCTCAAAATTCGAGAATACCCCAGCTCAATAAAACCTCACTCGACCCTCAACAAAGGCTGCAGTAAATCTGACAGTACATAGACTTCCCACAAAGTCATACATCCACAAATTTCCCACTGTATGCTGTAACCGCTGCGGCGGTTGTTTGCTGCGTGACTCACAGCCAGCAAACCCTCAACAGACATACATCATCTTTAACAATACATCGCATGTGGAAGTACCTGCAATGTCAGGATGAAATCTGGAATATCAAGCAACAAACACAAGCTACCTGATGAACTAGTGGATGTCGCCTACAGTCTGTGTGTAGATGCGTCCGTGTTGTATGTGACACGCCTCCAAGAACTGTGAGCCGTCCTTCGATGTGTAGACAGCCACAAATCAACACTCTGGGAGTGTCGATATCCTCAGCACCTGCAGTCGTAGGCTGAAAACCCCAAATTTGCAGAGTCGAATCTGCACCCGCTGAGACCACGTAGTCGAAAATGGCATGCGCAGAACTTTGTCGAAGCCGAACGGTGACCGAGATGACCTCAGAATGAAATTCTGAGCACACCAGGCCCTATGGGTTTTCCCACAAGATTTGGGGCCGTGTCTTTGCCTGTCGAATTTCACTCCAATCTGAGCTGGTGACTCTAGCCTCCTGCAGTGCTGCCCCGAGCCTCGATCTGAGCTCTGATACCAGTTGAAGGAGTACGAGCGGAAGTGCGACGCGAGAGAGAGAGTGCGAGAAGAAGAGCACGACGATATGATGATCTCGCTCTACTGTAACGTGTAGAGTATAGCGAGTTCTTATTAGGTTTTTACAAAAGAATATGTGTACATACCTGGTGGCCCGCCCACTTACCTGGGCGACCACATTGGGCTTTATACCCCAACACCGACTACCATTTTGAGTATTTGCTACCTGAAAATTCGAATCACATTAGTTGAATCATCTAGCGGCCTTGTCCACATTCCCTGCGCTTTTGATCATCCTTGAACCTTGAACCACTACCAATTTTTTCTTGGTTTTGTTGTCCTTCATTTCCTTGCTTATAGTCAGACAATTTTCCTCTGTCTCTTTCCATAAGCTTCGAAAAGAGTACTGCACTTGAACTGTGACATAATGTTTCTTACAAACCGTACATGGACAAGACATGCAACCGTCCTTCCAACCTCAACACCCTTGGTGATCTTGGTCTCTCTAACTCACGTCCCGGAGTGTTTGCATTTATCTCCACATAAAAGTACATCTCATACTTGAAGGATTTTCTTTTCTTAGACATCCTTACCTGAGACATATTCCACATGTGGAGAATATGAGTCTCTGGGACTAACATTGGTGCCGCTACTTCAATTATTTGTCATGATGATATCCCTAGGTGTTGGTCGAATCCATTTTCTAGACCATTTTTTGCACGTCGTATCAGGAACAATCTTAGTGGCCATAAATTGTCGGATATAGAGGGGACTAGAGCATGCTCATCACCACCCAGTCATGCCCTATATAGGCCCTTGGCCTGCTAAACATAGGGGCGCCCTTGACTGCATGTTCGTCCTTGCCCTTTGCCCTGCCTTGTCCTACCCTTGGCATGACATAAGCAGTGTGATGTAGGTATTGCTTTGTGTCAAGAAAGATACATAGAAACATTACTATGTAGGTTTGGTATTGAGGACTACAAACCTATTGAGGACTATAAACCTATTGTTACTCCAATGGAAACATGTTTGAAATTGAGTCTTCATGATACTAGAGATCTTGCTAATGTCACTCTTTATCATTATTTGATGCTTTATTTATGTATGCAATACGAGGCATGACATTCAGTTTGCAGTTTCACATGCTAGTAGATTTCTTCATAGCATAGGGTCTAAGCATTGGAAGGTTGCTAAAAGGAACTTTTTCTACTTGAGTGGAGCTTTACATTTTGGGGTTTTTATCCCAAGGAGGGATCACTGCCACTAGATTTGCATGCTTTTTTCGACTCAAATTGGGTTGGTTGTTAAGACACACGAGTTTCCACAAGTGGTTTTATTTCATGCTCGACAGTTTACGCATATCATGGTTAAGCAAGAAGCAACCTACTATGGCCACTTCCAGTTGTGAAGTTGAGTACATGGCAATCTTCATAGCTATGATTGAGTGTGTATGGATCAGATGCCTTATGGCTGATTTGGGTGTTGGATAGGACACTGCCAACATCATCTACACTGTCAGTCACAATGCATTGGTAGTTGTGAGGAACCTAGTTTTTCATGCTCGCACAGAGCACATTGAGGTGCATTATCACTAAGTCATAGAGAGACTCTCAACAAGAGAAATCAGCTTGGCTTATGTACGGACACATGAAAATTTTCTCACAAGGGCATTGCTTTGTGAGAAGTTTAAAGCTTTTTGCAAAGCTTTGGGCTTGCTTCCCTTTGTGGATTGATCATGTCCTTAGGGCATACCACTTCTCTATACACTATGTGCCAACTCTCGTTCACCACATCAGTCCTAGGGGGATTTGTTACCATATATGTGGTAGTGATGTGAGTGAACACACTTTGGACCACTAGGGCACTTTTTTCCTCACTAGGATGTTTTTCCCCCGCTGCATTATATATATGCTTATCACTCTAGGGCTAACTTATCTTTCTATATGCACACTAAGCAATACACTCTCTATTGCGTGCCTTGAGCTTCTTCATCTTCTCCAAGTTGTGTGCATCCTTGCGACCCTAATTCCAACAAATATACCATTAAGAACACCATCAATTAAGTCATTGGAAGCTTCACTCACATACATGCACAAATATAACTTTAAGTTTTCTTCTTCAATATTTCTATATAGCCTTGCCTCCAAATGCATAGTTGTATCCGAGTTACCATGTGAAAAGTCCTATCTTTCTTCTTTGATTCTCAATTAAAATGCATTCATAGAAGCTTTAGCCCTTCCATACACACATCCACACACTTATTTGAGGAGAGAAAACCCTAATTAATACCCTCATATACTCAAAAACATGAAGTAGGATGGGACTGCAGTAGTGGACCATCCTTGAGAATCTTGCAAGAAGGAAGGTGAAGAATTTGATATTCAGCCATAAGCAAGCATTCTCTATGCTTATAATCATAGCATCATGGCTAATGTGGCATTTTCACCCAAGATCTACCATTTTTGGCAATTATACCCTAAAGTGACCTTCTTTGAGGGAGAAAACCAAATAGACTGGAAAAAAACCCAAAACATGAGGAATCATTGTATTTAGCTCCAAATCATATTAATACATCAAATTTTTACTTTTGAGGCCTCCCAAAGAAGTAAAAAAACATGGAGGACACCAATTATGTACCACATGTAGGACAGACTATCTATGTCAAACCTTCACGCCAAGATGAATGCTTCACCATGATGAATTTGACTTGGAACATAATTATAAGAATTATCCTAAATAAGAAAGTACTACATCAAGGTCCTTGATTCCATGATAAGATATGTACATGACAACAATCGCTTTCAAACACGACATGCTCTATCATCCACAACTCACAACTAAGATAGAAAACTTAGTTATAGAGATTTGATGTACCCTAAGTGTGACATTAAGGAGAAAAAGGTTCCTTGTTTGCATCGCATAAGCAACATCTTGTAAACAAGATTAGATTCTTTTAAACTAAAGCAAGCCATTTAAGACTCACATTGAGAGCCCACAATGTTTAATCTTTTCTACATTTCACATGCTGTCAAATGCGCGCATAGACTTCCAAGTGTCGTGTAGCATAATCATTCCATTATGATTGGCTGGACTCTCAAGACCAAGTTACTTGAAGCCCTCTTCAACTTCAAGGGGCTCTTTGATGTAAACAATTCATGAATTCTCCTAGTTGCGAGTTATCACAATCCATAACCTTTGTTTTGAAGACGTTCACAATCAACTCACTATGCATCTTCTAAAACATGGGCAAAATCACTATATCATCCTCATATAAGAAAAGAATGATCATCACATTCCCAATCATACCTCTTCAATGACTTCTTGTTGCATAAACTCAAGTACCATGTGTTAAAATTCATCAATGAGCAGTCCAAAGAGAGTAAGTAAAAGTGGGCATCCTTACTTGATATCAGTAGTACTTGTGGAAAATTCTACCATTACTTCTCTTGTACATACTCCACACATCACCTTCTCATAAGTATGAGAATCACATGCAACAATGACACACCTAGAAAAAAGTATGACCATGTGCCAAAGTGAAATTCTTATAGGACATTAATGAAGAACAACATATCTAGACAAAATTACGACCATATGCCAATGTCAAAACATAAGCCAACAATATATATAACATCACCGCAATGAGAAACTCAAAGCACAAAAACAAGATTTAAAAACCTAAATAAAGAGAAGATTGTAATATCAATAAACAAAGAAAGCTCTGGTGGCACTAGTTAAAGCCTATTTGACTAACAAGATTTAAAAACCTAAATAAAGAGAAGATTGTAATATCAATAAACAAAGAAAGCTCTGGCGACACTAGTTAAAGCCTATTTGACTGAAGCATGTAGAAATGAAGCCCCTTTTTTATTTTTCTATGGGCTTGTTATGGGGTCCCACTAGGTATCATAACTGACCTATTGGGCTATGTTATCTAGTGGACTATCTTTGTAGTCGGGCTGACCTATAGGATATATATCAAGATTTTCGACAAGCTTTGGAGGGCCAGACGTTGATCACATAAACCAATAGAGTGATTATGTCAATATGACATTGAGATGGGAGGCATACTTCTCCTGATAGGGTCTATGGGTGCAATCTATCATTTGTCCATAGGTCAACATGCTTCCTTCATCTGATCCCATTGTTGGATTTAAGAAGATGAAGTTTCAACAACCCTCTTCGTTTTGAAGCGCTCCATACTTCTTCCAACTCAATATGAAAGTGGTAAGGAATTCTTTCAGCAAGATTAATGGTTTTGTTAAAAGATTCTTGGCTTGGATATGGTGAAGAAGATGACAAGTTTAAACATGGTGAAGAAAAGAATGCCAAAACAAGGAAACTTAAAGCTTTAAAATTGTGAATTTTAAGCCAAAAAAGGGACCCATGGGATTGAGAGGGAAAATTTTGGCTGAGACTGATAGCAGAGCATTTCTAACAAATTTGATGGTGACATTTCAATGATGCACTTAAAAACGTGGGTAAAAAGGTAGAGATAGAATATCCTAGTTTTTGGGGCTCTAAAATTGGTTCCCTTCATCTTCTAAAATGCAAACCACTTTTTCTCTCTATAACTTTTTACAAGGCACAAAATTGACCCAAAACTTCCCCTCGTGCATCTCTTTAGACACATTGCCCTATTTCCCAAATGCTCAAGGCACATTTCCCTATTGCATGAATGCTCCTAGACTTTTGGAAACACACATGCTCTAGACTAATTCGGCAAGCAAGAGCTAGGTATATAAACACAATTTTCTTGGTTGGTATTCTTTTTATAGATTTTTTTCAAAATACCTCATGCTAGTTGTTAGGAGTACATAAGACTACTTGAATGCATACATATGGCATATATTGTGGATCCTCTTTCTATTTAACTGACGATTTTGTTCTTATGATGTGAATTGTGAACTTTACACACTAATATTAATTCCTAGCTATTTATGCCTCACCCATCTAATGTAGGATAAATAATTTGAGACATGGCATGCAAGCAAGTCTATCAACTAATCGTTGGCTAGATTCAATCACCTTTGGGCTCTATGCCTTTCTTATAGACATAAGATTCTTCTTTGGCAAGTCTTGTCCTGGGACCTTCTGGTAGGGGAAGCTTTGGCTAAGAAGAAAATAATATCAATAGGAGGTGTGTAGAATGTCCATCATGAGATGTTATCCCGAGGTATCTTGGCTTTTTAGTATTGTTTTGTCACTACAACATAACATGAAGATATCGACGCATCATATATCGACGGTCATGTCTTTTCATGCGTATATCGACGTAATTGCAGTCCATCCATATATCTGTCGATATACGCGTCGCAATGTGCGTCGATATAAGCGTGGAAAGGCATGGTTTGCCACGCATATATCGACGCAAATTCCCACAGATATATCGACGCACATTGCGACGTAAAAAAATTTGAGAGAAAAAAGAGAAAACTCGCGCGCAGGGGTATTTTCGCCTGCAACGCGTGAGCTCAGATCTTGGCCGAAACCTGCTGTGCAGGTATTATGTCACTCTCCCCCCCCCAACCCCCTCCCCCCTCCCCCCCTCCCTCTCTCTCTCTCTCTCTCTCTCTCTCTCTCTCTCTGTACATCGTGTGTGTGTGTGTGTAGGAAAGAGAGAGAGAGAGCGGTGTGTGTGTAGGAAAGAGAGAGAGAGAGAAGTGTGTATACTGCGCAGATATCGACGCGTATCCAACAGTGTATACCGACGCGTATCCAGCAGCGTGTACTGATGTCGACTGGTAAAAACAAAACCGCGGGCTTATTTTCTGCACGGTTCCAAAAACTCATTCTCTCTCTCTCTTCGTTCAACTCGCGGCTAGATCTGCACCTTTGGACTACTACGGGCTTGGGCAAACACCATCACATGTAATGGAATTTGCCTATTCAATTTGAGAATAGCGGAATTTAATGAGAGTACTTTCAAGAAATGATTTTGTGAGCATAGCGGGTAGACATAATTGAAGATAGCAACATAATCATAGCAATTAGTTAACTTGGCATAGACAATACTTTTGCAAGAGAGAGAGTTTAGAGAACATGACAA
This sequence comes from Adiantum capillus-veneris, assembly GCF_014529385.1. Lineage (NCBI taxonomy): Eukaryota > Viridiplantae > Streptophyta > Polypodiopsida > Polypodiales > Pteridaceae > Adiantum > Adiantum capillus-veneris. Next base: position 92,107,463 of record NC_140949.1, on the reverse strand, counting down.
CAATTGAGGACCGGATTTATGTGGAGCCGGTCCCCCCTCCAATAGGCATTTGTATTATGATTTCTCCCATAAAGAGAGACTTGTTACAATACAGTCTTTGTGTTCCTTGTGACCTAGGTGATGCCATGAAGATGGAAGGCTTCATGCACCACAAACATAACATAAACTTGAAGAAAGCTTTAACTATCCCAAGCCTCAGTCCCAAGACCTCAAACACCTTCGAAGGTGGAGAGAGCTAGCAGGGAATGAGGGTAGGGAAGAGGAAGAAGAAACATTTCGTAAGAGAAAGAATTAGTTCCTCACTTATCATACTCTTGTTGCTAGCATACATAATAGCATAGTAATGAAGAAGAAGGAGATGACAAGCTTAAGCATTGAAGCATGGCTCTTGGTTGGATTTGCACTCCATAGCCAAGAGTGTTGGTGTAGGCTCTCAACCTCTACTTCCTTGGAGAGGGAGCTCTTGCACTTTGCATATCACACAATGAGAGTGATTGTGAGTGTGTGTGGGTGAGTATACCCCCTAGGCACCCCTCTAGCTTGCTTGGGTCGACCCCCCCTTGTAGCTCATGCCTGAAGCTCATTGGACCCCTCCAGGCCTAGCCAATCACAAGTAGGAGCCATTACAAGCAACATGGGTAGCCTTGGGACAAGTGTCCCCCTTTCCCCTTTGAGAGAGAGGACTTGATAAATGATAAAACAATTAGATAATTCATGTTATTTATCATTGGACCCCTTTGAAGCCTAGCCAATAGGCTTCAAGCAACACATGAAGGTAACATGGGTAGGGGCCTGACATGTGTCCTTGCTGCCTCTTCAAGATGGGCTTCCCTTGTGTGTGTGAGTGGGTGTTCTCTCTCTAGGCCCTAGGAAAAGGGCTCGCTCCCCCTCTTGTAGGAATGCTTTTGACTTTTAGGTGATCAAGCACCTTACTCACCAAGCATGACAAAGCACTTGAACTAGGGGGGGTTCCCACAAGCATCTCAGGCAAGCTTCTCAAGGCACCTCAAGTACTTTAATCATGCAGCAAGTCAAGCACCTCAAGCATGGAGCCAGTCAAGCACCTCAAGCATCTTAACCAAGCACCTCAAGCATGAAAAACACCTCAAGCATGACAAGCACCTCAAGCAGGACAAGCACCTCAAGCTTGGGCCGGGTTCCCACCTCAAGCTCAGCCCTAGCTTACTTAAGGTCAAAAGGACTTTTACACACATTTATTGGAGGTCTTCAATGAAGCTAACCCTAAGGTCTTATGCTCCATTGGTTAGCCTTGCTCTTTGATAGACCATCTCCCTTTTGGGCCCCTTTACATTGGCCCCGTGTTGAGATAGATCTAAAAGCACATACCTATATCTTAACACTTGTTCCCGTTTATTCTCCCACATTAAGTGATCAATTTAATATGAGAAAATCATTTGGGTTAGTTAGATATTAGATTTTATGACATTACCTCTCTCTTGAAATCATAGTCGTCCTCGACTATGAGGTAGAAGAGATAAAGTCTTAGTCATTAGTCAATCGTACTTAGCGGGTAAAGGATCCCTTTTTACCCTACGACATCTTTCCAAGATGGATGACTAATCCATTTGGTGCTTGGGAGACATAGCTGCCGCAAGCATGTCTGCTCTTTAGTCCATTTCATTCTCCCAAAGTAGAGTGACAAATTCTACTTGGTGTTTGAGAGACGTCGTCATCACAAACATGATTCTAAGCATGCATACTAGTTTAAATTTGTGCACAATTAAAAAGAGGACTAGTCATATAAGACAAAAACATGAGTTATTTAAAAGAAATTTGTACATTTGCTTACTCTAATGTAGCATTGTAAGCATTGACAAGGTTCATACTATCCTTAAGTTGTACTCCTTGCATCCATTTAGCATCTTCAAAAGGATAATTTTGGAACTTAATAAGATACCGTCGGATAATCTTACCATGTCGTAGTACCTTGTCTTCATGCCGAAGGATAGCTTCGGGTTGTAGCACCTCTTCTTGGTCTTCAACTTCGGGAGGGTCTTCAATAATTGGTTCAATTGGTGGCTCTCCTTTGTAGGGCTTAAGTAAGCTTACATGAAAGGCATTGTGTATAAGCCAATGGTTGGGCAACTTGAGTTGATAAGCCGTCTCATTGATAGGCTTCAAGATTTGGAAAGGACCATAGTATCTTTTTGCTAGTTTAGCATAATACTTTTGATGGCCCGTAGGATTTTTGCCCGTCGTTTGCCTTAATCGAGCCTTAGGAAACTTGAGTAAGACCCAATCATTTTCTTTGAACATTAAGGCTCTTCTGTGCTTATCAACAGCAGCTTTTTGCCTTTGTTGAGAGATGGCTATAGCCTCCCTAATCTTTTGAAAAGATTCTTGTAGGTCACGGCTATACTCATTGGCGGCGAAGATCTTCCCATGTACTTTCAGTAGCAAGGGACTTTTAGGTCTTCCTTCTATGATCTCGAAAGGTGCTTTGCCCGTAGAAGTATGTACAGTATTATTGTAGGCATACTCTACTAGCGGTAAATACTTTTCCCATTGTGAGCGTTGATCTACTTCGGTAACATAAGTCTTGAGTAGATCGAGTATCGTAAGATTGGCTATCTCACTTTGGCCATCCGTTTGTGGGTGATAGGCCGAAGAGAAATTCAATCTTGTTCCTAGATTTTCAAAGAGACCTTTCCAGAAATTACTGGTCATTCTAGGATCTCTATCTGACACGATGGATGTGGGTAATCCATGGTGTTTGAAAATCTGAGATATGAAGAGAGTTGCCATTTGATGTGCCTTAATAGTCTTTTTGACAGGAATAAAATGTGCTTGCTTGCTAAACCTGTCGACTATTGTCCATATTCCTGTATTCCCATGGATAGACTTGGGTAATCCAAAGATGAAATCCATGGATATACTCTCCCATGGTGAATTTGGAATAGGCAATGGCTGGAGTAATCCAGGTTGCTTCCCTCTATCATACTTGGTCTTTTGGCATACTACACATTTTGAAACATACTCTTGTATGTCCACTTTCATGGTAGGCCAATAGAAATACGTCTCTACTCCTCGGAGAGTAGGTTGAATACCTCTATGCCCTGCATATGGAGGAGCATGGGATTCATACATAACCTTCTCACGAAGGGAATGGGTAACACATAGCCTATTGCCGTGGAGAAGATAACCATCCTGCAAGGTGAATGGTTCCTCTTTCTTCCCCAAAGCAAGGGCTGACATTATGTCTCTAAAGTCAGGGTCAGTAGCATACTCATCTATCATAGAGGATAGATCATTGTGAGTAGCTATAGACACCGCATTAACTTTTGGTCTTCGTGAAAGTGCATCGGCAACTTGATTGTGCTTACCAGCTATGTGAGCAATATGGAAATTAAATTGCGAAAGAAAATTTGCCCACCTCATTTGTTTGTCGGAAAGCTTGGTTTGCGTCATGAAATACTTGAGACTTTGGTGGTCGGTTCGTAGGATAAATGGAGTCCCCAATAGGTAGTGCTTCCATGTGTCTAGGGCATGTAGAACAGCTAAAAGCTCTTTCTCATAAATGCCCAAGACTCGTTCATCACCATTGAGCCTTCGGCTCTCATATGCTATGGCATGCCCTTCTTGAAGCAAAACCGCTCCAAGGCAATCACCACAAGCATCACATTGGACCTCAAATGGCTTTGAGAGATCCGGAAGCACGAGGACTGGTTGGGAAGTAAGCTTCTCTTTGAGTTTTTCAAAAGCATTTTGCTCCTTAGCAGTCCATACAAACTTAACGTTCTTCTTGGTTAAGTCGTGTAGTGGTCCTGCTACTTGAGAGAATTTTGCTATGAAGCGTCTATAGTATGCACACATACCAATAAAGCTTCTTAGCTCATGTAGATTCCTTAGGTTAGGCCATGATTTTATTACCTCTAACTTTGATGGATCCATACGAATACCATCGTGAGAGATAATATGGCCTAGATATTGAATCTCTTGAAGGAAGAATTCACTTTTCTTTTGGTTGAGAAAAAGTTTGTTCTCCCTCAAGGCTTGAAAAATCACTTGGAGATGTTGCTTATGTTCCTCCAAAGACTTGGAGTAGATGATGATATCATCGAAGAACACTCCAGTGAATTTTCGATATGGTCTAAAAATTTTCTCCATCAAACGATTGAACGTAGCTGGTGCATTAGTCAAGCCAAAAGGCATGACTAGATATTCATAAAGACCAAATGTTGTGCGAAACGCGGTCTTTGAGATATCCTCATCCACTATCCTTATTTGATGATAGCCACTCTCAAGGTCAATCCTACTGAAGTAGGTAGAGCCTTGTAGCTTATCAAACAGATCTTCTACCCGAGGTACGGGAAATCTGTTTTTGATAGTGATATGGTTTAGTGCTCGATAGTCCACACACATACGGTATGTACCATCTTTCTTTTGCACTAAAAGGACTGGAGAACAAAAGGGAGAGGAACTAGGCCTCACCATCCCTTTGTGTACCAGCTCTTGTACTTGCCTCATGATCTCCTCTTGTTGAGCTTGTGAGACTCGATAAGGAGGTTTGTTAGGCGGTGAGCTTCCTGGAAGGAGCTCAATACGATGGTCATCATCCCCTCGTTTTGGAGGTAGGTCCATAGGGATATCATCGATGAACACATCTTGGAATCCTTTTAGAAAAGTAGACAAGTCTAACTCTTCTTGATTCCTATCATTTTCATTTGATGAAACATTATTAGCTTTTAGAGACTCTTTGACATAAATCATGTACGCAGAAACTAAGCTCTTCATTGATTTATCAAAAGAAAGAGGATTTACAAGTGGAATAGTGCGACCACGCTCACTAGCATCTATATACATGTTCTTTCCCCTGTAGGTGAAGTAAATTCTCCTTTCAGGGAACTTCATGTTGGCAGCCATGCGATCAAACCATGGTGCCCCTAGGATAACATCCTGATGTTGGAGGGGAGAGATGAAGAAGTCTTCTTTGTCGACATAGCTTTGGACATGAAGCCTCAACTTCCCAATCAAGGGAGTAACGGAGGCTTGTTGTCCCTTGAAAGCTGCATTAGCTGTTACTATATCTCCCATCTCAAAATCTTGAATGCCCAACTTGGTGGCCAACTCTATTGATATGAAGTTGAGAGTAGAGCCAGGGTCAAACAAGATGAAGGCATCATGCTCTCTTACCTTTCCCCAAGCATAGGAGAGTGATGATCCTTTGCAATGAGCATCCTCTTTTGGAGCTTCGATGGTGGAAGCCCTAGGAGTCTCATTGCGAGTATTCTTCTTGGGGCAAGAACGATAGCCATGTCCTTGCTCCCCACACTTGAAACACTTATGGTCCTTGCGAAAAGCTTCAAGCTCTTCAGGAGAGAGTTTGTTTTTACCTTTGTAAACTCCCTTCTCCTTGGACTGATTGTTGTTGTTGTTGTTGGAAGTGCCTTGGGAATTATTTTGAGCATTGGATTTCCCCTTTGCATCATTTTTATCTTTGTTTTCCATGGGCTTGACATTACGTCTAGCCCCTTGATGGAAATTGATGCGTGAAGCAACCATGGTGTGGTGGATTACTTCGGTAATAGTACCGGGCCGTTGAGAGTTGATATATTCGGCCATCTCTTCAGGTAATCCCGCACAGAATTGTTGTCTTTGCTCGGCAAAGTCTATCTTTTGAAAGACAGTAGCTTTGAGATGTAAATCCCAAAACTTATCTACATACTTGTTGATAGACTCATGAGAGAGGAGCTTCAAGCTGCGCCATTCGGTAAGAACTTTATCTTTAGTATCGCTTGGAAGAAATTGCTTCATGATGGAAACTCGTAGAGTTTTCCATGTCTTTGGGGCTTCTCCATTGCCACGAAGGCTAGCCCACCATTGACGAGCTGATTTTTGGAAGTGCATAGCTACATGGCGTAGCTTGGAGGACTCTGTGAAGCCCTCGTCCCCAAAGGCCGCATCAAATTGGTGGATGAAGGCCAACACTTTGTCGGTAGCACCAAAGGTGCCATCGTAGGTGAGAAAAGAGATACTCTTTCCTCCCTCCTTGAACTTCTTTAGCTTTTGTGACCTTCGCCATGCAGGAAATGATTTGCGATGTCCTCCCCTCTTGTATTCTCTAGGAGAATAGCCATAACTTTCATCGGAAGAGAAGGAAGGTGAAGAAGAAGGAGAAGAGGGTGACCTCTTCCTAGCCCTTTTCTTCCTTTGTTTCCTCTCTTGCCTTTGAGAGTGATGAGGAGAAGGACTATGGGTTGCTCTTTTCCTCTTGGGAGGAGTAGGCGATCGTCTAGACCGCCTTCTTCGTGGAGCCACATCTTCAGAAGAACCTAGACTTTCATTGCTTTCTTTCTCTTTGGATTCCTCCTCTCGAATGGGAGAGAGTCTTCTTTTGGGGGTCTCTTCAAGAGGCCTCCTAAGCTCTCTCTCCTCTTGGAGAGGAAGGGAAATTCCATAAGCACGAAGTTGTTGAGTAACTTCGGCTTGCAAGGTAGGGTTGCCCATAGCTTGTTGCAACCTAGTCACAAGATAATTCACAAACATGGGAGCATCATCATTAGCACCTTCATGTGCAAAATCAAAGCTATCAATGTTCATTCTACTCTCTTGATTATTGTCAGCCATAATAACAAAATTTTATGTATGTACTTAGTGTATGCTTTGGCAATTCAAAACCTTAGTTGCCACTCCTCTTAGCCTTTGAAAATCGGCTCTTAAGTATCTACACCCACGGCTCAAAGTGGTTAATTATAGAGAATAGAGGAGTAGGTCTAACATAGCAGAGTTGCCAAGGGCTAGCTCCTTTCGGACTTCTTATGGCTCAATAATGGTAAAGCCGTAGGCAAGTCTAAAAAGACTCCATTATTAAGTCCAAAGCTCCCGAGGTGTGCACCATCCCCCACATAGTGGGCTTAACAAAACCGGTATTAGATCCCAATTCCACTTACTCTATTATAATTAACAACATCAACCATTTATAGGCTACTTAAGGACCTCTCTTCTTAAGCAAGAAAAGAGAAACCAAATGCTCTGATACCAATGTAATGGAATTTGCCTATTCAATTTGAGAATAGCGGAATTTAATGAGAGTACTTTCAAGAAATGATTTTGTGAGCATAGCGGGTAGACATAATTGAAGATAGCAACATAATCATAGCAATTAGTTAACTTGGCATAGACAATACTTTTGCAAGAGAGAGAGTTTAGAGAACATGACAACAATTGAGGACCGGATTTATGTGGAGCCGGTCCCCCCTCCAATAGGCATTTGTATTATGATTTCTCCCATAAAGAGAGACTTGTTACAATACAGTCTTTGTGTTCCTTGTGACCTAGGTGATGCCATGAAGATGGAAGGCTTCATGCACCACAAACATAACATAAACTTGAAGAAAGCTTTAACTATCCCAAGCCTCAGTCCCAAGACCTCAAACACCTTCGAAGGTGGAGAGAGCTAGCAGGGAATGAGGGTAGGGAAGAGGAAGAAGAAACATTTCGTAAGAGAAAGAATTAGTTCCTCACTTATCATACTCTTGTTGCTAGCATACATAATAGCATAGTAATGAAGAAGAAGGAGATGACAAGCTTAAGCATTGAAGCATGGCTCTTGGTTGGATTTGCACTCCATAGCCAAGAGTGTTGGTGTAGGCTCTCAACCTCTACTTCCTTGGAGAGGGAGCTCTTGCACTTTGCATATCACACAATGAGAGTGATTGTGAGTGTGTGTGGGTGAGTATACCCCCTAGGCACCCCCCTAGCTTGCTTGGGTCGACCCCCCCTTGTAGCTCATGCCTGAAGCTCATTGGACCCCTCCAGGCCTAGCCAATCACAAGCAGGAGCCATTACAAGCAACATGGGTAGCCTTGGGACAAGTGTCCCCCTTTCCCCTTTGAGAGAGAGGACTTGATAAATGATAAAACAATTAGATAATTCATGTAATTTATCATTGGACCCCTTTGAAGCCTAGCCAATAGGCTTCAAGCAACACATGAAGGTAACATGGGTAGGGGCCTGACATGTGTCCTTGCTGCCTCTTCAAGATGGGCTTCCCTTGTGTGTGTGAGTGGGTGTTCTCTCTCTAGGCCCTAGGAAAAGGGCTCGCCCCCCCTCTTGTAGGAATGCTTTTGACTTTTAGGTGATCAAGCACCTTACTCACCAAGAATGACAAAGCACTTGAACTAAGGGGGGTTCCCACAAGCATCTCAGGCAAGCTTCTCAAGGCACCTCAAGTACTTTAATCATGCAGCAAGTCAAGCACCTCAAGCATGGAGCCAGTCAAGCACCTCAAGCATCTTAACCAAGCACCTCAAGCATGAAAAACACCTCAAGCATGACAAGCACCTCAAGCAGGACAAGCACCTCGAGCTTGGGCCGGGTTCCCACCTCAAGCTCAGCCCTAGCTTACTTAAGGTCAAAAGGACTTTTACACACATTTATTGGAGGTCTTCAATGAAGCTAACCCTAAGGTCTTATGCTCCATTGGTTAGCCTTGCTCTTTGATAGACCATCTCCCTTTTGGGCCCCTTTACATTGGCCCCGTGTTGAGATAGATCTAAAAGCACATACCTATATCTTAACACTTGTTCCCGTTTATTCTCCCACATTAAGTGATCAATTTAATATGAGAAAATCATTTGGGTTAGTTAGATATTAGATTTTATGACATCACATCTTCTCTACTTGTTGCTCTGCAGGTAAGCCTATTGTCCTTTTTTTTGGTTATTTTTGTGTGTGTGTGTGTGTGTGTGTAACACAATGTGTGTGTGTGTGTGTGTTTTTTTTTTGCAGATGTGGAAGCTACTCCGAAAGCTTTGTGCACACATACGAGTGTATGTGAGTGCACAATCTCATTGCTCTCACACACACACATTAATTTTAATTTTGGTTTAATTTTATATTTAAATTTGTTATTTAATTTTAAAATTCAAATTGTTATTGTTGTTTAATTTTAATTTGTTATTGTTATTTAATTTTATATTCAAATTTGTTATTGTTAATTGTATTTTAGGGTTTCTTGAAATTAATTTTAGGGTTAAAGTTAATTAGTTTGGGTTTTGTATATCCAAAAATAGAATAAAAAATCTTTAAATACATTAACAAAAAGTAGTAAAAAAATAGAGTACAAACAAAATTAAACATAAAAAAAGGGAGAGAAAAAAAGAGAGAAGGAAGACGAGCTTTGAAATGATCCAAGAACACATTGAAATCTTCACCCACATCCTGCTTCAAAGCCTTCAGCTTGGTGTCCATGTCGAGCGGGGACACTTCCTTGCGAAAGTCATGCAGAAACCTCGTGCGTAATGCCGACCACATTTACTTTGGCTCGCCTTCCAGTGCTTCGAACCACACTTGGGCCTTGCGCGTAGAATGGTTCGGAGAACCCATATCTCACTTTGGTCTTTCGGCAATGTAAAGACAGTGAGAGCAGCTCGACAGTTCGGAGAACCCATATCTCTAGAAGAGGAAGAGCTAGCCCCGAACATTGCGAGCAAGTGGTCTTTGCACCGGACCCTCGAGAGCGAAAATGGTGGTTTGTGGTTCCGGTTGCTCCAAGAAATAAACAAGTATTTGAAGGGCAAGAGCTCCTGGAGGAAAGCCGATCAAACGACAGAGATACTACTGTGACATTAGATGAGATGGACGAAGATATGGCAGAGGAAGCTGACAGATATACACAGAATCTTTGATTCATCAAGCCCCGACACGCCAGGAGGAGACAGATGGATATCGCAGAGGTATCTATGAAGTATTGAATGATCTTGATGCTTCAGGAGAGCCTGTAGACTGGGAGGCCTTAGAGTTTCGTTGATCGATTGAGGTAAGACGTTTAATATGTGTGAGTTGATTTAATTAAATAAGTATATGTGAAGTAATATCAATACTAATTTTGTGACTTGTCCTATGTGCAGGTTGTGACGCCTAGTCATCAGTGGATTTCATATATATGCTTTGTGAGACACAGACACGCTTCTGTGTCTCTTTTTTGTATAGACATATATGGTTATGGTTATTGTTCAGACAGTTATTGTTTTTCTTATGGTTATGGTTATTGTCATTGTCATTGTATAGACATGGTTATTTCTTCTATTCTTGTATAGACATGGTTATGGTTATTGTTTTGTTTATGGTTATGTTTAACTTTTGGGTTATGCTTATGGTTATTGTTTTGTTTATGGTTATGGTTATCTGCATTATGGTTTTGATCAATATGGTTATGGTCGGTTATGGTTTTAATTTGGTTATGGTTTTGCACAAATTAAGTTCGTTATGGTTATGGTTTTGCACAAAGTTATTTCATTTCTTTCATTGGTCTTAAATCTCATGTGAGATCCTACATGGATAGCATGTAGGAGGCGTATACATGATATGGTTTTTTTTGAAAAGTTTATGTAAAAACGAAGGGAACTCTGCCGAAATTTTTGCGGGAGCACGGTTGATTTTGGTGCTGCTCGCTTTCTTGGGCAGAGGGCAGGAAGTTTGGTTGTGGTGGCTGTGTCCACCTTTTCACTGGGCACAGGCCAGGCTACCTGTCCTCTGCGCAAGAATTGTTTTTTCTGTTATGGTCGTCGAGATATGCGTCTATATCTGCGTCTATACTTCCGTCGAAATCTGCGTCGCTATCTGTGTCTATATCTGCGTCGCTATCTGCATCGCAAATAAAGCCTTTCCACTCATATATCGACGTAGATTCCGGAAGTTTTATAGGGACGTAGATAGCGACGTGAAGCGTCGATATATACGTCGATGACACCTTTTTTTGTTGTAGTGATATGCATGCATGCGATACTCGCTACCAATGGAAAACGGGCATTGCAAAGGATTCAGATGAAAATAGGAGTGCCACTGTCTTCCTTATATTTGACTCTAAATGTATATTCATTATAGGAGGATGTTTGACTTGCTAAATATTTGCATGCAAGTTGCTTTTGACGGTGTAGTAGGTATTTCGAGTTATGAGTTCAAGGTAAGATGTCATCGAGATCATATCTTCCTAATGGCATAAAGAGAAAAGTAAACAATTCAAAATCGATATGTATGTATGTGTGTGTGTGTGTGTGTATGTATATATATGTATTTGTATGTATGTGGGCGTTTGGTTGGACAACTTAGTGTTCTTGGCAAGTGCCAATCTTGGAATGTAACCTTGAATGAGAATATAAGGAGGTTCTCTAATCTGATTAAAGGGACTCACTTTGTTTGGTCTCAACCTTGTCCACATGTGAGTACATTACATTGGTGGAGGAGACGGGAAATTTCATTGCCTGGGATACTTTTCCCTCAATTTTGGGGCATCCATGGCATTCTTGCTCAGCCACGAGTAGCTGCTTGCCTTCCATCCCATCTCTATCACTTTTGTGCTTCCTCTATAGCAATCTACACTCAACACAATTTATGCAGCCCATTCTCTTGGGATATTTTGTTCTCTTGCTTTGAATGGTTTGAATATATATATATATATATATATATATATAGATGGGCTATATATATATATATATACATATACATATACATACATATATATACGTATGTATGTATGTATGTATATATATATATATATATATATATATATATATATATATCACTAGTGGACCATGTGGATAGTTTGTTACTATGTGCATCTGTGTTGTAACTTGGTAAAATTTCTCATTACAGGATAAGATTGATTAGGGTCAATAGTGATAAGGAATAACACCCTCGTGAAACAGTTAAAAGCAGAATAAAAATCAAGAAAAATATACGAAATACATGATGAATTTACAAAAAGTGTGTATTTAAGAATCTAAATTGTGTGTAATCCCATCTACACTTTTACCTCTTTCAAATTAGGAGGTAAAAAAACTCCAAAATTTGAAGGAATTTAGTGTCAAAACCTGCAAATATACTTCTGTGAAATGTTCCGGGTTTAGATTTTTCTTTTTATTTCCCCCGAGCGTTATGACCTTGCAAACTGTTGCTTGAAAACGGTGCCTTTTTCTCTCTTCTTTGCAGCCGCCACCCGGGTTGCTCGTGCATTGGCTTCTGCGGCTGCCGCCCCCTTCCCAGCTGCCGAGTTTACGTCCTTTTTTGCAGATGATGAGGCTCTCTTTTTATTGCCATTGAGCGGCACCTTCAGAGGCGGCTTCTTGAAAGCTCCAGCGTCTGCACTAGAGCACTTGGCTTGTTCTGCACCTGCAGCAGCTTCTTCGTCGTAGACTTTCTCCTGCTGATCCTCCTTGTGTGCCGCCTTCGACTTGCTGCGGCGACGCACTGCTGCGGCAGTTGCGCTGGCGCCGCATGAGCTCGCCTCTGAGCCGCATGAGTTCGCTTCTGAGGTACAAATAGCGTCTGCTAGTACTACTCTCGTCTGCTCTTCCTTGCAGATGCCAAGCTCTGCGAGGACTGCGTCTAGCTCGGCTAGCTCCTGCCGCTTTTTCTCTTTCTTGGACAGAGTCCGCTGTCTCGCTGAAGAAGACGACATTACGCTCGGCACGTCTGTGTGTTCATTTTCCTGTGCTTCAACGTCTGCATTATCTTCTTCATCGTCATCATCATTATCATCAACATCCTCATCATCTTGCTGATATTCTGCGTCTTTTATGATCTCTTCCTCGGAAATCTGCAATGGCGCTGCCATGACAAACTCCTCATTATCGTCATCGTCCTCGTAATCGGCCCACTTCCCCACAATCAACGGCGGCTTGACAGCCCATGAAGTTTTAATATCATTGCTTTGTTTTGCTGCTTGATCAAGTCGCGACCTTGATCCGCTCGCTGCGTGTTTCTTGTTCAAAGCAGAGAAAATGTTAGTCAGCTTGAGCTTCTGCTCATTAATAGTGCCGATAGATGGAGTGCCCAACAGTGCTCCACTTCTCACCATGGTCGCTGTGTGTATGTGTGTGTCCTTAACAAAGACGAAAAACCTTGGGAAAAAAGAAAAACAGCTCGGGTCGGGTTACAATACAACTTACAAGTCGTGAAGAGTAGAAAAGCATCACAAGCATAATATTGGTCGTGAGGCACAATGGCTTTTCAAATTTAAATCCATACACTATGGTTTGTCATGGTGACCTTGCTAGGTGATGGTCGTGAGGCTCAATGGCTTTTCAAATTTAAAGCCATACACTACACTGTATCGGTTTGTCATGTGACCTTGCGCCCGGCTTCACCTCACATCTTCACTACTCTGCCGGCACAACATTCCTGCTCCACAAACCATCCTTCTACATCTTCCATCATCATCATCATCATACCCTAGTGTATACCCATTCTAATCCCAATAGTGGACACAAACGGACTTCCATAACGCAAACGGACTTCAGAAATGCAAAAGGCTCCAAAGCGGGTCAGTGCAGTATTTGACCATTTCAATCTGCTTAGGACTACAAAAATAACGCAAACGGGCTTCAGAAATGGAGCGTTTGACCATTTCTTGGTCTGCTTAGACCTAGCTGCTCTAAAAAGATGCTGCTTTAAATAGAAGCTTGGTGTGTTTTAAATTACAGTGCTCTAAATTAGAACGTTCTGTTTTAAGGTTTATGACGAGAGTGATTTGTTAATTTGTTGCATCATCTGTAGGTTAATTATGGACGATAGGATGGCGTATCCTTGTGTGTGATGCAAACATCACATATTTCAAAAACAAAAGATTTATGATCAGCACATACACAATAACGGTTTCTTCTCTATAGAAACTATAAGATCCGTGTTATCGATCTCATGGTTAGGAGGCAATTGATCAACGTCCACAAATAGATATTTCTCCAATCTCATCACAAAGAAGGCGAATATTAAACAAGCCACCACCGATGGATTCTACCCCACCAACACTCGATGCCACATTCCAAAAAGTTGAGATGGAACAAATGTTGGATGTGTTCTTTGACATGGATCTCATCATTGAAAACCAAGGCGGCAAAAACATTCAAGGTGACACTGCAAATCAACCTAAATCATCCCATCCATATTGAGGGCATGAGAGTACCGATAAATAAGGTGAGATGATGTGGACTCTTGCACATATGCCGCTTTACAACGGTGCAAAAATTTTAGTTCTTTGTACCGCTTTGTGTTACCATATACATGTGGTAGTGATGTGTGTGAACACATTAGGACCACCGGGACATTTTTTCCCTCTTTAGGAGGTTTTTTTCCCGTGCATTGTATATACGCCCATCACTCTAGGGCTATCTATCTTTCCATTGCACACTAAGTAACACACTCTCAGTTGTGTGCCTTGAGCTTCCTTCCTCTTCTCCAAGCTGTGTGTATTTCTCTGCAACCCTAATTCCAACAATTGGTATCAGAGCACATTGTGTCCTCCCGGGCTTAGACGCCAGCAGCTCCAACACACGCCTCATTTCTCCAATTTCAGTGAGCTTTTGCGACCGTTCACAAGTCGATAAAATTTTTGGGTAAGCTCATAGAGCTTACTCTGCTCAGTTTTTGATTCCGACTAATTTCGGCCTCCGTTTCCACTACAGGCAGTACTGCATAGGCTATTTCTTCATTTTATGTAGAATTTCTGTCAATGTCGTTTTCTGCATAACAGGTGCCTTACAGTCTTCTCAGGTTTGCGCTATATAGCACGTGTTGTTCCCGCTTTATTTCTCCTCTTTTGAACAGTTTTCACATCAAGTGCAGCATTTACCATGGCTGACAACAACACAGATGTATTCAAGATGTTTGCTAATGAGGACAAATTGGATGGGGACAATTACCCTACGTGGGCTTATATGATGCAACATGTTCTTGTGTCAAAGGGTGTCTAGAATATTGTGCAGGGCATTGATGTACGTCTTGGTTCTGAGGATGCAGGTGATGTTGAGGATGTAGCAGATCTTGCTGCAAGGATTGCTACTATTAGAGTTGTTTTGCCTATGGTAGAACAATCTCGCTAGGATGTAAAGGATGCGCATGCTCATGCATTGATTGCGTTGTTTGTGAAGCGCACCATTGTTCCTCATATTCGTTCAACAAAATCTGCAAAACAGGCCTTGGATATTCTAGCAGGTCTTTATGCAAGCCGCAATGAGGCTAAAATTGCTTTGCTGCGTAAAGAGCTGGAATCGAAGATTATGCATGAGGAAGATGATATGGACACTTTCCTTGCTGGTGTCAAGGATATCAATGAGCAACTTATTTCTGCAGGTGAAGTCATTTCAGACAGTTCCCTTGTGCAGACTGTTCTTGATGCCTTACCAGATTCATACTAGACTTTTGCTAGTACTCGGAGACTAATGACCCAAGGAAATCCCGAAGTTGTCAAGTTTGATGCATTATGCACATTGCTGTTGCAAGAGTACTTTCCAGAAAAAACAGGACTAGGCAACATGCATTTGAACAGGCTTTCATTGCTTCTCAAAGAAAGGGTGGTAACAAGAATGCATCCACTTCTTATGGTTCTACTGTGAGTGGCAAAACTTCCGTTTCTAACGCTTCTGATGGCAGCAATTCGTCTGGAAATTCTGGTGATAAGGGCAAAAAGAAGATGCGTTGCCATTATTGTAAAGGCAATGATCACTTGATCAAGCAGTGTCCTAGGTTGAAGGCCAAAGAGGCTAAGAAGAAAGAGGGTGGTTCCAATGCAAATGCAGCCATTGTTGAGTCTTCTGTGAAAGGAGACTGTGATGCTGATGTTGATGCAGAATGGGCTTTAGTGCAAAGTGCACTTACACTCCTGCTGTCCATGATGCATGTATGTCAATTGCTGCAGATTAACATGTGTGGTATTTCGACAGTGGTGCTACAAAGCACATTACCTCACATTGTGGATTCTTCATCTCTCTTGAGTCTGTCCCTCATGGGAATTCTGTCACTTGTGCCAACAATGCCTCGTATCCGGTTCAGGGGGTTGGAAAGATTGTGCTTACTGCTGCAAATGGCAGTTCTTTCACACTTGCTGATGCACTTTATGTACCTGGGATCAAGAAGAATCTTTTGTTTGTATCTGCACTTGTTAGACTTGGACTTGTAGCGAAATTTGTGGATGACAGATGTACATTTCATGATCTCAGTTTTGTTGATGAAATTGTTGCATCTGGCCTTTTGTGCCGTGGGTTGTATAAGCTCACTTTGTATGACAAGTATGGACTAAATTTTGCAAATGCAATTGCAGATTCAAGGGCTATTTCAGATGCAAAACTTTAGCATGCACGTTTTGGGCATCTGAATTGTGCCAGTTTGCTGCGTTTGCAGAAATCTGATATGGTTGCTTCTTTGCCACCTCTTGAAGCACCTGTCAAACATGTTTGTGAAGGCTGTACTTTGGGTAAAATGCAGCGTTCTAATTTTCCAAAGGATGGTTCAATTAGGGCCACATGCAGGTTGCAGCTTGTGCATAGTGATGTTTGTGGGCCCATACAAACTCTGTCCTTGGGAAATTACCTGTACTTCGTGACTTTCATTGATGATTACTCCAGGCATGCATGTGTATTTCCGCTTAAAGAAAAGTCTGAAGTTTTTATGTGCTTCAAACAATTTCTGGCTATGGCTGAAAATATATCGAAATGTACTATGGGCACCCTCCATTCCGATCGACGGGGGAGTATATGTCTCATGAATTTAATGCATTTCTGGATACTCGTGGGGTAAAACACCAATGTAGAGTACGGTCTATGCCTCAACGAAATGGTGTTGCTGAGAGGAAAAACATGTCTCTTACGGAAATAGAAAGATGTATGGTCGAGAGTCAAGCTTTACCACATTTGTTTTGGCTCGAAGCTATCATGTGTGCCACTTATGTACTCAATAGGTATCCTGCGAAAGCGTTGCAGTCTATGATTCCATATGAAGCATGTCATGATAAAAAGCCATCTATTGAGCACATGCGTGTTTTTGACTGTTTGGCTTATAGTTTAGTGCCACAAGTGCGTGCAGCGCAGAAAATTGAATGGTAAGGCTATCAAATGTATTTTTGTTGGTTATAGTGCTGAAAGCAAAGATTACAGGTCGTATCATCCACAAACAAAGCATATTTTGGTTTCACGGGATGTAGTGTTTGTGGAAGATTCCGTTCAGCCCTTGCTGTCATGTACTAGAGACAATAATGTAAGCTCACAGGACATTTATGACACTTTGTTGCCTCTTTTTAGTGGTGAAAGTTCGAATGTAAATTCCAATGAGGCAAATGTAGAGCCTATGGGGGTTTCTGAAAAGTTATAGATCAGCCCATTACTGATGGAGATGTACATGATGTACTTGATGAGGAAAGGGCAGAAAATGAGCAGGCTAGAGGTATGCCAAAATGGCTGGTGCACACTTTGCATGACAGTAAATTGGATGCACCTTTGTCTAGTCGTACAGCTCGTTCAGGCTCTCACCATGCATCTTATGCATCAGATTGCTATGCTTTGGTTGTGTCTAGCTTACATGATGTTGAGGAACCTCTGTCTTGTGATGAAGCACAAAATTTAGAAAATTGGATGGCTACCATGCAATCAGAATATGATGCACTTATAGAAAATGACACATGGACTTTATGTGATTTGCCTCCTGGCAAAAAGGCCATTGGTACGAAGTGGATTTACAAGTTAAAACGCAAGCTAGATGGTGAGATCGATCGCCATAGTCTCGACTTGTTTCAAAGGGTTATGCATAGCAAAAAAGGCATAGATTATAAAGAAACCTTTGCTCCCACTTGTCGTATGACTACTGTGCATTTTCTATGTGCATTGGCAGCTCATTTTAGTTGGGATGTATATCAATCAGACATTGTTACTACTTTCTTGAATGGTGACATATTTGAGGAAGTTTCTGTAACGCAGCCTCACGGTTTTGTCATAAAAGGACAAGAGGACAAAGTGTGCAGATGTAAGAAGGCTTTGTATGGGTCAAAGCAATCTCCTTGTGCTTGGTATGAGAAAGCTGACACACCCATTTGGTCAAATAAGGCTTTCGTAACAGTCCAACAAAAACCACATTGTATGTAAAGTGTGAGGGTGATGTAGATGATTTGCTGATCCACTGGAACAAATGAGAGACATATTGCTGAATTTAAGACTAATTTGAATGCTAATTTCAAGATGAAAGATTTGGGGCTGTTGCATCATTACTTGGGTATACAATTTAAGCATTGTGATGGTGGTACTGCCTTGTGTCAGAAAAGTTACATAGAGACATTGCTATGTAAGTTTGGACTTGAGGATTGCAAACCTATTGCCATTCCCATGGAAGTAGGTTTGAAGTTGAGGGTACATGATGCTGGTGATCCTGCTGATGTCACTATTTACCAAACTGTTGTTGGATGCCTCATTGATGTATGCAACACAAGGCCGGATATTCAGTTTGCAGTCTCACAGGTCAGTAGATTTATGCATAGCTCAGGGTCTAAGCATTGCTTGGCAGGCTGTCAAGAGGATTTTCTGCTACCTTAGTCCCTGTGTATTGTATATACGCCTCCATTGCACACTAAGTAACACACTCTCAGTTGTGTGCATTGAGCTTCCTTTGTCTTCTCCAAGCTATGTGCGTTTCGCTGCAACCCTAATTCCAACACTTTGATAATGCTTAATTTGTAGTATATTTATGGGTGGTCTGACACGAGTGTCACATAGCTTTTCAAGTAAATATACTGTATACTAAGCATCAACCCAAAGTTCAATAATATGATCATTGTGTTGACTTGTTGATATATTGACAGGTTGCTCAACAAGAAAATTTTATCGAGAAGGCAATCACATGCCCCCTACCCAACCAACCACTAGAAAGCTTCTTACTAACTTGAGCATGGATTATCATAAAATACATGCATGCCCTAATGATTGTATATCCTTTGAATGAGTATGAAAATTTGAAACAGTGTCCCAAATGTGGATCAAACAGGTATATAGAGGTCACACAAGGAAAATTTGTCCCTACAAAGATTCTTGGATACTTTCCTATCATTCCAAGAATGAAGATTATGTTTCGATGCAAGTCTATAAAAACTTTGATGGCATGGCATACCAATACTAGATCCATAGATGATGGATAGGGCCAGAAAGGCCACACAATAGAGGATTTGGCAGCTCTGTATATGTTAGTTTGGCCACTCTGTGATGGAGCATTGGGATGCTTAGGATCATGAGAGAAAGAATTACATCGTCGATGCCATTCAAAGAGAGTACAAGATGGCAGAGGAGTACGATCCAGTCTCAAATGGTTGAATCTTGAGAATGATGATTGCGATGATGTCACAACATCGGTCAGAGGTCAGAGACAGGTACATGAACAACAAACCAAAGATGACATGGTTGGACACAGAGGAGTAGGCGGCGATTTCACGAGAGACACAGGACCATCCTATGAGATTTCACCAGAAGAGAGATGTAGCTAGAGCACGTTTTAAGTTTGTTGGATTGTCACATCTTGGGAGTGGAGGCTGTGACACTCTTTGTCTTGATTTTGTAAGTATTTTATGTACGCTTTAAGTTGCCGGATATGTATATGTTATCTTAATATTTATCTTATGATTAAGTATTTATTTCACAAGAACTGGCCATGAAGCATCATCTGACATGCTGAGAGGAGAAGTATGGGTACACGCATAGACTAATTGTGGCTCTTTTGACCCAACTTCAGGAGGAAAGAGATGAATGGGAGGAATTAACATGAGGGTGATATCTTTCATCTATGCTTTTTTGTATTTATGGTCATGTTGACGATTGTATTCATTGTATACATTCTGACGTTTATGCTTATGGTTAGATGTTTATGCTCTTTGTTAGATGTTGATGCTTATGGTTTTGGGATCTGATATGGTTATTGTATTGAAATCAAGTTATCATTACGATTATGCTTTTGGGTTCATGTTATGGTTGGGCTTGTTTCAATTGCTCTTTTGTTATGGTTTTACAATTAGGTTATGGTTATGGTTTTGTAATCATAGTGTGGATATGCTCTTTGGTTATGGTTTTGCCCAACAGTTACCTCCACGTTCAAAGCACGGGCCTTCCGGCTAGGTAGTTGGTGGTGCCCCCAATGACTGGCCTGCCCTAGGCGGATATCCTCTAGGCTTGTAGTTATGGTTTGCTATGAACATTAGTAACATATACAAGCTCAATAGCTTCATTAGTGCTAGCCCAAAACGGACTTTCCTCAGTGGCATAAGCAACACCCTCAGTTTCCCTCAACATGGTTTTGTATAGATTCCTCATAGTAAACAATTGGTGGCATCATTGGTTGGGTTATGAGTGACTCCGCTAACTGCACGTAACACACAATGGCCCTATTTTCATGAGGCAAAGGTGGCTATTGTCCCAACAGAGGTTGTGATTTGTCCTCTCCTTGTACTGCATTTTTGGTTCCAATCTGACACCTCGGAGGTGGTGGCAATTGTTTAGTATGGCTGGAGGTCCAGTTGGCCTTTTCCTTACGTAATTTCAATTATAGAAGCACTCATTAGTATCATTATTCATGTATTTTTTCTCAGTGGCACACCACTTTAACACTCTTGGAGCATTGATGTAAGGTTTCCAGTTTCTCAAACCTTAGAAATTGTACAAAGTCTGATCACATTAACTTGGTTGTAAGAAACACTGTAGAATGATCCAACTATGGTAAATATTGGTATTTTTTGGAACCGTAACCAGAGCTTTACTAGGGTTAGAATTTTTCAGAATCGAATTCCGATAAAATCTGGAAAAGTTATGGGCTCTGAAAGGTTACATGATGAATTTAATTAGTTAAGTAAAATTGAATGGTTTCAGTAATTATTAATGCTAAAGACTTTTTATCCTAAGGTTCTAGAAATTGTAGATATTTCCAAAATTAATCATTAAAAGTCAACAAACTAGCAAAAAATCGATTCTGTGTATCTGGGGGGCTGTGTGGGGTAATGATGAACTTTCCCAGACTAGATTTAGCAGCAAGGGGCATTTTTGGAGTTGTAGGGCTGCTTGGGATGCAAGTTACTGCCATTTTCCAGCCTGCGAGTGCCTAGAAACCTATAAATATGACCCTTGCTTCACAATTTCAGATAGACTCGGAGCCTTGGTACATTCTTTCTCATCTAGAGAGACCTCTATGCAGAAATCACTAGAGAGCAAATCTCTAGTTGGTTAATCAACGAAAAAGGTTATCGTTGATTAACCAACTAGAGATTTTCTCTCTAGTGATTTCTGCATAGAGGTCTCTCTAGATGAGAAAGAATGTACCAAGGCTCCGAGTCTATCTGAAATTGTGAAGCAAGGGTCATATTTATAGGTTTCTAGGCACTCGCAGGCTGGAAAATGGCAGTAACTTGCATCCCAAGCAGCCCTACAGCTCCAACCTTTTTGAAATAATTATCAGAGAAAAATCATATCTTACGAAACCCGTCAAAATTATTTTAACCTCAAATAATTAGTTTAACTAGTTATTTCAGCATAATTACATTGTTTTTAGGGTAAATTAAAAAAAGGAAAATAGAAAATTGATCCAAAATGCTTTGAGATAATTATCAAAGGTAAATCATATGTTAGGAGACCCATGATAATTATCTTAATCTCAAATAATTAGCTTACATAATTATCTCAAAAGAACTACACAGTTTTTAGGAAAAAATAAAAGTGGGAAAATAGAAAATTGATTGAAAATACTTTGAGATAATTAACAAAGATAAATCGCATCTTATGAAACCCGTGATAATTATCTTAACCTCAGATAATTAGTTTAACTAATTATCTCAGCATAATTCACTGGTTTTAGGGGAAATTAAAAGAAAGAAAATAGCAAATTGATCTTAAATGCTTTGAGATAATTATCAGAGGTAAATCACATCTTATGAAACCCGTGATAATTATCTTAATCTCAGATAAGTAGTTTAACTAACTATCTCAACATAATTATACTGTTTCTAGGAAAAATTAAAAGGAAGAAAATAGCAAATTGATTCAAAATGCTTTGAGATAATTATCAGAGGTAAATCACATCTTAACAAACTTGTGATCGTTATCTTAACCACAGATAATTAGAAAAACACTATTTTGGAGGGTAAAGTAAAGGGAAAAATTAGTAAATCACGTGATATGATTACATACTATTTATCAGAGTTAGAATTATGTCAAGGTTAGAAACTTAGTATAGATATTTAACTAAGTCAAATTATACTAATTCTAGCTGAAAACTAAAGAGGAAAATTAGTAAATGATGATATATGAGTACATGCTATTTATTAGAGCTAGATTACATGATGAAAAAGCTATGATAATTATGTCAAGTCTAGAAACTAAATATACTAATTCTGGCTAAAATTTTAAGGGGAAAATTAGTAAATCATGTTATATGATTACATGCTATTTATCAGCATTAGATCTCATAATAAACAGGCTGTGATAATTATGTCAAGGTTAGAAAATTAGTATAAATATTTATCTAAGTCAAACTATACTACTTTTGGCTGAAAATTAAAGATGAAAATTAGATAATTGAGTCAAAAAATTAAAAGATAATTACCAGAGGTCAAAAACATCCTTATCTACTTGTGATAATTATACCATAGTTAATTAGTTAGTTTATAAAATTATAATTCACAAAAAGTCCTATTTTTAGCAAAAGATTAATTAAGATAAATAGACTTTGCGGTCAAAAGTTTTTAGAAAAATTATAGTAAGTATAAACCTATGATATAAATTCGACGAAATGAAATCTCTAAGAGAAACTAAATAGAATAAATATTAAGCTCAAAATAAGCAGATTCCAAGCTTAAAATTCTATGGGAAAATTAGAAAAAAGATATACAAAATTATAAAAAAAATTAGGATAGCTTAGAAAACCCTTAGGGAAGCTTTGGAAAGAGTTATTATGCCTATATAGGAAAATAAGAAATTACTACGTCAAGAATTTACCAATTAAGACTATAAAATTAACTTAGATTTGGGTAAAATTGGATACAAAGGTTAAGTTTAGCTTTCGAATAATTTACCTAATGATTAGACGTCCTTTTTATAAGGAATAAGAAGTTATGGAACCTAAAAGGACCCGAGAAAATCCTACATCTGATGATGAGGACGTAGCTTCAAACGAACTAGAGCGTCGCATGACGACGAAGTCGGGCCTAGTAGTAGGCCTACGGAGGAGAGTCTTCAGGCACCAGCGCAACAACAGATGACCGATCAATCCCAGGTGGGTTTCCCATTATTCAATTAAGTCTTTAAATAGTTTAAGTTCTTTTATAAGATAGCTTGCATACGTAAGGAGTAAGAGAGAATCAGGAAAGGAACAATTGACCAAAAACGGAAGGTAAATTTCAATGTGCATTTATTTAGAATGTAGGAAAGAATTGTTTGGGTTAAAACTGGTTGAGTTAGGAAAGATATGATTGATCATCCTTAAGACAAATTGTCTCAAGACACCTCCGACTCCTTGGTATATTTTGATGATAATGATGGCTTTCCAGGCACGGATAAGTCGGTTACCCCCATGAAAGTTGAGTTTCTACTCCGTGTCATGTCTTGATGTTTCTACATAAGTTAGGATACTGTTTTTATCCTAGGGGAGCCGCCCAATTGTATGGGCAACTGGTTTGGTGTATGGGCACCTGGAACCTTGGGTGAGGGTTTATCCACTTCGGATTGTGAATAAGGAATGGGTGCCGTTTTTTCACCCTTAGGTGGTCTTGAGACAAGAAGAGTACTGGTCATGGTTATTATGGACAATGTTTTGATTGACAGTACTCTGTCTTAAGTTTAAAGATGTATATTTTCTAAAAGAATGCTTTCAATGATGTCTTAAATACTTGATTGAAGGAATTACTGTGACGGAAAGTTAAAAGAAACTATTATTTTAAGTGTTAAAACAATGTGATAGTAGTTAAAAAACGAAAGCATCATGTGTGAGTGCGGGGTGGTAAGTGGGGATTGACTAAGGTTGTCAATCATGGACGGGTGGACCTGATTAGTCAGGTAACTATCCATCCCCGCGCACTAAAAACGTTTGGAAAACATCTTTACTTGGAAGAGGAGTCCACCAGTGGCAGCACTGCCCTCACATATGTTAGGGAGAAAAAAGCATTGGTTGAGGATACCTTAGCCCAATTTGTGGAAGTTATAGGGCCGAAATAGTTTTTTTTTTGACTTTTAATACGTTGTCTCGTTTTCACTGTGAGACAGGACTAGGTCTTCTTTTAAGGCTATAGACCCAAGCCATTGTCAATGGTAAAGGTCTATTCCTTGGATTTTTCTTGTTTAGAGACTCTGATTTTTATCAGACCTAGAGACCTGTCAAGGATCCCATCCCGATCTTGATATTGGCGGGAATGGGACCTCACAATTGACGGCTTGTGGTTGCTGCGCGCGGTCTCATATTGGGGTTTTGTCGGTAGGTTTGATTCTTTCTTTGGATCGCTTCTTTGACTAGTTGATCCACATTTTATGTGATGGAAGTAGGAGTACTAAATTTTGCAGGCATTGTTGGTGTTTGTCTCTCATCCTTTGTTACCTCCTCGTATGTTTTGCAATTATCAACCGAGTACAATGCTTTCCTAGTGACTTTCATGATTGTTGTGCATGTCTTCAAGTGTAAGTCCTTTTTGAGAATTTTGTTTCTTTAGGCCTCTATAAAGAGGACCGATAAGTGATCACCTTGTGGTAGTTACCACACATGACATCTTTCAAATGTACTCTTTGAAGTGAACTGATGCTTCTTTTACCTTTTCATTCTCCTTCTGCTTAAAAGCATAGATTTGGAAAATCATGATGTGCTTGATTCCCCTCTTAGGGAACTCCTTGGCAAACTCTCATAAGGGTTGATCAATCACTACAAGAGGTTGTGTGCTCTTGTGACGCTGTTAGCGACGGAAATACACTGGGTTTTTATAACCCCCGGCGTCGCTAAAACCGTCACTACGAGCGTCGCTATGAGAGCGTCGCTATATGCGTTGCTATAGGAGTCGCTATATGCGTCGCTATAAGCGTTGCTATATAGCGACGCTCATAGCGACGCATATAGCGACGTTTACACAGAAGACTATAGCGACGCTACAGAGCCATAAATAGCGACGCCCGAGAGAATTTTTTTTTGGTGGCAGGGCATTGAATGCCCTGCCACCCATCAACCATATTGTACTTGATTCACTTTTTAAAAAAAGTGCAAGGGTAGATAATAGACCCAAAATAGTCACCCACAAGACGCATTGTTTGCAAAATTGACAATTGTACACATCATAGGCAAAATGAATTGATTGGCAAATGTAATAATGACATATGTACAACATCATAGGCATAAAGAATTGATTGGCAAAAGGAACTGCGGTGACAAATGTAATAATATACATGGTTCAAAAAGACGTATAAAATCCGTCTCATGATACATAAGCTATGAGAAACCCTAAACTAATGCTATCTAGCTACGGCTAAACTGACGTCGTTTAGTCAGAGGTCTCATCGCGTCCAAGCGGCGTATCTGTCGGATTCTGCAAAAAAAGACAATAAGACAGCTTTCAGTAAGTATAAACATATAACGACATTTATAAAACAATACAAAAAATAAAAAAGAGTAAACCCTAATACTAACCATGCCGCCGCGAGAACTGAGAATGTCCATCAGGGCGTTTAAGCCCTTCCTGCATGCGTACTCGCGCTCGTACGGTGTGGGATCACGTCCTGTCATTGACCACTGTCAAAACATACAAAGATTTCATTATGTTAGAACTAAAAAACTCATAAACCCTAAACTATCGAACATAAAGAGCAATGTGAAAACACTTACAAAATCGGCCTCAAATGATGCCCATCCACCGCTCCCCAAGTGGTGCAAGCTTCCTGCCTCTACTCGCGCTCTGGCTGCATCCTTTTGTTGCTTCCACTTGTCGGGATTCTCGCGCGCTGCTTTCTTCGCATTCTTCCAATCTTCTTTGGCCAGCCAATCTGGCCTGTTCCACCCATTCTTGATTGCTTTTTGCACTTCGGAACGCTTGTGTTTGCAGTATTCGCGCATTCGAAACTTCATCAGGTCTTCATTGAAGCGCTGATCCCGTGTTGGAACGGGAAACTCATCATGAAGTATGCTGATGACTCTGTTTTTTAAATCACTTGGTACTTTACTCCATTTGTTTAGTATGTAGTGTCTAAACAGCTGAGAGCAAAGACCACGCATGCGCGAGATCACCTTCTTGCCGTCATCATCCATGATGATGCCGCCCCTGATGTCGACGGAGTAAGGCAAGCCCTCTGGCCGGTGACGCGTGAACCTAGGTGTCCCGGCAGGGGTCTCTAGCGGCGTGTCGATGGGGGTACGGACGTCAGGTGTCTCCACCGGCGTCTGGGCCCCGAAGTGAGGAGTGTCGAGTGGGGTGGCTCCTGGCGGAGTAGGTAGAGGTGTGTAGCTTCTAGGAACAGTCAGCCGTGCAAAACCTGGCGTAGATGGCGATGCTGTGGCTGGTGTGGGGGCGGGCAAAGAAGGGGAGGGTAAAGAGCCTCGTCGAACACGAGGCGGTGTGGAGGCATCGGTGGCGGAATCCCCACAACAACCGCCACCGCCACCACTAGAGCGCCGGTGTCTAGACGAGTGTGAAGCTCGTCTCATCGACGCCGAAGCTTCGGAGCGCGCCGAATGCTCCGAAAGAGAGGGAGATGCGGATGGAGTAGGAACGCGCGATGATGCGCCAGAGCGATGACGCTCCACGTACCGCTGTCTCTGCTGCGGTGACAAAGAAGAAAGAAACTCCTCATCATCCATACCTGCATTAAACACATGAATATTTAAACTTAATATTGAATGAATAGAGTAGACAATGACGCAAAGACCATTAAATACAATGACGTAATGACGCATATAAATACAATGACGCAATGAATTGAGTGATAGAAGAGGCAAGTCGAAAACTCAGAATATTCAATCAAAAGATGTGAGCGCGAGTAGAAAAGAGCGTTATACACCATGGAAGGTACTTAGAGAGCCAGAGCTTTTACAACACGGAGCAAAATTGTTCAAATACAATATTTGTGGCTTTAAGAGATCTCTCTCTCATCCTCGCATAACTCAGCATAACTTCCTATATCTATATAGAGCTCTCCGTTTAAACACATATCCTCTGTTTCATTTTGTAGCTCCTCTGCATGCACCCCATATAGAGTAGTAGCATCTTGATGCTCGTCTGGCACCACCGCAGCGGCTTCTGATTGAGCATCTTCTCTGATCTCCTCCATTGATGTCGTTGTGATTGGCACATGGTAGCCTTCATACGTCCTTGCACTACGAGGGGCTACCTCTATGACGTACCACTAGTTTGATGTAGACTTTGTAGGATGAAGTATTACCTGCCAGAGCTACATAACTTACATGAGAGCTTTCAAGCACATAACTTGTAAAAGGGGGATACTAACTATTTACATACTTACTTGTTCACAATGCTCGGGTAGTACGAAAGTGTCTCTTAGGTCAGTCCATTTCTTAGTAGAATCCACCTCAAGAAAACCAGACTCTCCTCTACGCACAGTAGCGTTGCGACCCTCCATGATTATCTTGAACCATTGCACGTCGAACAAGTCGACAAAAAATCCTCTGTAATCGATCCTCAAAATCTCTTGCAGCGTGCCGAAGTAAGTGAGTTCCGCCACCACAGGATCTGCATCAGAGGAACGTCGTCGACTAGACTGTTCAAATTTTGCCATGATTCCACAATCTTGAGTAAAACGCTTTTTGTCGATTCGTTCCACCCTAAAATGTCGACCTTTACACCATGCTGCTGTGTATGACTTATACTACAACGAACAAAGATTATGAGTGGCCGTTCAAACGTTTATAAATAAAGTCACTTGCTAGTCGTACATTGCAAACTTACCTTGGTCGCGCAACCCAGAGAGTACTCCCACTCTTCTTCAGTCACTTCGTCACCGCATTGTTGTGCGCTTTTCAATTGGTTGTGCAACCATCTTAAGCTCATGAAGGTTGGTAGGCTCTCCAGAACCGCTGGATAGTGCATCGGTGGTCGTCTTCCCCGTCTCCACTCGATTCGTGCCCTTTGTCGCTCTTGCTTTGCATCCTCATATTGTGAAATCCACTTTTGCATCACTGGATTGTGAAGCATGCAAAATCGGTTGATTTTAGCCTCTATATCTTCCGTCATCTTCTTCTCAACACCGAGATTGCACATGAAAATCCCAGATATGCGCTCATCATCTATGGTTCGCCATAGCGTGTCCCGGGATTTATCAAATCCATCTAGCCACTCTCCAATGTACACTAGGGACTCTGATACCAACCAACCTTCTGCCATGCTACCCTCTGGACGTGCCTTTTGACGCACATATCCCTTAAGCGTTTTCATGAAATGCTCTAAGAAGAACATCCATTTGGAATGAACTGTGCCAGCTATTTCCACCTCATCAACTATGTGAACAAGAAGATGCACCTGAATGGTTAGCATTGTAGTAGGAAAATGTTTCTCAAACATGCACACAAGCTCCGCAGCATTTAGTTTGGCGAATGGTATGGAGTCTACGTTGATCTCCTTTTGTGAGATCCATTGCACCAGCTTTGCAAGTTTGTAGATTGTGTTACGGATGTCGAGAGACAAACATCCCTCAATGGCAACCGGTAAAATAAACTGTAAAGTATGTGCAGCAATGATATTAAAGTCCACATTTTAAGCAATGATATTAAAGTCCACATTTTACGTCAAACCGGTAAGCTTTCCTTCTTTAGTAAAACACGTTCGGAGCGAGTGCATTACGCCAGTGGGGGTCCGCAAAGATCGAATGGTCTCTTTTACTTTGCGTTCTTGGGCTCCTGTGAAAATCCATGGTGCTTTAGGGAGTTTTATCGATCCATCAGACGCTGTTTGCGGCCAATATTGCTCCATACGATCCACATTTCTAAGGTCAACTCTGGCTCCCAAAGTATCTTTCTTGCCGGTCAGATGGTCCCATAGTAGATTACCCACATTCTTGAATATGTGCATTGGATCGAGCAAGTGATTGATCATGAGTCGGGGCCAGTATGGTAACTCGTACCATAGAGATAGTCTCCTCATCCCTGGAGGCAATCCGTCATCGCACATCTCCTTCTGCTCTAACCATGCTTGTGCAGACATCCTTGGTGGCTCTCTTCCCAAAAATCCGTCGCGTAACACATGATTCTCTGGAAGATACTCTTGATGACCTTCGTAGATTTGCTTCTTCAGTGAGGGTGCACTACGTGCATTCAGTCTAGGTCCACATGTGACACATGCTCTGTATCCACTTGTTTGAAGCCCTGCATGTATACAGATAATAGATCAACTATGGGAAAAAACAAGATTTACAGTGTCTGAGTGAGGAGTGTCAATAGATCACCTGAGCATTCTGTTAGCCCGGGATAGTCATGCATACACATGACTATTATCATGTATACACATGATAATAGATCAACTATGGGAAAAAACAAGATTTACAGTGTCTGAGTGAGGAGTGTCAATAGATCACCTGAGCATTCTGTTAGCCCGGGATAGTCATGCATGGTCCACATTAGAATTCCTCTGATCAAAGCATTCCGTCGTCCTGTGTGTCGGCTCATATCCACCACCTCTATGCCAATCCACAATTGTTGTAGCTCTTCCAATAGTGGACGAAGATACACATCCATATTCCCCACTTTATATCGCCCTGGCACAATCAAGCTTAGCCATAGGTGCCCCTTCTTCGTAGTCAACCACGGGGGAATGTTGTAGTTGACGATGACAACGGGCCATACACTGTAAGATGTTGATCTTTGACCAAATGGATTTACGCCATCCATAGCCAGGCCTAAGCGCAAATTTTGAGCTTCCCTGGCAAAATCCGACCATGTTCCATCTATATGTTTCCACGCTATGCAATCTGCAGGAATTCGTAGCACACCATCCGAAGATTTATTCTCCTCATGCCATGATGCTAGGGCGGCCATGGACTTACATTCGAAGAAATGCTTGATGCGAGGAAGCAGAGGGAAATGTCGCAAAACCTTTTGTGGAATTTTTGTCCCGTGGAGATCTACTCGATATCTTTCGGAATCACATTTCGGACACTTCTCCATGTCTATGTATTCCCCTATGAAAAGAATGCAGTCATTAGGACAAGCGTGGATAGAATTGTAATCCATCCTCAAGTTTCGCAAAATCTTTCTTGCTTCATCTCGGGAATCTGGCATCACATTGTCAGCTGGTAGTATGTGCTCTTTCAGCAATCTACACAACATAAAAATATGATACAGTCGTGTAAAAATCTATCAGATCATTATACATTTAGAGTTCTATTAAAGTAAACTAATTGTAATAGATCACCTGAAAAGCGCTGTGACGCTAGTGTCACTCCATCCAAACTTTGCCTGCATGTTGAGAAGAACCAGGAGTGCTTTCAATCTAGACATACGTGCTCCATTATACAATGGCGTATCGGCTTCACTTTTCATATCATCATAGATAAGCCTTTCTGAATCCATGATCGTCTCGATCATTTCATCAATCTCGGGCTGAAACATTGCCTCGTTGGGAATGTGCTCTGCATGATCATCCCCCGAGCTGTCAGAGGCTACATCTTGTGGCCTCACATATGCTGCTTGACCAAAGCGCCTGCGAACACGTCTATTGGGTTGCAAGATTGCTGCTTGTTGGCCAGCGTCAGAGTCCGACGAGTTATAATTGGCAACAACTCGATCTATAATAGATGGATCGAACTCGCCAAATTCGCAAACGTGCTGCAAAGAAACACGTCTTGTCCGTCGCACAGCATGCTTGCATTGCTTACAAGGACATAAGACCCTCGTTGAGAGATAGGTGTTTCGGTTGGACGGTCCCACATCCTCGTCGCTACTCATAATGAGGATAAAAAACTTATAACCTGGACAACAAATTTAATATTCTATTGGCATTCTTCGTCTTATCTCTCTCTCTCTCTCTCTCTCTCTCTCTCTCTCTCTCTCTCTCTCTCTCTCTCTCTCTCTCTCTTTACCTCACATTCTCTAGTCATGTGCAATCCCCGCACACCTCGTTCTAGAGGTGCACGGAGATCAGAACCACCGGGTTATAATCTCGTCTTTATTGGTCAATACCTATATTTGTGGGTACAAGAAATCTACACACCCACGTCTACATGATACTGCATATAGTGGACAAAACCCCTTTGCCTCTTCTCTAGCTGTAGCACTTCACAGCATCTTAACATCTTTTCACAGTAGATCTTTTCACTGTTCGTCTAACTCTAAACCCTAAACCGTAAGTAATTCTTGCGTGGACTCGATCTAACGTAAATAAGCGTAAATCTAAATAAACGTAAATCTAACTAAAAATAAAGCTAAATCTAATTTAACGTAAGTCTAATGACTAGAGGTTGTCTAGATGGTCATTGTGTCGGGGATGTAGTGACTCTTGCCGCCCTGAAGATCCACCTTCTTCCCTATCTTCTGAAGACATTTCACCAGTACTTTTGGATCGACGGAGCCCACCATGAGTGAAGGCAGCAATACCCTATATTCCATTGAGGGCTTTCTTCACCCGCTTCATGCAGGCATCGCAGTCTATGGAGACCTAAATCTAATCTAATATAACGTAAATCTAAATCTAGCTTAAATAAACGTAAATCTAGTTAAAAATAAACCTAAATCTAATTTAATGTAAGTCTACATATAACCTAATCTTTAACGTCTTCTAAGATAGTTTCCTACGACGTTATAACTCTCTTCTTCTTGTGTGTGTGCGCGTGTGTGGATGTGTGTGCCAATAAAAAGAGATAAATGGTATAACCTTTCTATCACCCATGCCAAGTATGATAGATTGATTATGCCATTTCCCTCTTGAATAATAGGTCTTGAGTTCAACTCCTCGTCGGCTAGATCTTTAGGTCTTTTAATTTTAATTAGTTTCCTACGACGTTAAATTAGTTTCTCTCTCTTTATCTCTCAATGTGTCTGCGTTTTTTTGGATTGTATGCATGTTTTCTCTCTCTTTTCCTCTCCCAATGTGTGCGTTTTTTGTTTATGCATGTTCTCTCTCTCTTTTCCTCTCTCAATGCATGCGTTTTTTGTTTATGCATGCTCTCTCTCTCTTTTTCTCTCTCAATGTGTGTGTGCATTCTTTGTTTATGTATGTGTGTGTGCGTTTTTGTTTTTGTTTGTACTCTCTCTCTCTCTCTCTCTCTCTCTCAAAAACACTATGTGTGTGTGTGTGTGTGTATGTGTGTGTGTGAGAGAGAGAGAGAGGGAGAGAGAAAGAGGGGAAGGGAACATGAGAATGAGGAGAGGGAAGAAGCATACCTGGCTCTCCTTCCTCTCCTCGTGTGTGTGTGTGTGTGTGTGTGTGGAGAAGAAAAAGAGAGAGAGAGAGAGAGAGAGAGAGAGAGAGAGAGAGAGAGAGAAAGAGAGTGAGGGAGAGCGTTACCTGCTCCTTGCTTGAGGGCGCCGAAAAACTCAGATATGAGATCTGAGTTTTTGGGCGCGCTCGGTTATTTTTTTACCCCAGCTGGCGTCGCTATGAGCGTCGCTATAACCGTCGCTATGAGCATCGCTATAAGCGTCGCTATGAGCGTTGCAAATTTCTTTGTAAATTTGCGACGCTCATAGCAACGCCGGGAATTTTTTTTTTGAGCGTCGCTGTGTGAGCGTCGCTAATATGAATAGCCTCTTGTAGTGAATGTTCATGATTTCTCTGTTGTTTAGTGACTGGAACCAAGTCAACGCCGTCCCTTCCAATGTCAAACCAAATCCCTTGTATTGTATGTGGAAATATCCTACTTGTTTTGCTCTTAAGACTTGCTTAAAAATGAAAACATATGCATATGGGTTCCCCTATCCTATGTACTTCTTTGACACACACTTAGCCACTTGAAAAGGTTACATTTTTTGAGTTTTTGCTACCATTCTCCACATTCTAGGCTCTCCTAGCATTACATCCCTTGCCTCATAACCACTAATAGTTGCTCTAGAAGGGGTTCGCTTAGTCACCCTTTCCTCGGGTCTTACATCCCGACTTTCGGTTCTGATATTTGGCACCCTTGTGCTGAAAATTGTATCTAGGATATCACTACCTTGACGTGTAGACATAAGAACCCAGGAATCCAAGGATTCCATCGAGTTTGGTTCAGAGAGATGTGGTCGACTGAAAGAGTTGCCCACATGAGATTTTAGAGGACTCACTCTCGTAGTTTTAGGTCTTACTGTTTCAAAGACAGTAGGCCAATGTGCACTAGGGGTGACGTAGTATGAGCATAGTATTGACGGAGCAGACCCCAAAAGTATGTATATCCCTCAATCTCTTTTTAGTCAATTGCCATATACCTCCAACCATACTTGTCTAACATGATTATCTTCATATCTCTCTCCACTTCATACGTGAATACATACAAGCATTTCTGTTGTGTCAACTCCCTTACATTAGGTTCCTCACACCTGTAATAGAGTGTTTTCTCACTGTTATCATACCTATATAAACCCACATTCGTATTGTATGTATTGACATCTTTAGCCACATTTACTCGACTAAATTTGGCATTAGGAATGTCCAGCTTTGATAGCTTCTCTGTAGGCTCTACATAAACCTTTTCTTTTGTGTATGCTAATCCCCACTTGTCCATAATAAAGGGAGTAAGCACAACTAAATACAAATTTTCCTCTTCATCAAAATATCGATCGCTACTATAGTTCACGGGCACTACGAGCTTAAGCTCACTAGGTCTCTCTTCAACTTTTACGCAGTAACAATCCATACCATCTTTATAGATTTGAGCACCTTGTTCATTTTCAAACTCGTATTGCAAGTGCACATGTTTCAAGCTTGGTGCAGGTTGTGATGGCCTGGCTCCATTTTGGTCTCTTTCTTGAAACTTATACTTTTGGATCCCTCAACCATATAGGTATATGATCTCTCTAAAGAAATATCAAAAAAGAATTTCCTCCAAAATTGTCTCTAAGATTAGCAAGGTCCCTTGATTTACACTTCCCTCAGTAGAAATATAGCTTGACTGATGTCTAATACTAGGGTTTCTATTCTGATAAAACTTGCTTGATTGCAAATACATTAAAAAAATGACGCTGATGGGGGCTTTTCACAAGCCAAGCTCCCATACCCCTCTTCTCTCGTCCCCACCCCATGAAAACCCCCTCTTAGGGAGGGAGTGATAAAAGACATTGGAAAAAGTAAGAAAAAAATAAAGTATGATTATGTAAATATATGAGAAAGGTAAAATAGGCCACCTCATGCCTGCGGGGCAGCCCATCCCCACCTTGCCTCCTTTTTCTTCACTGTTGCCCCGCCGTGTGTCCCTTTTCCTCTCCTCCACTCAAAAGGTCAACCCCCTCTCTCTTCCCCTTGTTCTTTCTCCTTTCTCTCTCCCCTCAAGCTACCCCACCTCTCACCAATAATGCATTCTAACTCACCAATAATGCACCCTAACTCACATGCAACTTACCCTATCTTCCAAAATAGTATACCCCACCCCCCCTTTCTCTCTCCTATCATATCCCATGACCCAAATACCCCCCCCCTCTCTCTAAAGGGCGCCATGTCTCTTGTCTTGTAGCTAAATAACCTCCCCCACACTCACACACACTCAGTTTCACTAAAAAAGGTGCCCACAGACCCATCCCCACTCGGTGGTTACCTGATTTTTCTTGTGTTCACACACATCTGCACACAGATTCACCTCTGAACACACTCCTCTCTCTCCCCTCTTGTAATTACTTTATTCTCCATGTCACCTCTCACTTCTTTTCATCAACCCATCTCTCTCTCTCTTAGTCTCTCTCTCATGAGACTGCTGTTCTGGCACATATACACACAGCCAGACAAGTGGGGCCCACAGTCACATGGCCTATGTAGATAATGATTTCTTCATTTCTAAATTCTAGAATTTCTCCCCCCCCTCCTCCCCTATATAAAGAGGGGTCACCATCACACAAAAACACACAACATAACCAAAGAACACACTATGCACTGTGTGTGCCTAGTGCACACACACACACCCTCACCATCACCATCACCGCAATCACCATGCTTGTCTTGAGCATGACCTCTACACCCTTGGCTATGGAAGATGCAGGGCAACTAAATGAAGGATGATGGCCATAACCCTCGTGCGAGTCTTCGCCGTCAACTCCCACCTATCCGCCATGTGCTCTACCACTCTCTCCCTTCTCATTCCCCTACCCTATGCTCCCCATTTCATCGCCTTATTCTCTAAATAAGATTGAGGTTTTGTGAGTATGTTTTCTTGCAATGTTTTGCCCATGTGAGGTGTGCGGAATCGCCACCTAGTCTTGTGTTTGGAGTGAGCTTGTGTATGTGTGAAGGGTGTGCGGATTCGCCATCCTTTTGTGGTGCCTAAGTACTAAGCCGCTATACCCCCTCCCTCACACACTCTCTCTCTCTCTCTCTCTCTCTCTCTCTCTCTCTCACTTGATCTCATTCCCTTTCCTCTTCATCATTACTCCCAAGCATCCATCTCTCTTGGATGAAAACTTTGTTATGGTGGTGTGTTGTTTGCGTCCTAGCCACTGAAGCTAGGTGGTGCCCCTGTTTGCTTTACCATGACAGGCTCGAGGCGCGCCATTCGGTCCCCGGTGTTTTAGAGGCTGTCAAGGTTCGGGGTTCGCTTTGCTCCCGTCATTTGGTGCCCCCACTGAGGATCTTTTCATGAAACCCTTCAGTTTACAAGACTGAAACCCTTAAACTATTGTGAATGGATGAATGGCTAGGAGGATTTGCTAATTGGACGACAGAAGAAGAAGAGCTCCAAGCACAACTAGACGAACTCCGCATCTCCATCGAAGCTCGAGTGCTAGGCGTAACGGTAATCGATTTGCAGTGGGAGAGTCAACCAACACGCCAAACCCAGTGGATATACATAGGCCAAGTGCCAAGAAGAAGAAGGAGAAGGTCGAAACCATGTCCGCAACCTACAACCAACCCACAACAACAAAATGGAAGGAGCTCTACACAATAGAGAATCAACACTATTCTACTTTGAGAATCGGGTAACTCAAGTCACCGAGGTAATTATCACAGTCAGTTTTCAAGTCGCACCTGATGCTGCAGCACAGATAACGGAAGCATTGGCTCACACTCTCACTAGAGAAACTAGGGATCTACTGAGTTTGTTTCAGGAAAGAACACCACCCTCTCCCACAAGCTTGGACAGTGACTAAGCACCTCTAAGCTTCACATGAATCAGTACAACCTACCTCAAGACAGATCACACATACCAACACGTGTACGCTCAATCAAGGTAATACTGGATTTGAAGGCTCACTACCAGCACGTCATTGACACCATGCTGGGTGGGGAGCGATTTTTCTAGGTTCTGGCATCAGATCAACCATTTGTCTTACCTTTGGTACAAGGCAATGTACCGTTTGAAGTTTTAATCTATGTCCTAGTATAAGAGGGTATACACGCCTCCTTGTAAAGAAGAAAAAAACTTTTGCAAGTTAAGCAGTGTGTCTTTCTAGCTCTCTCTCAGTAATCATGGCAAGTGTAGCATTTCCAACATTTAAAGGAAAGAAGGGGGAGGATTTGGTAACAGACTTCCTAGATGACTTTGAAGTAGCATGTGTAGTGAGCAACAAAGATACGGATGAATCCTGGGTTAGAATCTTTAAGCATCTCATGAAGCTAGAAGCTAGATCATGGTACAATGCACTTCCACAAGCAACCAAGGATGACTGGGAACCCTTAAAAACCGCTTTTAAGAGGCGCTTTGGGGGAGGTACCACTTTAAAAAAGTTGTGGGATAAGTTGAGAGACTTGAAGCAGGAGGGTCTTTTAGAATATGCCACCTATGAGTCCAAATTTGTGGATTTGTGGGAACGGTGGGTTGAGTCACTGGCTAGGGGGGAAGCTGCACCCGATTTTCTAAAAAAAGTTCGATTCACGCATGGCTTATGGCCACTTCTCAAGGAGAAGGTGAAAGGTAGATTCCCGGCTACGTACGAGTTAGCCGTTGAGATTGCTCGCCTTAAAGACAAGAAGCTGCGAATGAAAGCCAAAGAAACCGAGTCAACAGAATCAGGAACATCGCGTCAAACATCAACTACGACAACCACCATTCCACCACCACCACCGGCTCTTGGGATAAGAGATGACCAACAAGATATGTTGGCCCATATTACTAACCAACTGCAGAATTTGTCTGTCCACTTAATACAACAAGGGAGGAGTCAAGAAAGAGATCAAGACCCTGGAAGAGCACGACGACAAAACAGGGAGTATCATTGCTACAACTGCGGAGAAGACGGTCACGATATGTACTAATATCCCAAACCACGACAAAACTATAATAGAGGAGGTAGGAGGAACCAATTGTCACCCCCTAGAGAAAGAACACCCCCACCCCGAGCACCACCCCCACCAACACAAATTCTACGTCCACCCCAAACACCACTACAAGCATCCATCCCACCTCTTCCACCAGCCCCACCACCTGATCGCCCTGTAAACATCATAAGGCTAGAAGAGAAAGGAAAAGCCGTAGTAGTGGATCCACCCAGAGTAAAGGAGAGGGACAAGGGTAAGGAGAAGGTAACCTTTTTAGAATCACTTGAAGCCATGACTGTGAAAAGAGCTAGGAGGGAGAAAGCTACACAATCAGATGATGAGAGAAGCATGAGAGGAGAAACTAGCAAGAGGCCATCCAGGCCACGACGGAGATTGGGCATCACCGACTTCCAGCTAGGGGAAAGTTCTAAGCCCTATGATCTAACATTGGATGTGGCAGAGCAAGGACCGAAGATTACATGGCCACAACTGCTACATCTTGCACCAAAAGTAAGGCAGCAATGGTCTAAAATGGTAAGTACAAGACGCTCCAAAACAAAGGTAGCCGGAGCAATTTCGGGATGCAACATGGATGACATCCTTCCAATTGTCGACGTAAACATAAAAGGAAAGAGGGTTGGAAACACCTACATTGATGGAGGTGCACAAATCTGTGTAATGAGCGAAGCTATGATGCTTCGATTAGGGCTCGAGGTTGACAGGCCTTCTCCATGCAAGGCAAAGATGGCAAACAATGCAAAAGTAAAGTGTGTGGGTGTGGTAAGTGCCATGAAAATCAAAGCTTTCAACACTGAGGTAGAGGTAGATGTTTTTGTAATGCCTACTAAGGGGGAGGGCTATCCACTAATTTTGGGAAGGCCATGGTTGATGGCCATGAAGGCAAAACAGGACTGGGGTACTAGCCTTCTACGCATGACCGGTAAGAAAGGGGAGACAATCTACTACGACATGAGGATTGGCAAGCAGAAGCAAATGAATCTGGAAACATCGGCAGATGAAACCACTAGCGAATCTTCCAGTTCTGAGGAGGAGACCACATCCACCGACGAAAGTGACAGTTCCATTGATGTGATGGGTATCATTATGAAGGATCTACAAAGGGTAAGCACAACTGGTGATCCATCACCAAAAGGGAAACCCAATGAAGAGGAGAGAAAATCACCTGGCCTAGGAGGAAGTAGGTTGAAGGGTATGTTGTCTACGGAATTAACACTTGAGGAGAAAGATAGTTTTTTGCAAATGTTGATAGGATTTCCTAACCTGTTCATTGACAACTATGAAAGAATCACAGGAATTACAGTGGTGGAACATCATATTAAGCTGAAGGAAGGGGTAAAACCAGTTGTGCAAAAGCTACGACGATTGGGGGTCATACAAGAAAAGGCACTCTTGGCCGAGGTAAGGAAACTGCTGGAGGCGGGATTCATCTATCCTGTAGAAAACTCAGAATGGGTGTCACCCGTAGTGGTGATGCCTAAAAAGAATGGTAAGTGGAGGGTCTGTGTTGACTACAAACCACTAAATGCAGCTACAAAGAGAGACCACTTTCCTCTCCCTTTCTTGGATGAAATTCTGAATGAAGTAGCGGGTTTTGAATGCTATACCGTCTGTGATGGTTATTCTGGATACTTTCAAATACGCATAGCCTTGGAAGATCAGCTAAAAACCACTTTTATCACGCCATGGGGTTGTTTTGCATACAGGGTTATGCCATTTGGTCTCACAAATGCACCTGCCACATTCCAAAGATATGTCACATATGTTTTTCAACCGTTCTTTGGAACATCCATAAGAGTGTTCATTGATGATTTTTGTATATATAGCTCCCGTATTTCACATTTAGAAAAGGTAACTGAAGGTTTGGCCAGGTTGCAGAGCCTAGGTGGGCAATTAAATGTGGATAAATGCCACATTGGGGAGAGTAAAGTCATTCTACTAGGCCATGAAATTTCAGCAAAAGGTATCAACGCTGACCCAAGTAAGGTGTCCGCACTAATAGCCCTACCTTCACCAACGACCGCACGTCAACTGGTCTCTTTTCTACGGAAGGTGAGGTACTTAAGTAGATTCATACATCTACTATCACAACTTGTTCTACCACTGCAACAACTCACTCAAAGATTAACTTTCACTTGGGACGAGGAAAGCGAACATCACTACAACAAGGTAAAGGAGGTCTTAGCCTCTCTGCCAACTATCTCACCACCTAAGTGGGATGAAAAATTCTATGTCACCTCAAGTGTTGGTGATGACTCATTGGGGGCTGTGCTACTCCAAAAGGATACGGTGACATCTTTCATGAGGCCAATCTACTTCTCTAGTCGAATGATGACAGCAGGAGAGAAAGGTTTCACCCATGTGGAACACTTAGTCCTAGCTCTTAGATTTGCAACTACAAAGTTTAGGTCATATTTGCTGCCTAAGCAATTTGTGATTCTAACCACGGATGAAATATTTCCCTATGTTGTACAACACATGGATGTGTCTGCTAGAATTACTAAATGGCTAGTTTGTCTGCAAGAGTTTGACTACACGGTACAGGTAGAAAGCACGACAAGGGCAAGTTTGGGGGGACTCATGACCTACCAAGTCTTTGAAGGGAAGGAGAAGCAATCTAAGGAAGGAGAAGTCCGATTACCTCCAGTACCACCGATGGTAGAAGGAGCATACTCTCTCTACTTTGATGGAGCCTACAAGCGAGCGTCCGACAAAGCAGCTGCAGGCATAGTGGTCTTTGATGACAAAGTGACAAAGGTATTTTCATTGGACCAATTGTTAGATTCACATTCTAACAATGAAGCTGAGTATGCAGCACTAACCAAGGGTCTACAATGGTGCGTCTCACAAGGTGTACAACGCCTTAATGTATTTGGGGATGCTCTACTTCTGGTAAGGCAAGTAAATGGAGCATGGACATGCAAGAATCCTAGTTTAAGGACTCACATAAGTGGTGTAAAAACCTTGTTGGGTAAGTTTGAAGAAGTTAAAATACACCATATCCCAAGGGCTCAAAACCAAGAAGCAGATGCCCTAGCAAGTGAAAGACTACAGGAAGTGGTGGTTGGAGCAATAAAACTAAAGCTCCCTCTATTTCAAGGAAGTGATGCCTTGCCTGACATCATGCATTTTTTGGAAACAGGGGAATGCCCATCAGATTTAACAAAGGGACAGAAGCAATGGCTGACGCGGAAGGCCACAAGGTATCGACTCATCAACGATGGTTTGTACTGTAAGGGTAAGGAACAAATACTCAGGAAGGTCCCTCTCTCTCACGAAATCACGGGAGTAATTGCTAGCTGTCACGACGGGGTTTGTGGTGGTCACTTTGCCCTAGACATAACAAGTAGGAAAATCTTGCAGGCAGGCTTCATATGGCCTAGCCTCAACCGTGATGTACACCATTGGTGCAAAACGTGTAAGTTGTGTCAAAAGGCCGGCACTAGGTCACTTATGCCTAAACCACAGACACCTATTCTCTCATATGGCCCATTTGAAAAATGGGGTATCGATGCCATTGGGCCATTACCTAGGGCCAACTCAGGAAAATTCTACATTATCATGGGGGTCGACTACATGACTAGATGGGCAGAGGCTACAGCCACCACTAGAATCACAGCGGTAGAGGTAGCTAAATTTATCTACGAGCACATATGCTGTAGGTTTGGCACACCTTTAGAGATCATCTCTGATAGAGGGCCAGGTTTCAGAGCAGACTTGGTAGGAGAATTAATGCAGAAACTGGGCATTACAAGGAGGCACTCTTCACCATATTACCCTCAATGTAATGGCCTAGTTGAAAAGGTAAATGGAATGGTTTCTAAAATTATTACCAAGCAGGTAAACAATCATCCCGGAAACTAGGATAAGTATCTACTACCAGCTTTATGGGCCTACAGAACTTCATTTCGTACATCCTTGGGATTCACACCATATCATCTAGTATTTGGTAAGGAAGAAATCTTGCCCATTGAAGTGCAACTACAAAGTCTCAGAGTAATGGCAAGCCAACTTCAACAACCCAACATGCATTTGAGAGATCACATCATCAACTTGAAAAGACTGCAGCTGGACAGAGAAGAAGCAATGAATTATTATGCAGCACAAGCAGAGCATAGACGGCTTAGCTTTAACGAGCATCTCCGGAAAAAAGAATTGAAGAAAGGAATGTTGGTGCTCCACTACGACAATCGCTTCGACACGCGCAAGGATAAGAAACTCCTGCTCCGATGGGAAGGCCCTTTCATCATCAGGAAAAAGTATGCCAATGGAAGCTACCAGCTTATGGATGCTGATGGAAAACTTCATAAAACCAGGGTAAATGGTTGGCGACTTAAACCTTATTTTCTTCGATTTGACCAGGCTCCACCAATTGACATTCCAAATGAGGACACATCATCAGCCGCCACCTCCGACGATAATGATCAAACAGATGAGCTAGAGACATGAATGCCTCTAGCCAAAAGGGGAGGGCTAATGATGGGGGCTTTTCACAAGCCAAGCTCCCATACCCCTCTTCTCTCATCCCCACCCCATGAAAACCCCCTCTTAGGGAGGGAGTGATAAAAGACATTGGAAAAAGTAAGAAAAAAATAAAGTATGATTATGTAAATATATGAGAAAGGTAAAATAGGCCACCTCATGCCTGCGAGGCAGCCCATCCCCACCTTGCCTCCTTTTTCTTCACTGTTGCCCCGCCGTGTGTCCCTTTTCCTCTCCTCCACTCAAAAAGTCAACCCCCTCTCTCTTCCCCTTGTCCTTTCTCCTTTCTCTCTCCCCTCAAGCTACCCCACCTCTCACCAATAATGCATTCTAACTCACCAATAATGCACCCTAACTCACATGCAACTTACCCTATCTTCCAAAATAGTATACCCCACCCCCCCTTTCTCTCTCCTATCATATCGCATGACCCAAATACCCCCCCCCTCTCTCTAAAGGGCGCCATGTCCCTTGTCTTGTAGCTAAATAACCTCCCCCACACTCACACACACACTCAGTTTCACTAAAAAAGGTGCCCACAGACCCATCCCCACTCGGTGGTTACCTGATTTTTCTTGTGTTCACACACATCTGCACACAGATTCACCTCTGAACACACTCCTCTCTCTCCCCTCTTGTAATTACTTTATTCTCCATGTCACCTCTCACTTTTTTTCATCAACCCATCTCTCTCTCTTAGTCTCTCTCTCATGAGATTGCTGTTCTGGCACATATACACACAGCCAGACAAGTGGGGCCCACAGTCACATGGCCTATGTAGATAATGATTTCTTCATTTCTAAATTCTAGAATTTCTTCCCCCCCTCCTCCCCTATATAAAGAGGGGTCACCATCACACTAAGGACACACACCATCACCAAAGAGTACACTATGCACTGTGTGTGCCTAGTGCACACACACACACACACCCACACCATCACCATCACCGCAATCACCATGCTCGTCTTAAGCATGACCTCTACACCCTTGGGCTATGGAAGATGAAGGGAAACTAAATGAAGGATGATGGCCATAACCCTCGTGCGAGTCTTCGCCATCAACTCCCACCTATCCGCCATGTGCTCTACCACCCTCTCCCTTCTCATTCCCCTACCCTATGCTTTCCATTTCATCGCCTTATTCTCTAAATAATCTTGAGGTTTTGTGAGTATGTTTTCTTGCAATGTTTTGCCCATGTGAGGTGTGCGGAATCGCCACCTAGTCTTGTGTTTGGAGTGAGCTTGTGTATGTGTGAAGGGTGTGCGGATTTGCCATCCTTTTATGGTGCCTAAGTACTAAGCCGCTATACCCCCTCCCTCACACACTCTCTCTCTCTCTCTCTCTCTCTCTCTCTCTCTCACTTGATCTCATTCCCTTTCCTCTTCATCATTACTCCCAAGCATCCATCTCTCTTGGATGAAAACTTTGTTATGGTGGTGTGTTGTTTGCGTCCTAGCCGCTGAAGCTAGGTGGTGCCCCTATTTGCTTTACCATGACAGGCTCGAGGCGCGCCATTCGGTCCCCGGTGTTTTAGAGGCCATCGGGGTTCGCTTTGCTTCCGTCAACGCTTACAAATCCTGACCTGTTACCTCTTATGGTGCATTCAGACTCCCAATCAATATCAAATTGAGCTGCAACTATGATTTCTACAACCTGTAAGAGAATCACTTGGTGGCTATAGCTTTATAGCCACGAGGTTAGCCTACTGAACTCAAAATTTTATCATACTTTCGACACAAAATCCTATTTTTCTTGCAACATGCACAAATCAACTACAATTTGAATTTTAAAAATTCCACTAAGCTCCTATGGACTAGTGCTAGCCTCTAGTACCACTCTGTGTCCATTTTGTGATAGGGGGTCATGGATCACGATCGATGTACCCCAGTGTCAAACTCACCTGAAACTTGGCACACAGGTCTCTCACAGCCTCTTGATCCTTGCTATATGATTTTTAGGTGGTTTGATCCCCCTTAGGTCTCCGAAAAGTCACTTCCTAGATCTGTTTTGCGGATTTTGGCCTTGAGTGACTCTAGCCTTATTTAGCCCCCTTCTTGAAGTTTTTTGGTACCCTTGCTTTTGGATAATTGTTTGTGTTGGTCTCTGTTACAAGGCCATAAGGTCCAAATCCAAAAATTTAGCAAAGGGACATGGATCACGATCCGCGTTCCATCAGATCTGAAACCCAAACTTGGTTTGGTGACTACTTGGAGTCTATGGAGTCTACCTACCCACTTATTTTTGGATTTGAAAACCTTTTTCTTTGACAAAAGAAATTTTTTGTGTCTATTTGTGGTTTGGCTTTTGACTTGCAACTAGTATTTTGGTGATTTGGTCATTTTTTTGTTGTTTCTTGCTATGACGATCTTTACAAAAGTTTTCCCAAATGATGTTAGCTACCCACTGCCTCAATCTCACCTTCATACATTTTAGGGGGTCATGTATTGTGATCCATGTTTCACCTCATCTGGACATGAAATTTGGTCAGTTGTATGAATGTCCCCTGTAGATGCTAGATTTCCACCTTTTCTTGAGTTTGGACACCAAAAAGTCAAAAAGCCCCAACTTTTGGTTTATTGTTTAGGTTTGTGTACTTTTAGCCCAACTTCTTGATTTGGATGAGTTTGATGCGTCAATTTTCCACCAAAAGTGTATATTTTGTTACCATACACTTGTAGTAGTGATGTGTGTGAACACACTTAGGACCACCGGGGCATTTTTTTCTTCTTTAGGAGGTTTTCCCCCCCGTGCATTGTATATGCGCTCACCATTCTAGGGCTATCTATCTTTCCATTGCACACTAAGTAAAACACTCTCTGTTGTGTGCCTTGAGCTTCCTTCGTCTTCTCCAAGCTGTGTATGTTTTCTTGCAACCCTAATTCCAACAATTGGTATCAAGCATGTTGCATCCTCCCGAGCTTTGCCGTCAGCTGCTCCAACACACGCCTACTCACTTTCTTCGATTTTCTATGAGCTTTGGCAAGCATGATCAAATTTTTG
This sequence comes from Adiantum capillus-veneris, assembly GCF_014529385.1. Lineage (NCBI taxonomy): Eukaryota > Viridiplantae > Streptophyta > Polypodiopsida > Polypodiales > Pteridaceae > Adiantum > Adiantum capillus-veneris. The sequence continues at coordinate 92,062,867 of NC_140949.1, read as the reverse complement.
ATTCGGGCTCGTTGCATAAGTGACGCATTGCATTGCATAAGCATTGGTTAGCGTTGCATAAGAAATGTTTTGCGTTGCATAAGCGATGCTTGTTTATATTTAAAAAAAATAATCTTTTAAGCGACGATCTGCGCAACGGTTCTTTTAAACAGGTAACGTTGTGCCCGATGAGATAGAAAACTGTCATATTCATTGCTCTGTTTTGGGTGGAGCTCACACACACGTTCAACACATTTCTCTCTCTTTAGCTCTAGCTCTAGTGATCTCTCTTTCATTATCTCTAGTGTGCTGATCTCTCTCTCTCTCTCTCTCTCTCTCTCTCTCTCTCTCTCTCTCTCTCTCTCTCTCGCTTCCTTGCACTCGATATTGCTCTCAATGCTGTCATTGTTTTCATTCTGTATACTATTTTAGAGGCTGGTTCGCAGGTGACGGGGACCGGTGTGTAAGGAATACAAATTTATAGTTTTAGCTTGAAGATGAATTATGGTAATTAGCTATCTCTCTCTTATTGTTAATTTTTGAAATTGAATCTTTTAATTCAAATGAAAAATTAGCCTCTTGTGTTTGTTTTTTTAAAAATGCTGCGGGTGCTCAAGATAGACTCCAAATGGGCATGTCTCTCTCATCCGAGAGCACCTCTTTATATCTTTATTCTAGGCTACATTCCAAGATAGGTAATTGCCAAGAATCCTATAACTTATCAATAAATAATTAAACATTTGATAATAGATAAATTAAATGATGCAACAAACATACATCGGTATATATATCCTCATATATTTCTATAGCATAAACGGTGATCAATCCTCACATATACAATACAAGTCCCATCCTCACATATACAAAATAAATCCCTAGGGAGGATCACTATATGAGCCATCGCTATTAGAGTTACTAGCACTAGCCTCCTCATTACAGTGGAACCACCATTGCCCCCATGTCCATGATTGTCATCGTCATGGCTAGCAATCATGCCGCCACTCCTCTCAATCTCTTGGCGTCGCCCCTCGGCCTCTTGTCGACCCACCTCTGTCACGTTGGCCTCGCCATACTGCTCCTGTCTAAGTTAGTGAAATCAAATAAAAATATATTACAGTTAGCATGAAAATAAACTACAAAACGAAACATTACTCACAAGTGGATCTGGCCTGTCGATAAGTGTCCCGCATAAAGCACGGTAGCTATAGTATGTGGCGTACTCCATCTCCTATGTAGTAGATGCACAACCATAGTCTTTGGTCTGCATTATGGCACAATCAAAGACTTATTGATTCTTTCATTCAATGGTGTTACCTTTGAAAGTTAAAACGTGAACGGTTTATCCTTACAAATGTGGCCACAAATCCATCGCGTCCCATCCGGCCTAATCTAGATGTATGACCAGCTGCCACTCTCTTTTGTGCTGCCTCCTATGTAAATTTAATTAAAAAAGTTACATAGATTAGAGAATAGTTAGAATCAATCTAGCAAAGCTTATATTAATTCTAATATATGTTAGCTATTGCACACACCTTTTGCTGAGGAAATTGATGTGTAGGCATCTCTCCTTACGAAAGTATTGCCATGTCTCCATGCAAACTTCAGCCTTCCTTTTGTTTGTCTCTACCATACAATAGAGCCTGTTTATTTTTTTCATATTACAATAAGCGTTAGAAGATACCATAAAATTTGTTAAATCTCAATGGTTTGTTAGTTTTATTGATTTTTTTAATTTGATCATTTGATAAATCTCTTGTTTTTATGATACTTGAAAATAAAATTTGGATCGGTCAGAGGGTACACCCCGACCTCCTACTAGTGGTGGATGGGGTGCATAGAGTTCCAATATTGCACATGAACTGTTTTACAATGATTTCTACTATGATGAGTCTATTATATGCTGTGCACTCATTGTTGTGGCACGTATGGAAGGCCACGGGGGGAGTGCTTTTCACATCAGATGACTTATGGTACTTTTGAGCAAACACCACCACCTGAGGAGCGACATCGACCTATGGTATGTGATCGATCTCTCTTCTATTTATTATTGGATATTTTATAAATCAAAGGTCATATGTATAATGCAACCATATAATATACGTAGGTATCTTCAATTGATGTTGAGGATGACTTAACTATCGGTGGTGCACATGTCCCTCGCACACGGCACAGACAGGCCATTTGTCAGTTGCAACTTGAGGTTTCTCGACATACTCTACCTCCTGGTTTGGAAGCTGAGACGGGTGGAGATTATTCGTTGCCTACTCGTTTGTGTACTCTAGTATAGGCGTACGATTGAAGATGATACAGAGGATGGCAAAGAAGCTCAGTTCCTTTAGATGGAGAGGTTTTTAGCTTTTGGGGTAGTCACTACATGATCACTCCATCCACCATCATTGGAGCAGGACGAGGCCTCTTTTATTGCACAAGATTTTCATGTGCCCCCTCATTCAAAGGTCACCCTTATGTATTTTTGTGGACCTATATATAGATGGGGTCCATGGCATCGGCTTACTCGTTACATTCAGAGCATGAGTACTTATGGGTTATGTCTCAATGCAACCTCTCTTTCTGATAGAGGGATTACACATGCATAAGGACAAAGACTCTATGTTGATGGAAGATCTTGCTCTCAAGGAAACATAGAAGGTTTAATCAATAGTAGTTGAGGAGTGAGTGCAAGAACCAATTGCACATTTGTGAAGTGTGAGAATAGTCATGAATCAGGACATATGAGTAGGGATGTACCAAGATACATAGTTGTCAATTCTATTAGATCATTACATGTTGGAGATGAATTGTTGTAGAATTATGGATGGCGTAGACCTTCACGAGCACCCTTAACAAATGAGGATTGAGAGTTTCATTGTATACAATTATTGATGTTATTTGGGACTCTTGTACCCTAGTTCTACACTCTAATTTGCAGTACATTCTCTATTGTCTCTAATTTAATATGATAATCGTCTTTTATTGTAACTAAATGTTTTGTATATGTGTAAAAAATTGTGATTTCAATTCAACAAACAATGGTAATTATTGAATTCTATGCGCATCTCTCTCTCCTTTAATATACAAGCATGCTATTGATACAATCTTCTTTACCTTCAAATATGCAGATTTCGGACTATGATATTGATGATGCCACAAATCAACATTCACATGACGTATCTCACATGTCAATAGAGTGCATGAGAATCCTACGCAAGAGTGATCCTAATACGTATGCAAGGCTAAAGGAACAGTATTCTAAGGACTTTAATGGGCGTGATGATATCTTTGATAATGACGATGGAATGACTGATTTTATTGAGGATTGGTATCAAAATGATAGTGTGAGAAATATTCCTAAAAATGAGAAGTATCTTCGAGAAGAAGCTCTAAAGCATATCTATGTAGGAAGTCAACTCACACGACTAAGTGCAAGCTTATTCTTAATCTTCAAAATCGTTTTGGATGGAGTAATGTGTCTGTTTCAACACTATTGAAGTATGTAACAATCTAGCATATTCTTTTTGCTACATTCTAAACATGTTTGCTTGTTATTAATCATATTTTAATCCACTTACAGGCTACTCTCTCAGAAGTTCTTACCGACAAGAAATTCTCTTCCTACATCACATGATGAGGTGAAGAAGATGATAATTAGTCTTGGACTTGACTATTCTTCTACACATGCATGTCCCAATGATTGTATTTTATATATAGATCAGTACGAGAACTATGTGACGTGCCCAAAATATCAAACACCTCGTTATAAAGAGGAGAAAGGTAAGGTCACTAAAAAGGTATTGAGACATTTTCCCTTGGCTCCACGTATAAAACATATGTTCCAAAGTCCCAAATTAGCTAAGCTTATGACATGGAGAGCGGAGCACAAGAGTAAAGATGGAGTAGTGCGAACTCCATCAAATTGTCCTGCATTTGAGCATATTGATTTGCTATGGCCAAATTTTGCAAAAGAACCATGCAATTTAAAGATGGGTGTAGCATTAGATGGTGTGAATCCATTTTCTCTAAGATCAAGTAAATGGTATACATGGCCGATGGTAGTTATTAACTATAATCTACCCCCATATCTCAGCATTAAGAAAGAGCATTTAATGCTCTCACTCTTAATTCCAAGTAAACAACAAGTTAGAGACCTGAAAGTTTTTTTGGCCCCTCTCATTGACGATCTTCAAGATGTTACCATATACATGTGGTAGTGATGTGTGTGAACACACTAGGACCGCCGGGGCATTTTTTCCCTCTTTAGGAGGTTTTTTCCCCCGAGCATTGTATATACGCCCATCACTCTAGGGCTATCTATCTTTCCATTGCACACTAAGTAACACACTCTATATTGTGTGCCTTGAGCTTCCTTCACCTTCTCCAAGCTGTGTGTATTTCTCTGCAACCCTAATTCCAACAATTTGTATCAGAGTAGGTTACATCCTCCCGGGCTTAGTCTCCAGTTGCTCCAGCACATGCCTTCTCACTTTCTCCGATTATAGTGAGGTTTGGTGAGCGTTTGTAGGTCAACAAATATTTCCGGAGAACTCGTAGAGCTCAGTCTGCTCAGATTTCTGGTACGGACTTATTTCGGCCTCCGTTTCCAGTATAGGTAGGTCTGCATAGGCAATTTCGTCATTTTGTGTATAATTTCTGTCAGTGCTGATTTTTGCATAATAGGTGCTTACAGTCTTCTACAGCTTGTGCTATATAGCACGTTTTTTTCCCACTTCGTTTCTACTATTTTCGTGCAATTTTCACATCAGGTGCAACATTTACCATGGCTAACAACAACACAAATATCTTCAAGGTGTTTGTTGTTGAGGATAGGTTGAATGGGGACAATTATCCTATGTGGGCTTATATGATGCAACACGTTCTTGTGTCAAAGGGCGTCTGGAATATTGTGCAGGGAATTGATGTACGTCCTGGTTCTGAGGATGTAGGCAATGTTGAGGATGTTGCATGTCTTTCTGCAAGCATTGCTGCTATTAGAGTTGTTTTGCCTACGGCAGAACAATCTCGTTGGGATGTAAAGGATGCGTAGGATCATGCATTGATTGTGTTGTCTGTGAAGTGCACCATTGTTCCTCACATCCTTTCAAAAAAAATTGCAAAACAGGCTTGGGATATTTTGGCTGGTCTTTATGCAAGTCGCAATGAGGCTAAAATTGCTTTACTGCTTAAAGAGCTGGAGTCAAAAATTATGCATGAGGAAGATGATATGGAAACTTTCCTCACTAGTGTCAAGGATATCAATGAGAAACTTATTTCTGCAGGTGAAGTCATTTCAGATAGTTCCCTTGTGCAGATTGTTTTTGATGCCTTACCAGATTCTTATAGACTTTTGCTAGTACTTGGAGACTTATGACCCAAGGAAATCTTGAAGTTGTCAAGTTTGATGCATTATGCACATTGCTGTTGCAAGAGTCACTTTCTAGAAAAAACAGGACTAGGCAGCATGTAGTTGAACAGGATTTTATTGCTTCTCAGAGAAAGGGTGGTAACAACAATACAACCACTTCTTATGGTTCTGCTGCGAGTGGAAAAAATTCTATTCCTAACGCTTTTGCTGACAACAATTCGTCTGGAAATTCTGGTGATAAGGGCAAAAAGAAAATGCGTTGCCATTATTGAAAAGCTAAAGATCACTTGATCAAGTCGTATCCTAAGTTGAAGGCCAAAGAGGCTAAGAAGAAAGAGGGTGGTTCCACTGCAAATGCTGGTTCCACTACAAATGCAGCCATTGTTGAGTCTTCTGTGAAAGGAGACTATGTTGCTAATGTTGATGCAGAATGGGCTTTTAGCGCAGAGTGCAAATACAATCCTGGTGTCCATGATGCATGCTTGTTAGTTGTTGTAGATTCACGTGTGTCGTATTTTAATAGTGGTGCTACAAAGCACATTACCTCACATCGTGAATTGTTCACCTCTCTTGAGTCTCTCTCATGGGAATTCAGTCACTTGTGCCAACAATGCCTCTTATCCGGTTCAGGGAGTTGAAAAGATTGTGCTTACTACTACTAATGGTGGTTCTTTCACACTTGTTGATGCACTTTATGTACCTGGGATCAAGAAGAATCTTTTGTCTGTATTTGCACTTGCTAGACTTGGAGTTGTAATCAAATTTGTGGATGACAGATGTACAGTTCATGATCTCAGTTTTGGTGATGAAATTGTTGCATCTGGGCTTTTGTGCCGTGGGATGTATAAGCTCACTTTGTATGACAAGTGTGGATAACATTTTTCAAATGCAGTTGCAGATTCAAGGGCTATTTCAGATGCAAAACTTTGGCATACACCTTTTGGTCATCTGAATTTTGCGAGTTTGCTGCGTTTGTAGAAATCTAATATGGTTGCTTCTTTGCCACCTCTCGAAGCACTTGTCAAACATGTTTGTGAAGGCTGTATTTTGGGTAAGATACAACGTTCTATGTTTCCAAAGGATGGTTTAGTTCGGGCCACGGGAAGGTTGCAGCTTGTGCATAGTGATGTTTGTGGGCCCATGCAAACTCCGTCCTTGGGAAATTACCTTTACTTCGTGACTTTCATTGATAATTACACCAGGCATGCATGGGTATTTCCACTTAAAGCGAAGTCCAAAGCTTTTATGTGCTTCAAACAATTTCTGGCTATGGCTGAAAATGTCTGAAAATGTACTATGGGCACCCTCTGTACTGATCGAGGGGGGGGAGTATATGTCTCATGAATTCAATGCATTTTTGGCTATTCGTGGGATAAACACCAATGTACAATGCCTTATACACCTCATCAAAATGGTGTTGCTGAGAGGAAAAACAGGTCACTTACGGAAATGGCACGATGTATGGTCAAAAGTCAAGCTTTGCCGCATTCTTTTTGGCTTGAGGCCATCATGTGTGCCACTTATGTACTAAACAGGTGTCCTACAAAAGCTTTGCACTCTATTACTCCATATGAAACATGGCATGATAGAAAGCCTTCTATTGAGCACATGCGTGTTTTTGGCTGTTTGGCATATGCTTTGGTGCCACAAACACAGTGCAAAAAATTGGATGATAAGGCTGTCAAATGTATTTTTGTTGGTTATAGTGCTGAAAGCAAAGGTTATAGGTTGTATCATCCACAAACAAAATGTATTTTGGTTTCAGGGGATGTAGTGTTTTTGGAAGATTCTGTTCAACCCTTGCTGTCATGTACTAGAGACAATAATGTAAGCTCACAGGACATTTATGACACTTTGTTGCCTCTTTTTCAGTGGTAGAAATACGAATGTAAGTTCCAATGAGGCAAATGTACAGCCTATAGGGGTTTCTGAAAATGTTACATATCAGCCTATTACTGATGCAGATGTACATGATGTACTTGATGAGGAAAGGGCTCAAAATGAGCAGGCTAGAGGTATGCCAAAATGGCTGGTGCACACTTTGCGTGACAGTAAATTGGATGCACCTTTGTCTAGTTGTACTCGTTTAGGCTCTCACCATGCATCTTATGCATCAGATTGTTATGCTTTGGCCGTGTCTAGCTTACATGATGTTGAGGAGCCTCTGTCTCTTAATGAAGCACAGAATTTAGAAAATTGGCTGGCTGCCATGCAATCAGAATATGATGCACTTATAGAAAATGACACATGGAATTTATGTGATTTGCCTCATGGCAAAAAGGCCATTGGTACGAAGTGGGTTTACAAGCTGAAACGTAAGCCGGATGGTGAGATCGATCGCCATAAGGCTCGACTTGTTGCAAAAGGTTATGCACATCAAAAAGGCATAGATTATGAAGAGACTTTTGCTCCCACTTGTCGTATGACTACTGTGCATTTTCTATGTGCATTGGCAGCTCATTTTGGTTGGGATGTACATCAATCAGACATTGTTATTTCTTTCTTGAATGGTGACATATTTGAGGAAGTTTATGTAACGTAGCCTCGCGATTTTTTCATAAAAGGACAAGAGGACAAAGTGTGCAGATGTAAGAAGGCTTTGTATGGGTCAAAGTAATCTCCTCGTGCTTGGTATGAGAAAGCTGACACTCATATGGTCTAAGAAGGGTTGAAAGAAGGGTTGAAAGAAGGGTTGAAGGGTTGATGAGCTCTAAGAAGGGTTGAAATTATTCAAAGCTAAGGCGATAAACAGAAATCTCTAGAACTTCATTTTCTGGATCCAAAAGAGCAACCACGTCCCAAGTGATAAATTGCACTTGCTCTACAATTCCCAACGCACAAGCGGTTTGTATAAAAACTAGATCTTCATGCTCGTCGAAGGCTGTGAGAAAGTAGCAATTGACTAGGAGCTCCTTTCCTTCGAGTTCCACACAGTCGGAGTGAGGCAACCTTCTCACAATTTCATAAAGAACATCCTCATCAAGTCCAATCAAGTTTGCAAGATTTAAAGACTCCACTTGCGCTACAAAATTCCTGGACATAAACTCCTTAGGATTATGGTTAAATCATTCAAAAGCATAAAGAGATTTACAATGTCTCTATGAACAAAGTGTCATAGAAAGTAGAGAAGGATGAGAATTTATACAAATTTGCAATCTTCTCTATGCTCTCTTTATTAAGACAAGCTCTAAATAGCTCCCTATCTCCTTTGTTGAAAGCGAAAGGAAGACTATTAATAAGACGCAAATGAGGGAAAAATTCACCAAATGTGAGTCTATGAAGCGTGAACTCTGGCCGCAAGTTTCCTGAAGAGTCTTCCTCAATGGTGAAATGCACTCGCCAAACGCCAAATTTCACTCTATTTACCAATCTTAGGGCACACACTAGTTGGATGAATGCGCGGTCTTCCTTAGTGCCCAACAACAAGAGGAAAATGGAATCCACGCGTAGGACCTTCCGTCTTAACTTCACCACCCTCTTGTTATGAGGGAGACGCCTTACTACTTGGTCCTGCAACTCAATTGGTAATAGAGCTAGATCTCTAAGGATTGAACTTTCACTGCACACACATTCCCAGTTAGAACAAATGATCGTTTTTTTGTTTCTTGTAACAACTTGGACAAAGAAAAAACAAACATACACACTATTTTGCCGGGCTGCACTTCATTTTAAAATAAAATGAACACATGTACATCAAAAGAAGTGTGGTAGTTGATGAGAGGTAGAATGACAGGGTTTGGTGATGCAAGAATTTCTCCTGCTCTTTGGGCACCAAACATGAACACCATTCGTTGTTGAAAATGGATCTTTCTACTAATTGCAACGTTTATTCTAATGTGTGGAGTAAAATGAAAGGGAAAAACCTCTATTCCTGGGCCATTATCCATGGCCTATGCATGTCCTAATGCTTAAAACAAAACAAAAATATAGACGTCCAAACTAAGGTCGTACCTAATGAGAGGCAAAATAAAAGGATTTACTGAAGCGTTTACCACGGCCAACCTAAGAGGACCTAAAATTCTACGAATGACACGTTGAAATTGCAACTTAGTACTAACAATTATGTGTACCTTTTGCCTTGCAATGGGAATGAAGGGATCATACAAATTCTCGTGATTCATGCAAGCTACTTGATTATGCTAAAGGTTGAGCCTTCACAAAACATACACAAGCCGTTCCTCAGTGGGGGCACCAATTTGAGGCGGTCCGGGGCGGGCAACAAGAAGAGTGGCCTCTAGACACCCTTCAAGGCTCCCGTGCTGCTCAATGGGGCTGGGGCACAACACAACACAAACCAAAACAACAAACCCACAGCCAAATCCCAACTACACAAGGGGCACCACCTAGTTTAAGAGCGAACTAGGACGCAAAAGAGGAGAATCGTTAGAGCAACCCACAAACAAACAAGGAATTTACACTAACCCTAACACCAATGGAACACTCTTACACACTAAAACACGATAGAGAGAGAGAGATAGTGCTCGGGCTGCTTTGAAACGTATCGGCAATGATCAAGCAAACACAATTATATATGTAAGAAAGAGAGAGAAAGGGGGAGGGGGTGCTTGTTGCATTAATACCTTCTTACAAATCTGTCATGACAAATCAAAGTGAAATTAGTATCTGTTCAACATAGCTTGCGTAAATTTCACCACAACACATCACAAGAAAAGCCACCCCAATCACTGTCTTAAAGCCAGGGGAGTCCTCTCCACCCTGTCGCCCTCTTACAGTATGTGGGATTTATGGCTAGGTTGATGACAACACCAGAGAACAAGCTATCAAGAACTTAACAAAAAACACCAAGACACTTACGCATCATTGTTGTCCATTACTTCACGTTGGAAGGGAGACAAAATATCCAAGCTTAGTCCAAATCCACCCTCCTTGATTCAGCAAATGTTGGGCTTACACTAGTAGGAGAAATGATAGATTTCCTACTCTCAATTGAATGATCACTCTCTCTCTTACAATGGCATAGAGTTCCCTTGCTAATCCCCTATTACAACACATGCACATGCATAAGACAATGAGCTTCCACTCAAGAGCTCCTTCTAGAGAGGTTGAGCTTGGCTTCTCAAGCTATAGCATAGTGCTCTTGCTTATGGCTCCCCTCTTTTGTGCTAGCTACACCCTCCTTTTATAGCAATTTTGAAGGCTAGGGTTACTCCTCTAACCATGGTTGGGTTAGATTTTCAGCAATTTATCTAATTTCTTTTGCTTGGAATTATCAAGAAGTTGGTGGGGAAAGAGAGAGGAGAGAAATGGAGGTGATAGGACTTTTCATAGTGGGTTAGTGTTAGTAGAGTTAGTATTAATTTACAAATGGAATTGGATAATTACAATGGGAGTATCCATGTAGGATACAAATAAGGAAGAAAAAACCTCTTAAGAGGTAAGAAAAGGTGGCTTTCTTACAAGGTTGATGCTCCAAGTGTCTTGAGCAGGGCCGATTTTGATGCTTGTTGACGGTCCACTAGCTTTGACGGTACATTTCTTCTCCACTCTTGACCTTCCTTGAGAGACAAGGTAATTGAAGCTGAGTAATCAACCACCATGATGCTGTCTTTTAAGAGAAGAGGATGAATTTTGTGGTTTTTTTGATAGATATGGGTAAATTGGAGGAGGAAAAATGAGACTAGGTGGTCAATTTTGGAATGGAATTGTGTGTGGGAGGTATGAGTTCACCATGGTTTCTCTTATTCTTCAAGGTTGAGGAGAAGGTGAGTAGGGTGCAGAGAGGAGGGGTGAGAGAGGTGGGGATGATGAGTGGAGAAAAGTGTGTGAAAGAGGAAAATGATAAAGTGGAAGAGAGAGTGTGGCTGCATAACATGGGAAAATTGGGGTCCACTAAAAAAATCATAGCTCACAGCTCGTAGCTCAAAAAAATATGAAAAAATTTGAGGCAAAAGTTCAGCCCACGAGCTACAAGTTTTGTTTGTATCACCTTTTCAAATTCGGAGAGCAAGTGAACTTTAAAAATTCAGCAAAACCGACCGTTTGTTTCCACTGCAAGGTCCTTGTGGGGTCCTTCTTTGGATGATTCTTTTGAATACCTCCAAGAGTGAGCCCTCCATAGTGCATGTATGCATGCCACCTACCCTTGACCTTATTTGGTAGGTCTATAATTGAAGATATTGTTGAGATTAGGATATAAGTGAATAGTACAACTAAGAAAATCAAATATTGAGGGGTCTAAAAAATATGTACATGTCAAATATAAATAATATAAGTGGAAAAAATATAAAGGGGTCAAAAGAAATCTCTCTCATTATGAGGCTACCATAAATATTTTTGGTGTTCTAATTTTTTAGAAAAAAACAAAATAGATGTAGGAAGGGAAAAATCAAAATAGTGAAAAAATATACACATAAATAAAACTAGTTTTTTTGGATTTTTGTTGGGGTGGAGTTACACCAAATATAAGAGAAGCTTACATGAAAATATTTCTATATGGAATAAAGAGTATGAAAAATGGTAAGAAAAAATTGTGGTAATGGTGAGGCAATGTACAGAGCATAAATAACACACCTAGGTAGAAATATTTAAATAAATACCAAAATAATTATGAAAAAATCTTTTATTTAGGCCCTATATACAAAGAAATATTTACATATGCATGGGCCATAATATACTTATATTTTTTTATTGTTTTTATTTATTTTTATTTTTTTGGCTCAACTAGCCCAATGACTAGCTAATTAAGGGTTTTTGAAGAAGATATGGGAAAAGTCCCGTGGCTCACGCACGCCTATGTACAGTGAAATGGTAGGGATAGCCACAGTGTTTGGGTGATTTTGGTAGGGTGAGGTAACTCATTGTGGCAATTACAAAGAGCCGAAAAATGGCTATCAATATATATATGTATAGTAAAGGGATAAAGAGAAAAATAACCACTAGATCACCCTCACTTTCTGTTGTGACCATCCCTCCCCCTCTATTTCAGTTGAGTTTCAATGTTTAGTTCTTTATACTTTTGGTACTCAGACATTGTATCGGATTCATTGATTGTAGCTTTATGGTCTCATAGGTCATCATGGTCTTTTGAAGACGTTAATATAACATTTCATCTCTCTCTCTCTCTCTCTCTCTCTCTCTCTCTCTCTCTCTCTCTCTCTCTCTCTCTCCACTTTCCGTGCAGTGTCGTGTCAATAACCCAATGCATGAGTTTGCGCATTCGTTTGAGCAACCACTTATTAATCTATCGTAACCCATCACTACAAGAGGGTCACTTAAATCCTGGGGCCACATTACCAGAGTCACTGGCGGGCATTGGTATATGTGTGTGTATGCATGGAGGGAGATAAAGTTGAAAAAAATTTCATTTTCAAATTTTCGATGCCTGTTCTGGGACGTGTTCCGACGTCAACGCGCATGCACTTTCCGACGCTTGCTTTGACGTCTATTCCAACACCTAAGCCGACTTCTGTATCGACGACACCTACAAAAAACAAAACTGTGGATTTCTCTGTGCATTTCTCTTCTTCTTGTGCGTTTTCTCAAGCTCTCTTCTTCCTTATCTCTCACAAATCTGGTGCAAAACAAGCTGTCGGAAGTGCTAATCTTGCTTGTGGGTTAGCCCATAGCACTAAGATGAGATTGTTTTCATGTTTACTTGTAGATTTAGGGTTTAGCATTTAATTTTGTGTTTGTGTGTGCATTTTTGCAGGTTCCAGGACTTTTAGAACAATTTCATTGCTCAAATAGGACGAATGTGAGTGCTCAAACCTTTAAATGCATATTAAATTTATTTAAATTAATTTATATATTAATAAAAGAAATTTCATGATTTAAACTTTGAATGCTTTAAACTTTCAATTCTTTAAAAGAAATTATGGTTTGTTATGTGAAATTTCATTTTAAATCATGAATTTTTTTTGTTTTGGTTTATAAAAAAATCTTGTTTTGAAGAAATTTTGTTTTGAATTATGTCGTTTTTTAAATTATGCAATTGATAGGGTTTATGTTTTAGGTTAAGTTTAGGTTATAAGTTAAATTAGATTAGGTTAGGTTAGGTTATCTTATACGTTAGGTTACGTTAAGTAAGTAAGTTAGGTTATACGTTAGGTTATGTTAGGTTAGGTTACGTTAGGTTACGTTAGGTTAGGTTATCTTATACGTTAGGTTAGAGTAAGTTAAGCTACATTAGGTTAGGTTAAATTAGGTTAGGTTAGGTTAAGTACGTTAAGTTAGGTTTTCTTATACGTTAGGTTAGGTTCAATTAATCTACGTTAGGTTAAGCTAAGTTAGGTTAGGTTAGGTTAGGTTAAGCTACATTAGGTTAGGTTAGGTTAATCTACGTTCGACTACGGCAAGCCATAGAGCTTACCCACAGTGCATATTGAAAACAACACAATGGCAATCCGTTTGTCAATACGGCAAGCCATAAAGCTTCCTCACAATGCATATGTATTGTGGACAAGCTCTAAGGATTTCCGTATTGCCAACAACTCGCCATTGTGTCATTTATATATCCACTGGCAGTTTTCAAGTCCTAAAATAGCTAAGTGACCTTGAAAATAACACCATGGCGAGCCGTTTGGCAATACGGAAAGCCATAGAGCTTGCTCATAATGCATATGCATTGTGGGCAAACATTATGGCTCGACGTATTGCCAAATGACTCGCCATTGTGTTTTCTATATCTCTGCAAGCGGTTTTCAAATTTTAAAATAGCTAAGCGGCCCTAAAAACAACACAATGGCAAGCCTTTTGGCAATACGGCAAGCCATAGATCTTGCTTAAAATGTATATGCATTGTGGGAAAGCTTTATGGCTTGCCGTATTGCCAAACGGCTTGCCATGGTGTTGTTTATATGTTTGCGAGCGATTTTCAAGCACTAAAATTGCCTCATGTCCCTAGAAACAACACAATGGCAATCCGTTTGGCAATAAGCCGAGCCGTAAAGCTTGCCCACAAGTCATATGCATTGAGGGAAATCTCTATGGCTTTTTGTATTGCCAACAACTTGCCATTGTGTTGTTTTTATGTCCGCAAACGGTTTTGAAGCCCTAAAATAGCTAAGAAGCCCTAAAAACAACACAATGGCAAGCTTTTTGGCAATATGACAAGCCATAGAGTTTTCCCACAATGCATATGCATTGTGTGCAAGCTCTATGGTTTGCCCTATTGCCAAAAGGCTAGCCATCGTGTTGTCTTTCAAGCTTTAAAATTGCCTCGCAGCCCTAAAAACAACACAATGGAGATCCGTTTGGCAAAACGGAAAGCCATAGAGCTTGCCCACAATGCATATGCATTGTGGGAAAGCTCTATGGCTTGCCATATTGCCAACAGCTGGCCATTCTGTTGTCTATATGTTTGTGAGCGATTTTCAAGCGCTAAAATTGTCGCTAAAATTGCCGCGTGTCCCTAAAAACAACACAATGGCGATCCGTTTGGCAATACGGCAAGCCATAAAGCTTGCCCACAAGGCATATGCATTGTGGGCGATGTATGGATTGCCATATTGCCAACGGCTCGCCATTGTGTTGTCTATATGTCTGCGAGCGGTTTTCAGGCCATAAAATAGCTTCGCAACCCTAAAAACGACACAATGGTGAGCCGTTTGCCAAATTGGCAAGCCATAGAGCTTGCTGAAATCACATATGCATTGTGGGCAAGCTGTATGGCTTGCCGGTTATAGGTTAGTGAGATTATAGGTTAGGTTAGGTTAGGTTTAGGTTATAGGTTAGGTCAGAGCTAGCAAAAATTAATAGTAGAAAAAATGCAAACGGACTTCGAAGATGACTCGTGTACTTCTAAAAACGCAAACGGACTTTGGTTAGGTTAGGTTATAAGTTAGGTTTAGGTTATAAGTTAAGTTAGGTTTAGGTTTTAGGTTAGGTTAGATTTTATGTTAGATTATATTATAGGTTAGGTTAGAGCTAGCATCAAATCAATAGTAGAAAAAATGCAATCGGACTTCAAAAGTGCACACAGACTGAAAGAATCTTAATATATAGTCATTGAACAATAAAGACGAGATTATTACCCTGTGGTCCTAATCTCCATGCACCTCTAGACCGAGGTGTGTGGGGATCGGGTCTGGCTAGAGAATGTGAGGTTGTTAGAGCTAGTAGAAAATAGTTGCAAAAATGCAATCGGACATCAAAAGTACACAGAGACTTCAAGAACTTTAATATATAGTCATTGACCAATAAAGACGAGATTATTACCTTGTGGTCCTAATCTCCGTGTACCTCTAGACCAAGGTGTGCGAGGATCGGGCCTAGCTAGAGAATGTGAGGTTGTTAAAGCTTATAGTTATAATAACTAGAGTGTTTTAAATACTTGTTACATCATTGGTAGATATATAAAGTATGGACGATAGGATGGCGTGTGCTTGTGCGCATTGTAAGCATCAGATCTTTCGAAAATGAAAAATTTGCGACCAAGACATACGTAATCACGGTCTCTTTCCGATAGAGCAAGTACAAGACCTACATTATCGATCTCATGGTCTAGAGATTGAAGGTCAAAGTCCGCAAGAAGATATTGCTCCAACTTCATCCCAGAGAAGATGATTTTCAAACGAGCAGCCATCGATTGAGTCCTCCCAACCAATACCTGAAGCGTCATTTCAAGAAGTAGAGATGGAGCAGATGTTGGACGCGTTCTTCGACATGGATTCCAACATAAAAGGCGAAAACATTGAATGCAGTACTGTGGACCAACCTCAGTCATCCCGTTCATATCGACGGCATAATAGAAATGATGAGGAGGGTGAGATTATGCAAAGTCTTGCACGCATGCCGCTCTACACTGGTGCAAAAATCTCAGTTCTCCGTACCGCATTGGCAATGCTTAATTTGCAATCTGTCTATGGTTGGTCTGACGCCTCAGTCACAGAGCTTTTCAGATAAACATATTTGTAATAACTGTGGTAAAGTGCAAATTACAGTTCATATGAAGTGATCAAAGGGCTGACTTGTTCATGTAACTTCAGGTTGCTGAATGAGCAAATATTGCCAGAAGGGAATTACATGCTCCCTACCCGTCCAACCGCTAAAAAGCTTCTTACTAATTTGGGCTTGGATTATCAAAAAATACATGCATGTCCTAATGATTGTATACTTTTTTGCAATGAGTATGCAAACCTGGAACAATGTCCCAATTGTGGATCAAACAGTTACAGGGAGGACACACATGGAAAATTTATCCTAGCAAAGGTCCCCGGGCCGGTCACTTTTTAGAATGTGTATGCTATCACGTGAGTTAACCGGAGAGGATTATTAAAAGATAAAAATGTATCAAAATGTATACATACAGAGGGGGGTGGGGGTTTTTTAAATAGGCACGTAGTGTAAATATAGTATGTATATTGAGGTATTATTAATAACCTCTTGAACGCACATGATATAGGAAGCTTTTGATAAGTGACCGCCCCGGGCAAAGGTCCTTCGACACTTTCCTATCATTCCAAGAATAAAGAGCATGTTCAGGTGCAAGTCCATAGCCACTTTGATGACATGGCACTCAAATACTAGATCAATAGATGATGTTATGCGGGTACCTGCTGACTCTCGTGCATGGAAGCACATAGAGAAAAGTTGGCCTACATTTAAGAACGAGCCTCGATGTATCCGCTTTGGTCTGAAAATGGACTGAGTAAACCCATTCGGATTACAGAGTTCGTCATGGAGCATGTGGACTATTTGTCTGGTTAATTATAATCTTCCACCATGGCTCGCTATCAAGAAGGGCCATCTGTTGTTGTCATTGATCGTCCCAAGAAAGTACAAAGCAAAGAACATGGACATCTATCTGGCACCACTTATAGAATAGCTTCAAATCTTGTGGACAGGAATCGATGTGGTTGATATGTCCCAACCAATCGGACGACAGAATGTACATATGCAAGGCATTCTCATGTGGACCATGCACGATTGGCCACGGTTTGATGAGTGCTCAGGTAAGTGCCTTTAAAACCCTCACATGCATGTGATTCTTGGCTATGTCAACGCTCTTAAATATTAATATGTGATGTTTTAGGCTTGAGTTACTCGGGAAATCATGCATTTCCAAAATGTGGTCCTCGACTTGGCTTCCACCGCTCTGAGCATTTGAGCAAGACAGTTTAAAAGGAGCATGATAGATTTTTGCCTGAAGGACATGAGCTACATGGACCAAACATATGCAAACATGATATGCATCCACTTAAAGCGAGCGATTGGAAAATTATGTGGCTGGAGAGGGGAGATTGGATGCCATCTGGAATGAAAAGACTTTCTATTTTCCATGATCTCTCGTATTGGAGTGACCTACTAATTAATCATTTGCTTGACCCAATGCACATCTTCAAGAATGTGGGGGAGATCATCTGGAAGACCATCACTGGAGAAAGGGAGAGCAAGGCCCAAAGAGATGACCTGTAGGCTGAGGGTTGAATGCCAGATATGTGGCTCGACTTAAACCCAATGAAAAGTGGTCTATACAAAAAGGTCCATGGGTTCTGAGTCCCGCAGAAGAGCAACAAGTGAAGAAAACTATATCTTCATTCAAGACTCCCACAGGGTGCATGCGATGTTTAAAAACGGCTTTTACGAGAGATGACAATCTTAGTGGTCTTATGTCCCAGTATTGGCACAAATTTTTACACTTCATCTTGCCAATTTCCATAAAGGGTTGTTTGATAGATGACATTAGAATAACAATCTACAAAATCAGTGAGTTGGTACGCTGGATCAGTTCAAAAGAGATAAGAGAAGACAGCATCGATGCAGCACACTTGAATGCTATTGAAGCAGTGTGCATGGTGGAGAAGTACTTTCCAACAAACATTCTTACCATCCAAATGCATGTACTTGTGCATGTGGTTGATGAAGTTGCAGTTCCTAGGGTGGTCCATAGCAGGTGGATGTTCTTGGAGAGATTTATGAAGACTTTAAAGGGGTTTGGTCGTCAAAGGGCTCGCCCCAAGGGTAGCATGGCCGAAGGATGGCTTGTACAAGAGTCTCTTGTCCTCATCATTGAATTTTTTGTCAATTAATCTAGAGATGCCCCGAATGTAGACTACTGAGGTCAATGTCAAGGTGACAGGGGACGAGCCGCAGGGACAAGGCATCGTTAGGAAGATGGACACCACAATGCGAGAAAAGGTTATGAGATTTTGCCTTCTCAACTCAGACATCATGCAAAAGTGGCTAGCTAGAGAGGTACAAAGAGGGAAAGCAATAACGTTTGACATATCGCCTTCAATTGAAGCGCAACCGTGCAACTAAAAACCTTTCTTTTCCAGACCATCTTCAGAAATTTCATGACTTTTCAACTGGGCGGTGGTTAGATGCGACACTCTCAGAGGGGAAGAGGAGTGGAGTGTTGATTACTTAAGAGGAAGAGGAAGAGAACTAATTGGCATGTACATTTCACAACTTCCTTTTCGAGCTGTACATGAAAATTAGTTTTCTTTAATAACTTTTTGTTTGTTTCAATTTTGTGGCTATAGTATCACAAATATGGAGCTTTGTGGTCGCATGGGAAGCACTTCAGAGTGCAACGGAACGAAGAACAAAGGGTTACTTTCTACAGTGGTGTTAGGGCAAGCTTTGTCCAAGAAAGTAGGAGTAGTGCTAGGGATGAGAATACATAGACTGGCCAGCTTGAATACTTTGGTTACATTCAAGACATCTTGAAGATTACCTTTAGAAAGTTTGATATGTTTATCTTTGATGTCAAGTGGTTCAAAGTTAATACCAGCGGCCCTAATGAAACTATGCACAAAGATAAGAGTGGATTGGTTCAAGTGAACTCTAGGCGGGTGTGGATAGATGTGCGGGATACATTCGTACTTCCGCATCATGTGAACAAGTTGTGTTCATACATGATCCACTATGGACATAAGATGATGAGAATGATCTGTCTAAATCCTGCTAGCTCTATATCGTTCAAAGCAAGCAAGTGTGTGAAGGATTGGATGTTGAGCTCAAAGAGGTGATTCATGAACAAAGCACAGGACCGACTCCAACTTTAAGTTTAGATTTTGAGGTGGATGTCAGCATTGAGCAATTGCTTGAACCTAGAGATGAGGTGTCAAATAGTGAAGCTGATGTGGAGAGCGATGAAGAAGTAGAGTTTGACGACGAAGATGCAGAAGTATAGATTGAGATGGACATCTTTGGTGCATCAGATCTCATAGAGGATGAGAGATTAACTAATGACTTTTTCTAGGAAACCTTTTTCCTGGCTCTTTTTATTAGTTTATAATACACTTTAGATTTTGGTCATTTATGTAGCAATTTCATTGATTTGTTTCATTTGTGTAGCAGTTTCATTGATTTGTTGTTTGTATTGATTAAGCATTTTTTACATAAACTAACGTATTTTGTGAGGCCTGACTATGGATGACTTAAATCCATTTGGTCAAAGATCAACATCTTACAGTGTATGGCCCGTTGTTATCGTCAACTAAAACATTCCCCCGTGGTTGACTACCAAGAAGGGACACCTGTGGCTAAGAGCTTGATTGTGCCGGGGCGGTATAAAGTGAAGAATATAGGTGTGTATCTTCGTCCACTATTGGAAGTGCTATAACAATTGTGGATTGGCATAGAAGTGGTGGATATGAGCCGACACACAAGTCGATGGAATGCTTTGATCAAAGGCATTCTAATGTTGACCATGCATGACTATCCCAGACTAAGAGAATTCTTAGGTGATTTACACGCAAATGTGTTTACCTGAAAAGCTTTGTGACTGAGGCGTCAGACCAATCATAGACAAATTGCAAATTAAGCATTGACAACGCAGTACAGAGAACTGAGATTTTTGCACCATTGTAAAGCGGCATGCGTGTAAGACTTTGCATCATCTCGCCTTCTTCATCGTTGCTATCATGCTGTCGATATGAACAGGATGGCTGAGGTTGGTCCACAGTACTGAGTTCAATGTTGTCGCCTTCTATGTTGGAATCCATGTCAAAGAAGGCATCCAACATCTGCTCCATCTCTACTTCTTGAAATTCCGCATCAGGTATTAGTTGGGAGAACTCAGTTGTTGATGGCTGCTTGTTGAAAATCGTCTTCTCTGGGATGAAGTTGGAGCAATATCTACTTGCGGAATTTGACCTTCAATCTCTAGACCATGAGATCGATAATGCAGGTCTTGTAGTTGCTCTATCAGAAAGAAACTGTGATTGCGTATGTGCTGGTCGCGAATTTTTTGTTTTTGAAATATCCGATGCTTGCAATTTACACAAGGACACGCCATCCTAACGTCCATATTTTATCTATCAATGAAAATACATGAAAACCTCACATTCTCTAGCCAGGCCCGATCCTCACACACCTCAGTCTAGAGGTGCACGGAGATTAGTACTGAGGCGGTCCGGGGCGGGCAACAAGAAGAGTGGCCTCTAGACACCCTTCAAGGTTCCCGTGCTGCTCAATGGGGCTGGGGCACAACACAACACAAACCAAAACAACAAACCCACAGCCAAATCCCAACTACACAAGGGGCACCACCTAGTTTAAGAGCGAACTAGGACGCAAAAGAGGAGAATCGTTAGAGCAACCCACAAACAAGCAAGGAATTTACACTAACCCTAACACCAATGGAATACTCTCACACCCTAAAACACGAGAAAGAGAGAGAGAGAGAGAGAGAGAGAGAGAGAGACAGAGAGAGACAGAGAGAGAGAGAGAGAGAGAGAGAGAGAGAGAGAGAGAGAGATAGTGCTCGGGCTGCTTTGAAACGTATCGGCAATGATCAAGCAAACACAACTATATATTTAAGAAAGAGAGAGAAAGGGGGAGGGGGTGCTTGTTGCATTAATATCTTCTTACAAATCTGTCATGACAAATCAAAGTGAAATTAGTATTTGTTCAACATAGCTTGAGTAAATTTCACCACAACACATCACAAGAAAAGCCACCCCAATCACTGTCTTAAAGCCAGGGGAGTCCTCTCCACCCTGTCGCCCTGTTACAGTATGTGGGATTTATGGCTAGGTTGATGACAACACCAGAGAACAAGATATCAAGAACTTAACAAAAAACACCAAGACACTTACGCATCATTGTTGTCCATTACTTCACGTTGGAAGGGAGACAAAATATCCAAGCTTAGTCCAAATCCACCCTCCTTGATTCAGCAAATGTTGGGCTTACACTAGTAGGAGAAATGATAGATTTCCTACTCTCAATTGAATGATCACTCTCTCTCTTACAATGGCATAGAGTTCCCTTGCTAATCCCCTATTACAACACACGCACATGCATAAGACAATGAGCTTCCACTCAAGAGCTCCTTCTAGAGAGGTTGAGCTTGGCTTCTCAAGCTATAGCATAGTGCTCTTGCTTATGGCTCCCCCTTTGTGCTAGCTACACCCTCCTTTTATAGCAATTTTGAAGGCTAGGGTTACTCCTCTAACCATGGTTGGGTTAGATTTTCAGCAATTTATCTAATTTCTTTTGCTTGGAATTATCAAGAAGTTGGTGAGGAAAGAGAGAGGAGAGAAATGGAGGTGATAGGACTTTTCATAGTGGGTTAGTGTTAGTAGAGTTAGTATTAATTTACAAATGGAATTGGATATTTACAATGGGAGTATCCATATAGGATACAAATAAGGAAGAAAAAAACTCTGAAGAGGTAAGAAAAGGTGGCTTTCTTACAAGGTTGATGCTCCAAGTGTCTTGAGTAGGGCCGATTTTGACGCTTGTTGACGGTCCACTAGCTTTGACGGTACATTTCTTCTCCACTCTTGACCTTCCTTGAGAGACAAGGTAATTGAAGCTGAGTAATCAACCACCATGATGCTGTCTTTTAAGAGAAGAGGATGAATTTTGTGGTTTTTTATAGAATTGTGTGTGGGAGGTATGAGTTCACCATGGTTTCTCTTATTCTTCAAGGTTGAGGAGAAGGTGAGTAGTGTGCAGAGAGGAGTGGTGAGAAAGATGGGGATGATGAGTGGAGAAGTGTGTGTGAAAGAGGAAAATGATAAAGTGGAAGAGAGAGTGTGGCTGCATAGCATGGGAAAACTGGGGTCCACTAAAAAAATCATAGCTCATAGCTCGTAGCTCAAAAAAATATGAAAAAATTTGAGGCAAAAGTTCAGCCCACGAGCTACAACTTTTGTTTGTATCACCTTTTCAAATTCGGAGAGCAAGTGAACTTTAAAAATTCAGCAAAACTGACCGTTTTTTTCCACTGCACAAGGTCTTTGTGGGGTCCTACTTTGGATGATTCTTTTGAATACCTCCAAGAGTGAGCCCTCCATAGTGCATGTATGCATGCCACCTACCCTTGACCTTATTTGGTAGGTCTATAATTGAAGATGTTGTTGAGATTAGGATATAAGTGAATAGTACAACTAAGAAAATCAAATATTGAGGGGTCTAAAAAATATGTACATGTCAAATAATATAGGTGGAAAAATATAAAGGGGTCAAAATAAATCTCTCTCATTATAAGTCTACCATAAAAAGATGAATATTTTTGGTGGTCTAATTTATGAGAGTAATAGAGAATATATGTAGGAAGAAAAAAATCACAATAGTGAAAAAAATATACACATAAATAGAACTAGTTTTTTTGGATTTTTGTTGGGATGGAGTTACACAAAATATAAGAGAAGCTTACATGAAAATATTTCTATATGGAATAAAGAGTATGAAAAATGGTAAGAAAAAATTGTGGTAATGGTGAGGCAATGTACAGAGCATAAATAACACACACCTAGGTAGAAATATTTAAATAAATACCAAAATAATTATGAAAAAATCTTTTATTTAGGCCCTATATACAAAGAAATATTTACATATGCATGGGCCATAATATACTTATATTTTTTATTTTTATTTTTTATTTTTATTTTTTTGGCTCAACTAGCCCAATGACTAGCTAATTGAGGGTTTTTGAAGAAGATATGGGAAAAGTCCCGTGACTCACGCACGCCTATGTACAGTGAAATGGTAGGGATAGCCACAGTGTTTGGGTGATTTTGGTAGGGTGAGGTAACTCATTGTGGCAATTACAAAGAGCCGAAAAACGGCTATCAGTACCACAGTGTAATAATCTCGTCTTTACTGGTCAATGACTATATATTAAAGTTCTTGAAGTTTGTGTGCACTTTTGAAGTCCGATTGCGTTGATGACATGGCACTCAAATACTAGATCGACAGAAGCTGATGTGATGCGGGTACTTGTTGACTCTCGTGCATGGAAGCACATAGAGGAAAATTGGCCTACATTTAAGAACAAGCCTTGATGTATTTGCTTTGGTCTGGCAATGGACAGAGTAAACCCATTCGGATTACGGAGTTCGTCATGGAGCATGTGGCCTACTTGTCTGGTTAATTATAATCTTCCACCATGTCTTGCTATCAAGAAGGGCCATCTGTTGTTGTCATTGATCGTCCCAGGAAAGTAGAAAGCAAAGAACATGGACGTCTATCTTGCACACTTATAGAAGAGCCCCAAATCTTGAGGACAGGAATCGATGTGGTTGATATGTCCCAACCAATCGGACGATGGAATGTACATGTGCAAGGCATTCTCATGTGGACTATGCACGATTGGCCAGGCTTCGGTGAGTGCTCAGGTAAGTGCCTTTAAAACCCTCACACACATGTGATTCATGGCTATGCCAACGCTTTTATATTTAATTTTGTGATGTTTCAGGCTTGAGTTACTTGGGCAATCATGCATGTCCAAAATGTGGTCCTCGACTTGGCTTCCACTACTCTGAGCATTTGAGCAAGACAGTTTACGAGGAGCATGGTAGATTTTTTCCTGAAGGACATGAGCTATGTGGACCAAACATGTGCAAATATGACATGCATCCACTGAAAGCGAACGATTGGAAAAACATGTGGATGGAGACGGGATATTGGATGCAGTATCACCAATATGGAGCTTTGTGGCTGCAATATCACAAATATGGAGCTTTGTGGTCGCATGGGAAACACTTCAGAGTGCAACGGATCGACGAACAAAGGGTTACTTTCGACAGTGGTGTTAGGGCAAGCTTTGTCCAAGAAAGTAGGAGTAGTTCCAGGGATGAGAATATAGAGACTAGCTAGCTTGAATACTTTGGCTACATCCAAGACATCTTGAAGATTACCTGTAGAAAGTTTGATATGTTTATCTTTGATTTCAAGTGGTTCAAAGTAATTACCAGCAGCCCTAATGCAACTGTGCATAAAGATAAGAGTGGATTGATTCAAGTGAACTCTAGGCGTTGAGGCGGTCCGGGGCGGGCAACAAGAAGAGTGGCCTCTAGACACCCTTCAAGGCTCCCGTGCTGCTCAATGGGGCTGGGGCACAACACAACACAAACCAAAACAACAAACCCACAGCCAAATCCCAACTACACAAGGGGCACCACCTAGTTTAAGAGCGAACTAGGACGCAAAAGAGGAGAATCGTTAGAGCAACCCACAAACAAACAAGGAATTTACACTAACCCTAACACCAATGGAACACTCTTACACACTAAAACACGATAGAGAGAGAGAGATAGTGCTCGGGCTGCTTTGAAACGTATCGGCAATGATCAAGCAAACACAATTATATATGTAAGAAAGAGAGAGAAAGGGGGAGGGGGTGCTTGTTGCATTAATACCTTCTTACAAATCTGTCATGACAAATCAAAGTGAAATTAGTATCTGTTCAACATAGCTTGCGTAAATTTCACCACAACACATCACAAGAAAAGCCACCCCAATCACTGTCTTAAAGCCAGGGGAGTCCTCTCCACCCTGTCGCCCTCTTACAGTATGTGGGATTTATGGCTAGGTTGATGACAACACCAGAGAACAAGCTATCAAGAACTTAACAAAAAACACCAAGACACTTACGCATCATTGTTGTCCATTACTTCACGTTGGAAGGGAGACAAAATATCCAAGCTTAGTCCAAATCCACCCTCCTTGATTCAGCAAATGTTGGGCTTACACTAGTAGGAGAAATGATAGATTTCCTACTCTCAATTGAATGATCACTCTCTCTCTTACAATGGCATAGAGTTCCCTTGCTAATCCCCTATTACAACACATGCACATGCATAAGACAATGAGCTTCCACTCAAGAGCTCCTTCTAGAGAGGTTGAGCTTGGCTTCTCAAGCTATAGCATAGTGCTCTTGCTTATGGCTCCCCCTTTGTGCTAGCTACACCCTCCTTTTATAGCAATTTTGAAGGCTAGGGTTACTCCTCTAACCATGGTTGGGTTAGATTTTCAGCAATTTATCTAATTTCTTTTGCTTGGAATTATCAAGAAGTTGGTGAGGAAAGAGAGAGGAGAGAAATGGAGGTGATAGGACTTTTCATAGTGGGTTAGTGTTAGTAGAGTTAGTATTAATTTACAAATGGAATTGGATAATTACAATGGGAGTATCCATGTAGGATACAAATAAGGAAGAAAAAAACTCTTAAGAGGTAAGAAAAGGTGGCTTTCTTACAAGGTTGATGCTCCAAGTGTCTTGAGTAGGGCCGATTTTGACGCTTGTTGACGGTCCACTAGCTTTGACGGTACATTTCTTCTCCACTCTTGACCTTCCTTGAGAGACAAGGTAATTGAAGCTGAGTAATCAACCACCATGATGCTGTCTTTTAAGAGAAGAGGATGAATTTTGTGGTTTTTTTGATAGATATGGGTAAATTGGAGGAGGAAAAATGAGACTAGGTGGTCAATTTTGGAATGGAATTGTGTGTGGGAGGTATGAGTTCACCATGGTTTCTCTTATTCTTCAAGGTTGAGGAGAAGGTGAGTAGGGTGCAGAGAGGAGGGGTGAGAGAGGTGGGGATGATGAGTGGAGAAAAGTGTGTGAAAGAGGAAAATGATAAAGTGGAAGAGAGAGTGTGGCTGCATAACATGGGAAAATTGGGGTCCACTAATAAAATCATAGCTCACAGCTCGTAGCTCAAAAAAATATGAAAACATTTGAGGCAAAAGTTCAGCCCACGAGCTACAACTTTTGTTTGTATCACCTTTTCAAATTCGGAGAGCAAGTGAACTTTAAAAATTCAGCAAAACCGACCGTTTTTTTCCACTGCAAGGTCCTTGTGGGGTCCTTCTTTGGATGATTCTTTTGAATACCTCCAAGAGTGAGCCCTCCATAGTGCATGTATGCATGCCACCTACCCTTGACCTTATTTGGTAGGTCTATAATTGAAGATATTGTTGAGATTAGGATATAAGTGAATAGTACAACTAAGAAAATCAAATATTGAGGGGTCTAAAAAATATGTACATGTCAAATATAAATAATATAAGTGGAAAAAATATAAAGGGGTCAAAAGAAATCTCTCTCATTATGAGGCTACCATAAATATTTTTGGTGTTCTAATTTTTTAGAAAAAAACAAAATAGATGTAGGAAGGAAAAAATCAAAATAGTGAAAAAATATACACATAAATAAAACTAGTTTTTTTGGATTTTTGTTGGGGTGGAGTTACACAAAATATAAGAGAAGCTTACATGAAAATATTTCTATATGGAATAAAGAGTATGAAAAATGGTAAGAAAAAATTGTGGTAATGGTGAGGCAATGTACAGAGCATAAATAACACACCTAGGTAGAAATATTTAAATAAATACCAAAATAATTATGAAAAAATCTTTTATTTAGGCCCTATATACAAAGAAATATTTACATATGCATGGTCCATAATATACTTATATTTTTTTATTGTTTTTATTTATTTTTATTTTTTTGGCTCAACTAGCCCAATGACTAGCTAATTAAGGGTTTTTGAAGAAGATATGGGAAAAGTCCCGTGGCTCACGCACGCCTATGTACAGTGAAATGGTAGGGATAGCCACAGTGTTTGGGTTTTTTTGGTAGGGTGAGGTAACTCATTGTGGCAATTACAAAGAGCCGAAAAACGGCTATCATTAGCCCTCCCCCTGGGTGATGGTATATTCATGTACCATCATAGAGCATCTTTTCCAAAGAGAGTGCTTCAGAGTCCTTGACAAGATCTTCATTGTTTGGCCCCTCAGAATTTTGGCTGGAGTTACACTCATGCTTCATGTAACAATACTTACATGAGACAGCGGCCTTTGGACAGATCTTTGGTAGATCCTTTGGTAGAAGGCGACTCAAATAGGGCTTCAAGCGATACCCGTTTACTTTCCTGGAGTGCTCTTTACCATTCAAGTCCATAAGCTGATAGTAACTTGAATTGAAAGCCTTCTTGACTATGTATGGCCCTTGCCATCTAGTTTCAAACTTGGCATCAAAACGATTATCGAGTCGATTGTCATACCTTAGCACAAGATCTCCTTCATTGATGCCTTTGTCCTTCAGTTTCTTGTCAAGCTTCTCCTTTGTCTGTGTGGCTTTCCTCTTGTAGCACTCATATGCTGCTTCTCTTTTCCACTCAAGCTCAGCTAAGGTAAGAAGCCGATCCATCCATGCTTCTTGATCATCTTGTGCTGATTTGCCATGAAGTCGCATTGTTGGAATGTTTAGTTCAATTGGCTGTAAAGCCTCTTGACCATAGACCAAGTGAAATGGTGTGAACTCCATGGCTTCCCTATATGTGGTTCGATACGCCCACAAGGCACCATCCAAGAAATCATCCCACAACTTTGTCTTGTTTTTCACCATCTTTCTAATGATGCCTGCAATGACACCATTAGCTTTTTCTACCAAACCATTTGATTGGGGATAGTAGGGTGTACTGTGACGATGTAGAATGTGAAGTTCTTCACAGACTTCTGTGAGCAATCCCTTTCTAAACCCTGGACCATTATCAGAAACAATCTCCAAAGGTGTGCCAAATCTACAACAAATATGAGTGTAGACGAATTTGCTCACTGTCCTCTCATTTACCTTTGCCACACTTTGTGCTTCCACCCACCTAGTCATATAGTCTACAGCCACTAGAATGTAGAGTTTACCATTTTTTGTCCTAGGCAGAGGACCCATAGCATCAATGCCCCACTTTTCAAAGGGTCCATTTGCAAGCACTATTTGCCTCGGGCCATGCACCAACCTTCTATTTCCATTTATCTGACAAGTGTGACAGCTTTTACACCAATGTTGAACATCCACATGCAAACTTGGCCAAACATACCCCGAAAGCAAAATCTTCTTCACAGTTAATTCTTGGGCAAAATGACCACCACATGCCTCTTCATGCAAACCTTTTAGAATGGCTGGAATTTCCTCCATAGTTGGTACTCTTCTGCATACTTGATCCTTCCCTCTTTGATAGAGGGAGCCTTCTAGGAAGAGATATGCGCTTGCCTTCTTCATGAGTCTCCTCTTCTGAGCTTTTGTGAAGTCTGGTGGAAACTCACCCTCCAAAATGTAGCTAATAATGGGAGTCAATGACTCCAATCCCTGGTATCTCGGTTGCTTGACAGTTGCTGCCACCATGATGACCTGCACTTCTTTCTCAACACATGTAACTACTTCCTGTGCAAGTAAATCGGCATCTTCATTCTGCTTCCTAGGAATATGATATAGTTGCACTTCTTCAAATTGATTAAACAATCTAGGAATGGCATGAACTTTTGTCCGTAAGCTTTCATTCTTGCATGCCCAAATGCCTAAAATCTGTTTAACAATGAGAAGTGCATCTCCCTTTACCATGAGGCGTTGTATCCCTTGGCCAATGCACATCTTCAAACCATGAATTAGTGTGTCGTATTCTGCTTCATTGTTGCTAGCTGAACTTGGTAGATTGAACTTCTCTTTCATGACCACCTCTCCACTTGGGTTGAGCAACACTAGCCCTCCCCCTGCTTTTCCTGTGGCTCGACGAAAAGCTCCATCAAAGAACAAGGTAAAAGCATTAGGAATACTTTTTGGTGGTGGTAATGGTAGGGTCTTTACTTCAGGCACCTTAATCTCCTTTTCATGCACCCTATAAGTGAGAATCCCTACCAATTGTGCACGCACACTATCTTCTACCTTGAAAGAGTATTGAAACTCTTGCAATTCCATAATCCACTTTGAGATCCTAGTACTAAGATTCATTTGAGATGACACCCAAGGGAACAAATTTTCTGCAGTGAGAACTACAAAAGGTTTTGGTAGCAGGTAGGATCTAAACTTTCTCACCGCAAACATGAGAGAAAGCATCATGAGTTCTGCTTCTGTGTAGTCTCTCTCCAAAGCATTCATGACCCTACTAGCAAAGTAGATGGGTCGCATCCTTGTACTGTGGGGATCTTGTTGTAGCAACACAGCACCAATTGTTTCCCTTCCAACACTAGAGCTAACAAAGAATGTGTACTCCCAACAAGGAGGCATGAGTGTTGGTAGCTCTGACAAAATGACTTTAATGTTACAAAAATACTCTTCAATCCCATCAGACCATGCAAATTCTACTTGTTGTGTTAACTTTTGCAAAGGATGAAGCAACTCCGAAGCTAAGTGAATAAAGCGTGACATATACTTCACTTTTTGAACGAATGATATGACCTCTTTGAGATTCTTGGGTGAGGGGAGCTCAATAAGAGCCTTTGCCTTTGAAGGATCCACCTCAATGCCTTTATAGGAAACCTTGTGACCGAGCAAGATCACTTCATCCTCAGCTATGTGACACTTGTCGGGGTTGAGTTGACCTCCCATGTCATAGAGATTCTTTAAACCTTCTTCTACCCTTTGTAGATGCAATGATTTTGAGCTATAAATGCAAAAATCATCAATGAACACCCTCAAAGAATGCTTGAAACACCATGTTCATGAAACGTTGGAATGTTGCAGGAGCATTTGTCAGACCAAATGGCATGACTCTAAAAGCATAACAACCCCAAGGAGTGATAAATGTTGTTTTCAATTGATCCTCCAATGCGATACCTATTTGAAAGTAACCCGAGTAGCCATCACACACAGTGTACTTCTCATGACCAGCTACTTCATTTAGTATCTCATCCTGAAATGGGAGGGGAAAGTGATCTCTTTTTGTTGCCTCATTAAGTGGACGATAATCCACACACACCCTCCACTTGCCGTTTTTCTTAGGAGTGACAACAACGGGAGAGACCCACTCTGAATTCTCCACTGGATAAATGAAACCTGCTGCTAGAAGCTTTCTTACCTCCTTGAGTAGAGCCTGCTCCTTAATGACTCCTAGCCTTCGTAGCTTTTGAGCCTTAGGTGTGGCCTCTGGCTTCAACTCAATCTTGTGTTGAACAACATCTACTCCACGCACATTGGTGTAGTCTTTAGCAAAAAGCCTCGGAAATTTCCTTAGCACACATTTGAACTCCTCTCTTTCATCCTTTGTAAGTGTTGTAGACAACATACCTTCTAACATTCCTTCATCTTCCACCTTTTGGTTCTCTTGAGGACCTACCTCCTCCAAGCCTTGACAAGAGGTCTCTTGGTTGCTTGGCTTAAACCTTACTCCCATGACTTCGATGGAAGACTCCTCTTCAGTAATGCTGCCGCTACTTTCTTCTTCTGAAGTGGTATCGGTCCAACCTTCTTCCGTCTCACTTTGAGATGATTCTTCATGGAGCTCCTCTTGGCGTTGCTCCTTCATGTCAAAGACAACCTTCTTGTGATTGTCATTCCTGCAAATTAGCTTTCCACTCTCCCAATCCTGCAAAGCTCGCATTTTCATTAGCCATGGTCTTCCTAGGATAAATGGGTAACCATTTCCCTTGGTCGACATAACATAAAAGTCCACCGCTTTCTTAATGCCAAAGGCCTCTACAAAGACATTTTTACAAATGCCTACACACCTAGCCTTGCTATTGTTTGCCATCTTGACTTTGATTTCAGGTGTCTCCTGGATGTGCATGCCTAGTCTTTGCATGAGTCCCTCTGTCATGATGCAAATTTGTGCACCCCCATCCACTAGACCTTTCCTAACCAATCTTCCTTTGATGTAACAGTCTAGCACCGGTGTAATGTCCTCATTCATTTCAGCTTGTGCAATTTTTACAACAGGCACACTCTCTTTTACCTTTCTCCTAGTGCTAACTGCCCTTGTTAAATCCCTCCTAACTTGTGGACATAATGCAAGAAATTGAGGCCATGAAATATCAGGACCCTTACCTCTCATGTCTTCCAACAAGTTGTACGGAGCCATACCATGTCCAAGAGGGAAGTCTTGGAGATTGATACGACGTCGAGTCCTCTTAGCTTCCTTGGTCTCCTTTGCCTTCTTGCCTTGTCCATGGTCACTCTGTGATGGGACACCCTCTTTCTCTTTACCTTTTCCTCGGCCACGCTTAATGCCATTTGCTTCCATGTCAAACTCATTTGAGTTTGTCACCTCTACCACATGCACATTTGGATCTGGCAAAGATGGAAATCCTTCTACCCCTTGTGGAAGTGGTCTTGGTCCATTTGGTCTTTGTAGAAGCCTTGGTTGTTGACCAGTTCCTTCACCTGCATTCATCACTGGGTAATTCAAGTTAGGTCTCCCTGGCTCCCCACGGGGCCAAGGACAATTATACATCCCATGTCCAGACTCTCCGCAATTCCAACATTGCAAGACTCTCCTAGGTCATGGATCTCGCTCTTCAGACTTCTTTGCTTGTCCCTTTGGACCTACAGCTTGTGCAAGGTGAATTGACAGGCTACTTAAAGATTCGTTTAACTTCTCAATTACTTCCGCTGTTACCTCAGGAAGCTCCCTCGATGTTGATGCTTGTGACTTACCTTTGGGTCTAAGACCTTCTATTGGAACCTCTCCCCTTAAGCACTTGAGTTTCCTATACTTCTCAGCAGCCCTAGTTTCAGCTGCATCAAAAGTAGCAGGTGCACCCGCCTCAACTTTTACCTTAAGGTCAGGAAAGAGTCCGGCTATGAACCTCTCCTTCTTTAAAAATTCTGCACCATCACCAGGGTTAGCAACATTTCGTATCCATAGAGCCCAAAGACGTAGAAACTCTTGCTTGTACAAGTAGTAGTCATCTAAGTCTTTTTGCTTATGAGAAACAATGTCTTGCCATAGTTTTTGAGTGTTTTGGGGATCAAAGAAGTATCTCTTAAAACGATTCAACACTTCTGTGTAATTCCCCTTAACTTCCTCAAGCAAAGAGTCAAACCAAGTACTAGCATCTTTCCTAAGGACCACCTCAAACATTTCTACACGTTCTTGATCGGTTACTATCCTCTTGATACGGCAAGACATCTTGAAATTTGCTAAAAATAATTCTGCATCCTCTCCAGGCTCTCCAAAGAAAAGAGGATATCCAGACATTTGGCGTTGGCTCTCCATTATTATGAAACGAGTTACAATAAGGGATACAATAGAGATTTAGAACCACTCGCCTGCAAATGAAGAAGTGAGAAAATACCACTCTAGGTTTTCTTCTTCAGCTATCCAAGCTTCAATAAGGTCTCGATTTGTTTGATCAAAACAAAAAGGTAGACTATTGATGAGCTCTAAGAAGGGTTGAAATTCTTCAAAGCTAAGGCGATAAACAGAAATCTCTAGAACTTCATTTTTTGGATCCAAAAGAGCAACCACGTCCCAAGTGATAAATTGCACTTGCTCTACAATTCCCAACGCACAAGCGGTTTGTATAAAAACTAGATCTTCATGCTCGTCGAAGGCCGTGAGAAAGTAGCAATTGACCAGGAGCTCCTTTCCTTCGAGTTCCACACAGTCGGAGTGAGGCAACCTTCTCACAATTTCATAAAGAACATCCTCATCAAGTCCAATCAAGTTTGCAAGATTTAAAGACTCCACTTGTGCTACAAAATTCCTGGACAAAAACTCCTTAGGATTATGGTTAAATCATTCAAAAGCATAAAGAGATTTACAATGTCTCTATGAACAAAGTGTCATAGAAAGTAGAGAAGGATGAGAATTTATACAAATTTGCAATCTTCTCTATGCTCTCTTTATTAAGACAAGCTCTAAATAGCTCCCTATCTCCTTTGTTGAAAGCGAAAGGAAGACTATTAATAAGACGCAAATGAGGGAAAAATTCACCAAATGTGAGTCTATGAAGCGTGAACTCTGGCCGCAAGTTTCCTGAAGAGTCTTCCTCAATGGTGAAATGCACTCGCCAAACGCCAAATTTCACTCTATTTACCAATCTTAGGGCACACACTAGTTGGATGAATGCGCGGTCTTCCTTAGTGCCCAACAACAAGAGGAAAATGGAATCCACGCGTAGGACCTTCCGTCTTAACTTCACCACCCTCTTGTTATGAGGGAGACGCCTTACTACTTGCTCCTACAACTCAATTGGTAATAGAGCTAGATCTCTAAGGATTGAACTTTCACTGCACACACATTCCCAGTTAGAACAAATGATCGTTTTTTTGTTTCTTGTAACAACTTGGACAAAGAAAAAACAAACATACACACTATTTTGCCGGGCTGCACTTCATTTTAAAATAAAATGAACACATGTACATCAAAAGAAGTGTGGTAGTTGATGAGAGGTAGAATGACAGGGTTTGGTGATGCAAGAATTTCTCCTGCTCTTTAGGCACCAAACATGAACACCATTCGTTGTTGAAAATGGATCTTTCTACTAATTGCAACGTTTATTCTAATGTGTGGAGTAAAATGAAAGGGAAAAACCTCTATTCCTGGGCCATTATCCATGGCCTATGCATGTCCTAATGCTTAAAATAACACAAAAATATAGACGTCCAAGCTAATATCGTACCTAATGAGAGGCAAAATAAAAGGATTTACCGAAGTGTTTATCTCGGCTAACCTAAGAGGACCTAAAATTCTACGAATTACTCGCTGAAATTGCAACTTAGTACTAACAATTATGTGTACCTCTTGCCTTGCAATGGGAATGAAGGGATCATACAAATTCTCGTGATTCATGCAAGCTACTTGATTATGCTAAAGGTTGAGCCTTCACAAAACATACACAAGCCTGTCCTCAGTGGGGGCACCAATTTGAGGTGGTCCGGGGCGGGCAACAAGAAGAGTGGCCTCTAGACACCCTTCAAGGCTCCCGTGCTGCTCAATGGGGCTGGGGCACAACACAACACAAACCAAAACAACAAACCCACAGCCAAATCCCAACTACACAAGGGGCACCACCTAGTTTAAGAGCGAACTAGGACGCAAAAGAGGAGAATCGTTAGAGCAACCCACAAACAAACAAGGAATTTACACTAACCCTAACACCAATGGAACACTCTTACACACTAAAACACGATAGAGAGAGAGAGATAGTGCTCGGGCTGCTTTGAAACGTATCGGCAATGAT
Source organism: Adiantum capillus-veneris (assembly GCF_014529385.1). Classification (NCBI taxonomy): domain Eukaryota; kingdom Viridiplantae; phylum Streptophyta; class Polypodiopsida; order Polypodiales; family Pteridaceae; genus Adiantum; species Adiantum capillus-veneris. Next base: position 92,028,432 of record NC_140949.1, on the reverse strand, counting down.
CAAGCAAACACAATTATATATGTAAGAAAGAGAGAGAAAGGGGGAGGGGGTGCTTGTTGCATTAATACCTTCTTACAAATCTGTCATGACAAATCAAAGTGAAATTAGTATCTGTTCAACATAGCTTGCGTAAATTTCACCACAACACATCACAAGAAAAGCCACCCCAATCACTGTCTTAAAGCCAGGGGAGTCCTCTCCACCCTGTCGCCCTCTTACAGTATGTGGGATTTATGGCTAGGTTGATGACAACACCAGAGAACAAGCTATCAAGAACTTAACAAAAAACACCAAGACACTTACGCATCATTGTTGTCCATTACTTCACGTTGGAAGGGAGACAAAATATCCAAGCTTAGTCCAAATCCACCCTCCTTGATTCAGCAAATGTTGGGCTTACACTAGTAGGAGAAATGATAGATTTCCTACTCTCAATTGAATGATCACTCTCTCTCTTACAATGGCATAGAGTTCCCTTGCTAATCCCCTATTACAACACATGCACATGCATAAGACAATGAGCTTCCACTCAAGAGCTCCTTCTAGAGAGGTTGAGCTTGGCTTCTCAAGCTATAGCATAGTGCTCTTGCTTATGGCTCCCCTTTGTGCTAGCTACACCCTCCTTTTATAGCAATTTTGAAGGCTAGGGTTACTCCTCTAACCATGGTTGGGTTAGATTTTCAGCAATTTATCTAATTTCTTTTGCTTGGAATTATCAAGAAGTTGGTGAGGAAAGAGAGAGGAGAGAAATGGAGGTGATAGGACTTTTCATAGTGGGTTAGTGTTAGTAGAGTTAGTATTAATTTACAAATGGAATTGGATAATTACAATGGGAGTATCCATGTAGGATACAAATAAGGAAGAAAAAAACTCTTAAGAGGTAAGAAAAGGTGGCTTTCTTACAAGGTTGATGCTCCAAGTGTCTTGAGTAGGGCCGATTTTGACGCTTGTTGACGGTCCACTAGCTTTGACGGTACATTTCTTCTCCACTCTTGACCTTCCTTGAGAGACAAGGTAATTGAAGCTGAGTAATCAACCACCATGATGCTGTCTTTTAAGAGAAGAGGATGAATTTTGTGGTTTTTTTGATAGATATGGGTAAATTGGAGGAGGAAAAATGAGACTAGGTGGTCAATTTTGGAATGGAATTGTGTGTGGGAGGTATGAGTTCACCATGGTTTCTCTTATTCTTCAAGGTTGAGGAGAAGGTGAGTAGGGTGCAGAGAGGAGGGTGAGAGAGGTGGGGATGATGAGTGGAGAAAAGTGTGTGAAAGAGGAAAATGATAAAGTGGAAGAGAGAGTGTGGCTGCATAACATGGGAAAATTGGGGTCCACTAATAAAATCATAGCTCACAGCTCGTAGCTCAAAAAAATATGAAAAAATTTGAGGCAAAAGTTCAGCCCACGAGCTACAACTTTTGTTTGTATCACCTTTTCAAATTCGGAGAGCAAGTGAACTTTAAAAATTCAGCAAAACCGACCGTTTTTTTCCACTGCAAGGTCCTTGTGGGGTCCTTCTTTGGATGATTCTTTTGAATACCTCCAAGAGTGAGCCCTCCATAGTGCATGTATGCATGCCACCTACCCTTGACCTTATTTGGTAGGTCTATAATTGAAGATATTGTTGAGATTAGGATATAAGTGAATAGTACAACTAAGAAAATCAAATATTGAGGGGTCTAAAAAATATGTACATGTCAAATATAAATAATATAAGTGGAAAAAATATAAAGGGTCCAAAAGAAATCTCTCTCATTATGAGGCTACCATAAATATTTTTGGTGTTCTAATTTTTTAGAAAAAAACAAAATAGATGTAGGAAGGAAAAAATCAAAATAGTGAAAAAATATACACATAAATAGAACTAGTTTTTTTGGATTTTTGTTGGGGTGGAGTTACACCAAATATAAGAGAAGCCTACATGAAAATATTATATGGAATAAAGAGTATGAAAAATGGTAAGAAAAAATTGTGGTAATGGTGAGGCAATGTACAGAGCATAAATAACACACCTAGGTAGAAATATTTAAATAAATACCAAAATAATTATGAAAAAATCTTTTATTTAGGCCCTATATACAAAGAAATATTTACATATGCATGGGCCATAATATACTTATATTTTTTTATTGTTTTTATTTATTTTTATTTTTTTGGCTCAACTAGCCCAATGACTAGCTAATTAAGGGTTTTTGAAGAAGATATGGGAAAAGTCCCGTGGCTCACGCACGCCTATGTACAGTGAAATGGTAGGGATAGCCACAGTGTTTGGGTGATTTTGGTAGGGTGAGGTAACTCATTGTGGCAATTACAAAGAGCCGAAAAACGGCTATCAGCGTGTGGACAGATGCGTGGGATACATTCGTACTTCTGCAGCATTGTGAACAAGTCATGTTCATACACAATCCACTATGGACAGAAAATGATGAGAATGATCTGTCTAAACCCGTTTGGCTCTATATCATTCAAGTTACTCTACGTAGCAAGCAAGTGTGTGAAGGATTGGACATTGAGGTGGAAGAGGTGATTCATGAACAAAGTGCACGAGTGACTCCAACTTTAAGTTTAGATTTTAAGGTGGATGTCAGCAGCGAGTAATTGTCTGAATCTAGAGATGAGGTGTCAAACAGTAAAGCTGATGCGGAGAGCGACAAAGAAATAGCGTTTGATCTACAGATTAAGATAGACATGTTTGGTGCATCAGATCTCATAGAGGATGAGAGATTAACTAATGATTTTTTCTAGGAACTCTTTTGTAAAACTCTTTTTATTAGTCTACAATACACTTTAGATGTTGTTATTTGTGTAGCAATTTTGTTGATTTGTTATTTGTATTGATTAAGCATTTCTTATATAAACTAACGTATTTTGTGGGTGTTGTTTGTGTATGATTAGCCATGGCCGATAAAGATGAGCCATACTATCCTAGTTTTAGTTTTCCCGTCACTCCGGCCGGCATGTCACCTGAGAAAATGGGCTCGTTTTTGTCACAGTTCACAGAAGAGCAGATCGCGATGACACAACACCTTTGGGTAGCAAGTCCCTCTAGACCTACTATGGCTGACCCTACGCCCGGGACTAGTGTGGTCCCTACATCGAGCGGACCCACACCTCAATGTAGTCTGCCCCCTACGCCTAGGACTCGTGTGTCTCCTACACCGATGGGTGTTCATCCTCAAGACGAGATAGACGTCATTATAGAGGCAGTGGTTGCTGTGGTAGCGGTTCTACCGATGCATCCACACCACATTGAGAGCATCCACCACTCTCTTCAGTAGATAGTTCACCGATCGGCGCACCACGTACACCTTGGGGATCACACGAGCATGATCCTAGCAAGGTGTACAAGAGCAGGGATGGGGTTGTTGTGGCAGATAGGGTTGGAAAGGCCATGTGACAGAGGATTTGACAGCTTTGTATGATTCACTTTGATCATTGTGTGATGGAGGTTTGGGATAACCTGGATCTTGAAAGAAATAATTACATCGTTGAGGCCATTCAGAGAGATTACAGGCCGGTAGAGGGGTATGATCCAGTCATGAACAACTGGATTTTGAGCGTGGCAAAGTCCACAATGTCACACCGTTGGTCAGAGGCGAGAGACATGTACAATGACGACAGTCCCAAGCCATCATGGTTGGATGCAAAGGAGTGGGTAGGGATTGCATGAGAGACACAAGACAATCCTTTGAGATTTCAGTAGCAGAGAGATGTAGCCAGAGCACGTTTAGAGTCTGCTGGAGCGTCACATCTTGGGAGTGGAGGCTACGATACACTTTGACATGAGTTTGTAAGTATTATACGTATGCTTTAAATTATTGATAATATATATGTTATTTGAAGATTTATGTAATGATTGAACCATAATTTTGCATGAAGTTGCCGTGAATCGCCTTCCGACATGCCGAGAGGAGAAGTATGGGTACAAGCATGGACTTGTGGTCCTTTTGACCCAGCTCTGCAGGAGGAGGGAGAGGATGTCGACTAGGAGGCATTACCATGAGGGTCTTCTCACTCAGTGATTGTTTGCATATGTACAATTTTGTAGTGCTTATGTTTATGGTTTATGCTTATGTTTATGGTATGGCACAGATGTTATGGTTAAGGTTTAACAATCAACTTAAGGTTATGGTTTTGCTATGATGGTATGGCAATCATGTGATGGTTATGGTTATGGTTGTGCAATGATGGTATGACAATCATGTGATGGTTATGGTTATGGTTATGGTTGTGCAATGATGGTATGGCAATCATGTGATGGTTATGGTTTTGCTATGATGGTATAGCAATCATGTGATGGTTATGGTTATGTTTGTGCAATAATGGTTATGGTTGTGCAATGATGGTATGGCTGTTATGGTTATGGTATGGCAAGCAAATTATGGTAATGGTTATGGTATGGCAAACAGGTTATGTTTATGGTTTTACAGTTTTTGACTCTTGTTTTAATTATGGTTATAAAATTTTTATGCCGTTATGCCACGATCAAGCTTTTGATTTTGTGGTTATGTTATTCTTACAATTTTGATGATCTCTAGACACCCACTCTTTAGCGTCAGCTTGTAGGTGGAGTGCGTTTGCTTGTGCACTCTTCCTTTGGGCAGAGGGGGATGTTTTGTTTTGCTGCAGTACATGCAGCATCAATTCCCAGCCCTCTTTGCCCAAATTTTTTTTGCAGGTTTGGTCATCGATACAGTATACGGTATAAGCGTCGGTACATTCTTTTAAATCAGTGTCGGAATATGCTATAGAATACCGATGCTTATTTTGTAGTGCATTACGATGGTTATTTCGAAGCTTGTTCCGACGTTACGTATAACGATGGTCATTCCGATGCTAAGAAACTGGAGTCTCTTCCAAGGCCTATTTCAACGTTTTTTAGTTTTAAAACTAGCTTTATTTCGTCGGTACCTGCACCGATTTCTGCGCGATGTGTTGTAGTGCATACTCAGTCTCTAGTGTGTTGATGATATATTTCTTGTCATCCTCAAGCTGATCCCTACATTACAAAATAAAGTAAGTTAATGATTCAAATAAAAAACTATAGTTTATATTTTTTATGTTAAATAATACTTACTCCCATCGTAAATGAACCCGCTGTAGATAAGAAAAGCAGGGATCTCTCATCCGACGTCTAAAGGAAATACCGGCTCCAACGTAGAGGATATCCCCATCAAGCGTGATGTCGCATGTGACACCTAAACTGCTAGTGCATGTGCGCATCAAAAGTGGTGGGGGCACTGGTGTCTTGCCAATCGATTGTGGGCTGGTGGTGTGCTACTTTATCGATGATGCCTACGTGCAATACAAACATATGACATGTTGAGATGAACGTTCAAAAGAACTACTTGATATTTGATTTGTAGTTGCCATAAAAAATACACCTCCGGGACTGAAAACCACTAGCATGTGAATCAAGTATAGGAGGAGGTACATCAGGAGTAAGTTGCTAACTCTTGTGATGTGATGTACCTGGGATAGGAGTCCTAAGAAAACAAATACATCAAAGGGATATATATTAAGGTTTCTATATGTGAAAAAGAGATAGTGTTATTATTTTATCAATTGAGAAGCTTATCGATGCGCTGTAGTGTGAAGTGCATGAGAAGAAGTCTCTACTCCTGCATGTGGCTAGGAGGATGTACCCTCACCAGGACATACGGGCACACTGAATCTCCCAAGAATCTTGATGGTGCTATCTAAATCGGCATCATCCATCTCCTCATAATCTGCCATTGCATAGCCTCCAGAAAATCCTCTCAACATACTTCAATGGCTCGTAGAAAACTCTTGATGATTGTCAGCTTGACTCTACGACCCTGGTCACTCATTGTATTCATATATTTAAAACAACTATATGTCAAATTAGTGATATGTTTAAAACAAAATCACTACAAGCACCACCCAAATCAAATTTGATGTAGCTTCCAACACAAATGTTGGAATGTACTCCAATGAGCATTGAATGAAGGTGTATTACTCTCTATTGGAGGAAAATTCTGAATGCCAAGCACAAGTGGCATAACACAATGGAGGTAGAGCAAAATAATAACTCATAAAGCATCATTACATTTCTTTTTGCAAATCACATGAACTAATGACAGAGAAGAACATGTGTAAGATGCAGCGGAAGTAAATGTTGTGTTAGGTATGGAGCCTGATTCACCCTTGTAATTTTCTGTGGTAAAAGCGCACATTTGTAAGGCCCCCATTATGAGGAGAAGCCATCGTGCGTGAAGGTAAATCACTCACCGGAAACCAAAATTTTCACAGTCAAAAACCAGGGGCAACTTTAGGGGCCTCGGGGGCGAAAGCCCCTGATACTTTTTTTTCCCTCGCCGGAATATTCCTTTTCGCCAGAATATTATGGCCGGACGGCGGCCGGAAAGTGGTCGGAAAACAACTGTCGGTTGGCTGGTGGCCGGTGGTCGGAAGTTAATGGCCGGTGGCCGGTGGCCGAATTCAAAAGCGGACTTGTCTTCTCAAAGGCGGCCACACATGGGCGGATTGGAGGGTCCGATTTGGACTTATCTACACAAGGGCGGCTACACATGGCTGCTTCTCATGAGAGAGGGCAGCCCTTTTGGCCTATAAAAGGAGGCCATTTCTACACACATTTCATAGTGTGAAGTTGATGCAGCAAGGTGAGTGTGAGGTGGTGAGAGTGAAGCAAGGGGGGAGCTCCATTAAGGGTATAATCCCTTTGTAAACTACTTCTTGTTTTGAAGTACTGAAGCCATTGAGTGGGTGCTTTCCCATGGACGTAGCCCACATTGGGTGAACCACGTACATCGTGTGTACTCTCTCTCTCTCTCTACTCTATAATTTTGTGTATGTAAATTTTTCTCTCTCCATTAAGTAATCTACTCAATTATCTATTTAGCTACGTCTTATTTCCTAATACCTGGTATCAGAGCAAGGTTTGCTCGTAGCTAAATTATCTCAAGGAAAGGATTCCTTGAATTGAGTGGGAGTTATGGCGGAGGAAGGGAAGCTCAAGATTGAGAAGTTCAACGGCAAAAACTACCAACATTGGAAGATGCAGATTGAAGACTATCTCTACCAGAAGGACCTCTATTTGCCACTAGGCGGTCTTGCGAAGAAGCCCGCAACAATGGCAGATGAAGCATGGATTGTCCTTGATCGAAAGGCACTGGGAACAATCCGGTTAATCTTAGCGTCAACGGTGGCCTTCAATGTTTCGGAGATGAAGACCACGGAGGACTTGATGAAGTCACTTGACGACTTCTACGAGAAACCATCGACATCCAATAAGGTATTTCTTATGAAGCGCTTGTTCAATCTAAAGATGGCAGAGAATGGTTCTGTTGCAGAACACCTAAATGACTTTAACACAAACATAAGTCAACTTCGATCGGTGAAAATCAATTTTGATGACGAAGTGCGAGCTCTCCTTATACTATCATCTCTACCGGATAGTTGGGACAGCCTTGTGATGGCTGTAAGTAATTCTATTTCTGGCACAAATACTCTTAAGTTTGATGATGTTGTGGGTGTTCTCCTAAGCGAGTAAATACGAAGGAGAAGCACAGGAGAATCATCAAGTGCTGCACTGTCAGTGGAAACAAGAGGAAGGCCTAAAGAAAGGTTAAAAAACCAAAAGGGTCGTGATCGCTCAAGGCGGAGAAAGTCACGCACAAAGTCAGTTCTTGAATGTTGGAACTACGGCAAGAAGGGCCACGTCAAGAAGGATTGCTGGTCCAAGAAGAAGAAGGAGACAAAGTCTCAAGACAACAAGCCAACATCGGAGGCCAATGTGATAGGTAAAGTAGAGCAAGATGCTCTAATTCTCTCATTAGGCAATGTGTCTAATTCCTGGATACTAGATTCCGGGGCTTCATTCCATGCGACACCACACAAGCAACATTTCCAAGACTACACCAAAGGTAATTTTGGGTATGTATACTTGGGAGATGATGAAGCTTGAGAGATTGTCGGCAAAGGTACAGTTTCTGTCAAAACTTCTAACGGAAATGAATGGAAGCTTAAAGATGTTAGGCATGTTCCTTCTCTTCGCAAAAAATTAATCTCTACAGGACAATTGGACAATGAAGGTCACAAAATTGCATTCGGAAACAAACGGTGGAAGATCTCAAAGGGATCTTAGGTGGTTGCCAAGGGAGAAAAGGTCGGTACACTTTACTTGTGTACTGTTAGCACGCAACCTTCAGGTCGTGCAGCAACTACAGAAGTTGACAGTGCAGTGTGGCACTACCGGCTTGGGCATATGAGTGCCAAAGGAATGCAAATCCTTCAAACAAAGAAGCTTCTACCAGGTTTGAAAGAAGTGGACTTAGATTTCTGTGAAGATTGTGTTTATGGTAAACAAAAGAGGGTAAAATTTCAAAAATCAGGAAATGAAAGAAAAAATAAAAAACTTGAGTTGGTTCATTCTGATGTTTGGGGTCCTGCAAGTACACCATCACTTGGTGGCTCATTGTACTATGTAACATTCATAGACGACGCGACTAGAAAAACATGGGTTTATGTCATGAAGAATAAATCCGATGTATTTTCCATATTTCAAAGGTGGAAAGCCTTTGTGGAGAATGAAACAGGTACCAAGGTTAAATGCATCAAATCCGACAATGGACGTGAATATTGCAGCCAAGCTTTTGTGCTAGCAATGGCATTCGGAGGAAAAGGACAACCCCAAGGACACCTCAGCAAAATGGTATTTCGGAAAGGATGAACAGGACAATCATGGAGCGAGCACAAAGCATGCGGCTACATGCAGGCCTACCGCTTGAGCTTTGGGCGGCGGAAACTGTAAGTACGTCTTTGTACTTAATCAATCGGTCACCCTCAACGGCATTGGATGGGGGAGTTCCAGAAGAGGCATGGACAGGTTAACCGGTGAATTATGCATTTCTCAAAGTGTTTGGGTGTGAGGCTTTCATGCACATAGATAGAAGCCTAAGATCAAATCTAGATGCAAATTCCAAAAAGTGTTTCTTCATTGGCTATGGAGAAGGAGACTTTAGGTATCGCCTATGGAATCCTGAAGATGGTAAAATCTTAAGAAGTAGGGATGTAATTTTTAACGAACAAAATATGTACAAAGATTACTTGGAAAGAAAACAAACAAAAGAAACAAGTGATGAGTACATGGAGCTTGAGGACGGCGAAGACTCAAGGACTGCAAACGGTGACAATGTGCAACAACGTCAACCAAATGAGGAGCCTCAACCTATTCCCCGAAGATCTACAAGAGCAAGTAGACCTCCAGAAAGGTTTGTTCCTTCCTTCAACCATCTCTTGATCTCAGATTCTGGAGAGCCGGAATTTTACGAAGAAGATATGCAACATGAATCCAAAGAAGAATGGACAAACAACATGCAAGTGGAGATGGACTCACTACATCGCAACCAAACATGGGGGTTGGTTGAGTTGCCTAAAGGTAAGCGGGCACTTCAAAACAAATGGGTGTATAAGCTGAAGGAAGAAGAAGGTGGGAAGAAAAGGTGGGTGTACAAGCTGAAGGAAGAAGAAGGTGGGAAGAAAAGGTACAAGTCTAGGCTTGTGGTAAAAGGTTTCTCTCAAAAGAAAGGTATTGACTGCAATGAAATATTTTCTCCTATTGTAAAAATGAACTCAATTAGGCTTGTCTTAAGCCTTGTGGCTGCTCATGATCTAAATCTCAAGAAAATGGATGTAAATACGGCATTCCCTCACGGTGACTTAGAGGAGGAAATCTACATGCTTCAACCAAAGGGGTATGAAGTAAAAGGTAAGGAGAAAATGGTTTGCAGATTAAAGAAGAGCTTGTATGGTTTAAAGCAAGCATCAAGACAATGGTACTTAAAGTTTGTTCGATGGATGTTGGATCATGGATTCACAAGATGCAGCTCGGATCACTGCGTCTACACGAAGAATTTGGGAGATGGGAAATTCATCATCCTAATGTTGTATGTTGATGACATGTTGATTGCAAGTGCTAACATGCAGGACATCAAAGACCTAAAAGAGGAGCTATCTAAATCTTTTTCAATAAAAGATTTAGGTGCTGCAAAGAGGATATTTGGTATGAAAATATCAAGGGACAAGACGAAGAAGACAATAAAGCTATCTCAAGCAGATTACATCAAGAAGGTACTAGAAAGGTTTGTAATGAAAAATGCAAAACCAGTTTCTACACCTTTGGCTTGTCCTTTTAAACTAACGAAGGATATGTGTCCAAAGACACAAGAGGAGATAGCCTACATGTCTAAAGTTCCATATGCTGCAGCGGTAGGTTCTCTAATGTATGCTATGGTCTGGACAAGGCCAGACATTGCACATGCAGTGGGAGTTGTGAGTAGGCTCATGGACAACCCAGGTAAAGAGCATTGGCAAGCTGTGAAGTGGATACTTAGGTATCTAAAAGGGACAACAACAAATGCTTTGTGTTTTGGAGGAACTGATATTTTTCTAAAAGGGTATGCTGATGCAGATATGGCAGGTGACAAAGATACTCAAAGGAGCACTACTGGCTATGTGTTCACGGTTGGAGGCACAACAGTAAGCTGGGCTTCAAAGCTGTAGAAAGTGGTTTCACTTTCTACCACGGAAGCAGAGTATGTAGCAATGACAGAGGCAAGCAAAGAAATTCTGTGGCTTCACAGATTCTTAGAAGAGCTTGGATTCAAACAAGACAATTGTGTCTTGTACAGTGATAGCCAAAGTGCTATCCATCTTGCAAAGAACTCAGCCTTTCATTCAAGGACAAAGGACATTGAGGTGAGATATAACTTCATACACACTCTTTTGGAAGAGGGACAACTAAAGATAGGAAAGGTGCATACAAGTGAAAAACTTGCAGACATGTTTACAAAGGTGGTCAACAAGGAGAACTTGAGCTTTTTGTCATCTTCAATCGGCATTCAAGAATAAGAAGCCAAAATGGAAAGCAGTCACAGGTTTGGTTTGGAGATCAATCTCCAAGTGGGAGATTGTTAAGTATGGAGCCCGATTCACCCTTGTAATTTTTTGTGGTAAAAGTGCACATTTGTAAGGCCCCCATTATGAGGAGAAGCCATCGTGCGTGAAGGTAAATCACACACCGAAAACCAAAATTTTCACAGTCAAAAACCAGGGGCAACTTTAGGGGCCTCGAGGACGAAAGCCCCCGAGACTTTTTTTTCCCTCGCCGGAATATTCCTTTTCATCGGAATATTATTTCCGGACGGCGGCCGGAAAGTGGTCGGAAAACAACCGTCTTTTGGCCGGTGGCCGGTGGTCGGAAGTCAATGGCCGGTGGCCGGTGGCCGAATTCAAAAGCGGACTTGTCTTCTCAAGGGCGGCCACACATGGGCGGATTGGAGGGTCCGATTTGGACTTATCTACACAAGGGCGGCTACACATGGCTGCCTCTCATGAGAGAGGGCAGCCCTTTTGGCCTATAAAAGGAGGCCATTTCTACACACATTTCATAGTGTGAAGTTCATGCAACAAGGTGAGTGTGAGATGGTGAGAGTGAAGCAAGGAGGGAGCTCCATTAAGGGTATAATCCCTTTGTAAACTACTTCTTGTTTTGAAGTACTAAAGACATTGAGTGGCTGCTTTCCCGTGGACGTAGCCCACATTGGGTGAACCACGTACATCGTGTGTACTCTCTCTCTCTCTCTCTACTCTATAATTTCGTGTATGTAATTTTGTCTCTCTCCATTAAGTAATCTACTCAATTATCTATTTAGCTACGTCTTATTTCCTAACATGTTGAACTTTGCTCAAGATGAGTGCTCCGAACTGTGCTCAAGGTTCCTTTTACTTACGGAAGGGAAAGCCTTTTGTTTCTTTAGTGAGAGAGTGCAATGGACACAAACAAAGTGATGAACATTGTGAATGAAGGTACTGAGACTGAGAGGTAGAGAGAGAAGAATACGACACCAAAATGTTGTCAAACCCTCCTCCGAAGGCCCCACTCTCTATGGTGAGAATGGTCTACTATTGATTGCACAAATCTCTACAATGCTTGGACTTGCCAACAATGTCGACGACGATGAGGACGAGACAAGACGGTTGAAATATAAAAACGCTAATGGCTGAAATCTGCACTCTTTATCTTTTGAATTCTGACTCTTGGTGGTGACGATGTCGCTGGCGACGATGCGACAACAATGCGCTGAAAAAGAAGATGCTAAAATCTACATTTTTCGGGCTGAAATTGAAAATTACGCTGGATCTGACCGTGCGGTGAGGATTTGCTACGGGAAGATGAGATCTGCAAGGTTTGGGACTTCTAATGTGGTATTTGACTGCTAAAAATTGAAAACGCTGGTGCTTCTTGGGGTTTCACCGTGATGAAACTTAGACTAAGGGCGCCAATGGCTGGTGCTCTGCTATTCACACAAAGAGGGCACAAGGGCACCTTAAGAGAAGCCACTAGTGCTACGCTACTATTAGGCGCTGCTGTTGCTGAAGGGTGGCCTATTCGCACGCCATGGAACTTTCTTGCATGTGATCCAGACCCCACTCTTGGCTAGTCACGGATGGCGTTAATGCACCATCCTTCTCACTTAAAACCCTGCAGTCACGCTCTCTTAGCTCCTAAGTTGCTTTCACACCATTCTCCACTTAGGGCCCTCACTTATGCAAGGGCTATGTCCCACCTAGTCTACTCGTCGAGTAAGGGTTGTCATCTTGCAATGACCGGCCTCCTTGGCCTTTGGCCGGCCCGCTAAAAGGGTTCCTCACACTCACCCCCATTTAATCAAGCTCGATGCCCTCATTGAGCACAGAGCCCCTGGTCAATCGATGATACATATGGCCAGTGTGGTCGTCCAAGCTATAATCCATAAACGATAGGCTGTGGCCGCCACCAATGTGCTCTACCTAAAGTGCATCTATGCAATGATCCAGATGCAATCGTCTGTGGCTACTACTGAAGCGGTTCGGGGCGGGCAACAAGAAGAGCAACCTCTAGACACCCTTCAAGGCTCCCGTGCTACTCAATGGGGCTGGGGCACAACACAACACAAACCAAAACAACAAACCCACATCCAAATCCCAACTACACAAGGGGTACCACCTAGTTTAAGAGCGAACTAGGACGCAAAAGAGGAGAATCGTTCGAGCAACCCACAAACAAGCAAGGAATTTACACTAACCCTAACACCAATGGAACACTCTCACACACTAAAACACGAAAGAGAGAGAGAGAGAGATGGTGCTCGGACTGCTTTGAAGTGTATCGTTAATGATCAAGCAAACATAAATATATATATGTAAGAAAGAGAGAGAAGGGGGAAGGGGGTGCTTGTTGCACTAATGCCTTCTTACAAATCTGTCATGACCAATCAAAGTGAGATTAGTATTTGTTCAACATAGCCTGAGTAAATTACACCACAACACATCACAAGAAAAAAGCCACCCCAATCACTGTCTTAAGGCCAGGGGAGTCCTCTCCACCCTGTCGCCCTCTTACAGCATGTGGGATTTATGGCTAAATTGATAACAATACCCAGAGACAAGCTATCAAGAACTTAAATAAAACACCAAGACACTTACACATCATTATTGTCCATGACTTCACGTTGGAAGGGAGACAAGGTATCCATGCTTAGTCCAAATTCACCCTCCTTGATTCAGCAAATGTTGGGCTTACACTAGTAGGAGAAATGATAGATTTCCTACCCTCAATTTAATGATCACTCTCTCTTACAATGGCATAGAGTTCCCTTGCTAATCACCCCTAATACAACACATACATATGCCAATGAGATTCCACTCAAGAGCTCCTTCTCAAGAGGTTGAGCTTGGCTTCTCAAGCTATAGCATAGTGCTCTTTCTTCTCTCTCCTTTTTGTGCTAGCTACACCCTCCTTTTATAGCAATTTTGAAGGCTAGGGTTACTCCTCTAACCATGGTTGGGTTAGATTTTTAGCAATTTATCTAATTTCTTTTGCTTGGAATTATCAAGAAGTTGGTGGGGAAAGAGAGAGGAGAGAAATGGAGGTGATAGGACTTTTCATAGTGGGTTAGTGTTAGTAGAGTTAGTATTAATTTACAAATGGAATTGGATATTTACAATGGGAGTATCCATGTAGGATACAAATAAGGAAGAAAGACTCTTAAGAGGTAAGAAAAGGTGGATTTCTTACAAGGTTGATGCTCCAAGTGTCTTGAGTAGGGCCAATTTTGACGCTTGTTGACGGTCCACTAGCTTTGACGGTACATTTTTTCTCCACTCTTGACCTTCCTTGAGAGACAAGGTAATTGAAGCTGAGTAATCAACCACCATGATGCTGTCTTTTAAGAGAAGAGGCTGAATTTTGTGGTTTTTTTGATAGATATGGGTAATTTGGAGGAGGAAAAATGAGACTAGGTGGTCAATTTTGGAATGGAATTGTGTGTGGGAGGTATGAGTTCACCATGGTTTCTCTTATTCTTCAAGGTTGAGGAGAAGGTGAGTAGGGTGCAGAGAGGAGTGGTGAGAGAGGTGGGGATGATGAGTGGAGAAGTGTGTGTGAAAGAGAAAAATGATAAAGTGGAAGAGAGAGTGTGGCTGCATAGCATGGGAAAACTGGGGTCCACTAATAAAATCATAGCTCACAGCTCGTAGCTCAAAAAAATATGAAAAAATTTGAGGCAAAAGTTCAGCCCACGAGCTACAACTTTTGTTTGTATCACCTTTTCAAATTCGGAGAGCAAGTGAACTTTAAAAATTCAGCAAAACCGACCATTTTTTTCCACTGCACAAGGTCCTTGTGGGGTCCTTCTTTGGATGATTCTTTTGAATACCTCCAAGAGTGAGCCCTCCATAGTGCATGTATGCATGCCACCTACCCTTGACCTTATTTGGTAGGTCTATAATTGAAGATATTGTTGAGATCATGATATAAGTGAATAGTACAACTAAGAAAATCAAATATTGAGGGGTCTAAAAAATCTGTACATGTCAAATATAAATAATATAAGTGAAAAAAATATAAAGGGGTCAAAAGAAATCTCTCTCATTATGAGGCTACCATAAAAAGATAAATATTTTTGGTGTTCTAATTTTTTAGAAAAAAAACAAAATAGATGTAGGAAGGGAAAAATCACAATAGTGAAAAAATATACACATAAATAAAACTAGTTTTTTTGGATTTTTGTTGGGGTGGAGTTACACCAAATATAAGAGAAGCTTACATGAAAATATTTCTATATGGAATAAAGAGTATGAAAAATGGTAAGAAAAATTGTGGTAATGGTGAGGCAATGTACATAGCATAAATAACACACACCTAAGTAAAAATATTTAAATAAATACCAAAATAATTATGAAAAAATCTTTTATTTAGGCCCTATATACAAAGAAATATTTACATACGCATGGGCCATAATATACTTATATGTTTTATATTTTTTATTTTTTTGGCTCAACTAGCCCAATGCCTAGCTAATTGAGGGTTTTTTATTTCAGTAAGGAGATATGGGAAAAGTCCCCTAACTCACACGCACCTATATACAGTGAAAGGGTGAGGGTAACCACAGTGTTTGAGTGATTTGATAGGGGGGGATAACTCACTATGGCAATCACAGAGAGCCGAAAAACGGCTATCACTACCAAAATGTCCAGCATATAGTGCTGCCATGCAATGATCTAGGCTACCCTGGATGACTGTTGTGCTCCATGGCTCGGTCCCATGTGCTAAGTATGGAGCCTGATTTACCCCTTGTAATTTTTGTATTAAAAATGCACATTTGTAAGGACCCCATTATGAGGAGAAGCCATCATGCGTGAAGAAAAATCACTCGCCGGAAAACAAAATCACTCACTAGAAACCAAACAACCGGTATCAGAGCAAGGTTTGATCATAGCTAAACTATCTCAAGGAAAGGACTCCTTGAATTGAGTGGGAGTAATGGCGGAGGAAGGTAAGCTCAAGATCAAGAAGTTCAACGACGATAAAAGCTACCAACATTGGAAGATGCATATTGAAGAGTATCTCTACCAGAAGGACCTTTATATGCCACTAGGCGGTCTTGCAAAGAAGCCCGCAACGATGGTAGATGAAGCATGGATTGTCCTTGATCGAAAGGCACTGGGAACAATCCGGTTAAGCTTGGCATCAATGGTGGCCATCAATGTTTCAGAGATGAAGACCATGGAGGACTTGATGAAGTCACTTGATGACTTTACGAGAAACCATCGGCATCCAAAAAAGTATTTCTCATGAAGTGCTTGTTCAATCTAAAGATGACAGAGAAATTTTACCCTGTTTTGTTTACCATAAACACAATCTTGTGAAATTGTTGGAAAAGGTACTGTTTGTGTCAAAATTTCAAACAGAAATGAATGGAAGTTTAAAGATGTTACGCATGTTCCTTCTCTTCACAAAAAATTGATCTCTATAGGACAATTGGATGATGAAGGTCACAACATTGCATTCGGAAGCAAACAGTGGAAGATATCAAAGGGATCTTTGGTGGTTTCCAAGGGAGAAAAGGTCGGTACAATCTAGTTGTGTACAGTTAGCACGCAATCTTCAACTTGTGCAATAGCTACGGAAGTCGATAGTGCGGTGTGGCACTATTGGCTTGGGTACATGAGTGCCAAAGGAATGAAAATGCTTCAAACAAAGAAGCTTCTACCAGGTTTGAAAGAAGTGGACTTAGAGTCCTGTGAAGATTGTGTTTATGGTAAACAAAAGAGGGTAAAATTTCAAAAATCAAGAAATGAAAGAAAAAATTAAAAACTTGAGTTGGTTCATTTTGATGTTTGGGGTCCTGCAAGTACACCATCACTTGGTGGCTCATTGTATTATGTAACATTCATAGATGATGCGACTAGGAAAACATGGTTTATGTCATGAAGAATAAATTTGATGTGTTTTCCATATTTCAAAGGTGGAAAGCCTTTGTGAAGAATGAAGTATGTACCAAGGTTAAATGCCTCAGATAAGACAATGGAGGTGAATATTGCAGCCAAGCTTTTGAAAGCTTTTGTGCTAGCAATGGCATTTGGAGGGAAAGGACAACCCCAAGGACATCTCAACAAAATGGGATGCTGGAGAGGATGAACAGGACAAACATGGAGCCAGCACAAAGCATGCGGCTACATGTAGGCTTACCACTTGATCTTTGGGCAAAAATTGTAAGTACGTCTATGTATTTGATCAACCAGTCACCCTCAATGGCGTTGGATGGGGGAGTTCCAAAGGAGGCATGAACAGGTAAACCGGTGAATTATTTATTTCTCAAAGTGTTTGGATGTGAGGCTTTCACGCACATAGATAGAAGCCTTAGGTCAAAGCCTGAGGCATGGCCTCTCAAGGGCGTTCTCTCTCTCTCTCTCTCTCTCTCTCTCTCTCTCTCACGATTATGGAGGGCGTGGTCCTCAAGATTGGGAGGGGTTTTTCATGTTGCATGGTCGAGAAGAAGAAGCCCAGGCTTTTGGCTGTGCGGGCATGGTCGCTTAGTAGAGGTGGAAGCACAAGCCGCTAAAGGGCCGCGGGCATAGTCCCTAACGAGGGGAGGAGACACTGGTGCACCCACACCAATTTGGCTGCTGAGGAGCTTGATGTGAGCACGAGGCCGAGAGCGCATATTACGTCATATGCTCGAAGGCCATGGCGCAGCAGGGCTTTCGCCATCTCTCATTCTCTCTTGGGCAGCATCACGTGCATGCCATTGCTGTTGCAACATGCGATATTCTCATATTGGGGCGCCCAAACTTGCAAGAGGTGGCCACCATTAAAAATACCAAATTGATTAGGGGTGCATGCACACCCCTAAACCTCGGCTTGTGGCCTACGTACGAGCATCTATACAAGCATCTTTGACACCGATTTGCATCAACGAACATGCCATCACAGATTCTGTAGAAATTCTTGGCATGGCCACGTTGATTTTGAAGATTGCTTTCAGCTACGTATTGACCTTAAACCAATCTTCGCCATCTCTATAACAAGGCTTGATTTTGGTGGTTTGTGATGAAGAGTAATCCTATTGACAAAGATTGCATCAATGCAATACAGCAAATGAGATTCAATTCGCCAAGACACTAGGGAAACAATGTTTCTTACTTTGACATGGATTGGAACTCACATGCAAGGCATCACTAGAGAATTCCAATTGTTTTTGAAAGGCATCTGATAGATTTCCAAATTCAAGCAGTACCAAGTCTAGTACAGATTTGGTGACGCCAGACTCGAGAATTTACGGCTCTCACGAGAGGGATCAAGCACCATGCACGACAAGGGCGTAGGTGCATCTACTAAGTTACAGGTACTTTTGGCATTACTTTTTAAAATTTTTATGCAATCATCTGCACTTTGTTTGGTTTTGTGAATTCTGACTTGTGCAATGGTTGTCGCCCAAGAGATAGGTAGAATTTGTCAAGCAAGGCTTGAATGATTTTACGACAACGCTCTTGTTCAAGTTAGTCACTTCCATTTCTCGACATAGTTTGGTGAGTGTGCTTGATCATTCATTTACAAATTTGCATGATTTCTAAATCTGCAGCACCCGTATCATTTGCATCATTTGTTTAATGCATGCCATCTGCATTAAAATTTTGACGATTGCCACCAAGCAAGGCTTGTATTGCCTTTTCAAATGATAAGTATTTGTTGAATGTATGTGTTTAGTATGATGGTACTGGCATACATTGTTGACATAGCGATTAGACTCATGCATGGCTTGAGTCTCTATCACCATGACTTGAAGCACAACTCGTCATCAGTTCAATTTGATGCAATTGTATAGCCAATTTGTAGTGTTTTTGGACTCTCAAGGGGATTGGCACATCCTGTTGCTCAACTTGATACAGGGGGAAAGTTTCTTGGCATGGCCGACTCCTTCTCACTATTTCTAGTAGCTGCCAGCGGATGCTTGCCACACAGTATTAGTTCATCCCAATTGGAATTGCTCGATAAGGTCGATTATTTTTCTCATGCTCTCTATATGTCACAATCTATTAGAACTAGCAGATTTTGGTGAAGCAAGGATTCAATTTAGGGATCTTGCATTGCGGCTTCTCCCGTTTGGCATATGCTATGAGCATACGGATTTGGGAGGGATTAGGCAATGGGCTTGCAAGTTATTTTATTTCGTGCCCGACGGGCATATATGGCGCAAGAGGGCGAGTTGTGTATATGACCACTCCCACTCGCACACCAGATATGGCTATGAGCCATCTATGGGCCAACAGATATGGCTATAAGCTATCTGTCCAATAGCCAAATATGTCTATGAGCCATCTATGAGCAAGTTTCTCCTACAAACTCTCAGGACAACTGGTTACATCAACAACTAGTTTTACACCAAGCACGACTTTTCCCTTGTGCCAAGGTACTGCCCACTGACTTGGCATCAAGGGCAGTGGCATAGAAGTTTGAAAAAACACTGGAAAAATAGGGAATATCACCTTATCGAACCCCTACCAGTCTAAACTGTGCAAGGCACTTATGGTTTTGGTTCTCACGGTTGAGGCCATCACTCTCCGCAAGGTCTTACAATTCTGCATGCAAGGCATGCTAGTGAGGTGGATTCAATTCTACCGCTTTATGCATTATGCTTCTGCTATCACACATGCAACTCTGTCAAGGACAGACTAAGTGATGGATTGTTTAATATGATTGTTGGTTGCTATCAACACACAACAACACTAAAAGGAACCTAAATCTAGGACTTATTTTACGGGAAAAGTGCCAATGCTAAGTTGTCCTCATACAATCATGACCCCTGCATGGTAGGTGGGTTGGAATGAGTTTTCTATTTTTCTGTTACCTCTTTTGATGAGAGAGTCATACCGGAAAACTGTGGAATGCTTATACGATAAGTTGCAATTTAGGCATAAGATGCGTAAGAGCACATAGCGTGGGTACACACTCTAAAATCTTAATGAAAATTCCTTAGCCCATCATGCTCTTTCTCTCTCTCTCTCTCTCTCTCTCTCTCTCTCTCTCTCTCTCTCTCTCTCTTTAAGGGAATAATGAAAATCTTTTTAAGAATATTTTGATACATAATTTGCTTGTGAGTCAGCCTCAGTCAAGGTGCTCTCCCTCTTAGCTAGTAAGTGGCCAAGATGCCACTCCAATTAGTCTTCATGGGTTTCTTGATTGAAAACTAAATTGTTATTGGCATAAGGGCTATAAGCCACACAGGCTCAGAGCCATTGTCAGACCTAGGGTAAGACCCAATGCTGGTATTTCTTGGGTGATTGTTCTTAAGATTGAACAGATCTGCTTGGTGGAGTACACATCAAACACATTGATGTTATGGACAAGCACGAGTCTTGTCATTACGGATGTTTAGGGTGTCATTGTTGCACTACATGTTTTTTATGCAACGCTCAAGATGAGTTTTTCATAATCGTAAACTCACATCAGCTAATTTATACCACGAAATCTAGAGATAGCATGGTTGTTCTTACGAGATAGGCATCTCACTTGTGTGGATTTCTTGCTCTCTCTGTAGCACTACGAGTGTCTATGGCATCACAATTTTGGGGGTACGACCCAACGGGTGTTTACTAAATCACCCCATAGGCATTCGGGATCACAGTTTGGTCTATCCCAGTTGTATTTTCAAGGAAAGAAGTTTGCAATCTACCAGGGGGTAGTTGACAACTTCAACTTTTCAAGTTGATTCTCATCATTTTGTACACGTTTGACTATGTTGGTTACCATTACCTGCTAGTTGAGCAGTTCCTACAAAGGATCTTACCAAGGGGTTTGACTACGTAGATTCTACCCAATGGGCTTGGATTGTGAAGGCAACACCCAGGGTTTCGAGTGCAATGTTGCTTGGTTTCTCACAGGTGGGAGACGTACTCCTGTGCATTTGAATACGAGTAACTGATCTTTCGGTTCAATCCCCAAGGACGTGCCAAGGGCACGTCAAAACAAGTATTTTGGGCCGTAGTGTCCAATGTACATTATGCTGTTATGGACCCACTTTTCGGATTTGATCTAGCACATGTTGTCACATGGGATACAATATGGTCTAGGGATCAAGGAGTTTGGTTTAGCCAGTGTGGCACAAGGCTAATGAGGGTTCCTCTCACTCTCGTTGTAGAGTGTTTGCAGTTACCTCCACACACAAGTACATCTTGTACTTGTAGGATGTTCTTTTTTCAGACATCCTTATTTGAGACATATTCCACATGTAGTGAATATGAGTCTCTGGGACTGACACTGGTGCCCACGATTTCAAATATGTGTCACGACAAAGTCCCCAGGTGCTGGTCCAATATATTTTCTAGACCATTTTCAACACTACGTATTAGAAGCAATTTTAGTGGCCAGAAATTGTCGAATACTTAGAATGACTTGTTAACACTAGTTCTGTAATTGGACACTTAAGTGTCCTGAGACACTAAAGTGTTCTGTTTTCCTTCCAAGTTTTTGCAATTTATTTGTCAAGCTAGAAAGAAGTTTTGTATACCTTGCTTCTACCATAGGTTGGTCATGAGGGAAAGAAAACACTCGATTTTTCTCCATGTCAAAATACAATTCGTATAGATAGAATTCTGGTAAGTTCTAAGTCATAAATTTTAGTAAAATTTCAAGCTGTTTTGCCAAAAAAATCATAAAATTCTTATATCTTTTTGTAGAGATGGTCCTTTTTATGTTTATAAAAGCCAAGTGTTAGCATTTAGTGTTACAAAACAATGGAATGCACTTTAAAGACAAGTTTCCAAGTCACATGCAAGTTATAGACATAATTTCATACTTGAGCACGTGCTGAATTAGAGCATAATTTTGGTCTTCCAAAGCTCCCCTCATGGAATTGGGGCTATTCTAGTGCAATTTGACAACTACAAATGACTTTATATCTTGAAACCAAGAAACTACGTATTTTTTGGGCTCCCTAACTCAATTAAATCTCGTTGCTTGAACTCTATCTTGAATTTTTTATCGTGGAAAAACTCTTAAAAATCTTGAGTTATCCATAATAACATTAAAACCAAGGTTTTGGGCACCCCAATTGTGTATGTACCATGTACTTTGATACATTTAGTTGATCTACATAGAAAGTTTGATATTATTTGAGCTTTTGAATGCTTATGTCTCAAGAATGAAAATATCAAAGTTCTCTCTTATGCTGTTTTGAATATTTAAAATAATCCAATAATTGTTGCATACCAAAGCCCTTCTATTTTCCACCTTGAGTCCTAGATGGAAAGGGTAAGCAGTGCAACACTTTTTAAAACTCACAAATACATCAAAAACATGTTTTTCTTTGTATACAACAATATGCTTGAAATGTCTATATCAAACATATAGAACTTTCCATTATTTTATATACTCCCAAGTCATTTTTTTTGCACATGAAACTTTCAATTATCTATAGCAAAATTGTGGAAAAGACACCTAAAATTTTCTACAAGGTTGCTTCATTTTTCTTGAGCTTATAAAGTCGATTTCCATCAATCGCAATCTTACGAGGGTCAACTTGATGAGTATAGTTCTTGATCATGGTAGATTCTAAAATGCAAGGTTATATTTTTAAAAGACCCTCTAACTAGCATATTTAAGAATATCGAGAGGTTTTTCTTAAATAAATTGTCTAATGCAAGTAGTATTTAATTTAAATTTGTCAAAAAAGGACACTTGCGTGTCCTGTTTTGGTACCAAACTAGTGTTAAGGTACAAGTGTTGCTAAAAAACATTACAGATGGTTGTTTTACATATAGAAAGGCTATATGTTGTTAATGAAAAAGTTTCATTGTTTGTACCTAGAAATGATAATTGTTTTGCCTTCTATTATGGTTTAGACGTTTCAGCAAGGCTTGCAAATGATTGCAACTGAAAGTATTTAGTTTCTTTTTAGAACTATTTACATTCCCCTTTAATGTGTGCTAGGCGCATCACATTTGCCATAAGTATGGGCAAGGATGATCATGGATATACAGGTTCAGATTTGTTTTTTGCTAAATGCATGCACACAAGGTGTTATGGGCCCTAGTGTTTAGCAAAGGCTGATTTGGAACGGCATGCGTATTCATCAAGTTGTTGCTTATGAAGCATTTTGCACTCTGTGTGCAGTATCTCTATGAGATTACTTTTGGGTCTACTAATCACCAATAGAGGTCATGGCTCGGTTTGGGTGTTTGTGGATTTTTAAAGTTAACTATAATGGTTATTATTTTTGATTCCTCAGCAATGTTGTATGATATTGTGATCCCCGTATACCAGCCATCTGGAAAGACTGCCTGTAAACCGTGGGGGCAACACACCTCAGTACTATCAGTTATCCAAGGAGATATGCAGATTACAAAGTGTAATCTTGTGGTAAAGGATATGCATAGTGCGTATATTAGCACCAAGAAATCCAATTAATAAGAATTTATTTCTCTACTTGAAGTTTGCTTACCATCAGCTAAAGCATGTTTTGCGACTAGGTTTAGTCTCTTCATGTATAAGTCAGATTCTCAACATTGAACACTAGTTATGGTGGGGTTGTTTACTGATGAAATTTGAGAACAAGTCAAGGACTTACACTTGGCTGATGAGTTAGGTTAGCAATTTACTTTCACGGAAAGTGAAAAGCGGTACTCTTTCAGGTACATCTTTGTCGTGATAACTCGTTTAGCATGCTCATGTGCGTTCTAAATGGAGTCTACACACTAGATGGTTTCAAATGGACAACAATGTACAAAATCAAGATGTTATTCTTGATTTCATTGAACCTCCTACTGCACCGTGTTTTTAGTCAAACAAATAGCTAGATCCATGGGGGATACCACTGTGGAAAACATTAGTGTTCTTATGAAGATCCTACCACTTTTGTTTTCACGGACGAAAACGCTTCTCCAAGGGGGGAGTAATGTCATGCCAAGGGTAGGACTATAGAAGGGCACGGCCCTGGCCAAGGGCCGATGGATACACATGCAGTACAAGGGCTATATATAGGAGGGCCAAGGGCCTATATATAGGTATAGTTGGGTGGTTATTGGCACGTCTCTCTCTATGATCGTTCATAAAAGGTAAGGAGAAAATGGTTTGCAGATTAAAGAAGAGCTTATATGGTTTAAAGCAAGAATCAAGACAATGGTACTTGAAGTTCGATCGATGGATGTTGGATCATGGATTCACAAGATGCAACTTGGATCACTGTGTCTACATGAAGAATTTTGGAGATGTAAAGTTCATCATCCTAATGTTGTATGTCGATGACATGTTGATTGTGAGTGCTAACATGCAGGACATCAAAGACCTAAAAGAGGAGCTGTCTAAATTTTTTTCAATGAAAGATTTAGGTGCTGCAAAGAGGATACTTGGTATGAAGATATCAAGGGACAGGACAAAGAAGACAATAAAGCTATCTCAAGAGGATTACATCAAGAAGGTACTAGAAAGGCTTGCAATGCAAAATGAAAAAATGATTTCTACACCTTTGGCTGGTCACTTTAAACTAACCAAGGATATGTGTCCAAAGACACAAGAGGAGATAGCCTAAAGTTTCATATGCTGTAGCGGTAGGTTCTCTTATGTATGCTATGGTTTAGACAAGGCCACACATTGGACATGCAGTGGGAGTTGTAAGTAGGTTCATGGACAACCCAGGTAAAGAGCAGTGGCAAGCTATGAAGTGGATACTTAGGTATCTAAAAGGGACAATAACAAATGCTTTGTATTTTGGAGGAATTGATATTTTTCTAGAAGGGTATACTGATGCAGATATGGCAGGTGACAAAGATACTCAAAGGAGCACTACTAGTGACGAAGGAAATTTGGAATGGCGGCCTCTACACCAAAACAAACTCCATTGCGCCACAAGGGAAATTAGATGAGGGCACCACCTAGTCTTGGAAGCGTGGACTAGGACCGCTACACAAAGAGAGAGAGAGAGAGAGAGAGAGAGAGAGAGAGAGAGAGAGAGAGAGAGAGAGAGAGAGAGAGAGAGAGAGAGAGAGCACTATGAATGAAGCATTAACCGTGGCGTGTGCACAAGGAATGGATGACTTCAAACACTCCCAACACAAATAGCATATAGATTACCAAACAATCACTCAAGGATTAGCCAAGATCACATCAAGCACTCTCACACGCATATACAACATTTCACTTAATTAACACAAGTAAGAGGAGGAGAGGTTACTAGCATGAAACAATTTGCACTCTAGAATGTGCAAGAATAGAGTGAATGAATGAGCTTATGGGCTCATGGTGAGTGATACAAAGGCTCAATGGGCTGAGGGAGGCTTGAAATTACAAAGGGGAAGGCCTCTTTATATAGGAAAGAGAGTGATTAGGAGTGAGGTTAAGATACAAGTGTAATTTGTACAAATGAGGCTTGATTAGGGACATTCAACCAATGAAGAAGCTCCTTCCAAGTGATTTGTTGACCAATTAGCTCCATCATCACTTGTGTTGTCTTCACTCCTTCCTCCATAGCTTGAGTCCAAGAGCTTCCTTATTTTAAAATGTAAAGAATCTACATAAAATCAATACATATCTAGTAATAATAGAAAGGGGTTGAATGAGAACTTATGAATTACAACAAGATTAAGTATGACTTGAGAGGTGATAAGAAGAGGAACTTTGATGGGTTTTTGAGCTTGAGAGAGAGGAGGAAGGAGAGGAGGGTGAGAAGACTAATGGATGATTTTAAAGAAGGTCTCAATGTGGAAAAAGAAGGGTGTGTGTGTGTAAAGGTAGGGGGGTGGTCTCCACCACAGTTGAAAAAACTGCCGTCCACCATTTTGGCCATATCTCCTAGACCGTAGATGCAAAAATTATAAAAAAAATATGGCCAGAATCTTCAGCCCGTCGGTTACAACTTTGATGAAGACAACTTTTCTTGGATCGGAGTGGAAGTATTTTTTAAAAATTCAACAAAATCATGTGCCTGGTTTCTTCCTTTACCAAGTCTTCCACTTGGGTCCCATTTGTTTGAATCATCATATGGCTCCAAAGCCATGATGATATGAGCCACTCATGACCCTTGAATCATGGGTGCATGGCTCCACAACCACATCATATCTTTTCTTTTCACATTTACATATTTTCCCTTCCCTTTACCACTAGGTTCTCCCTCTACCTTTCACCTCCGGTGAACTAGTCAAGAAAAAATCATTTTTTTTTAATTTTTCCAAGAGGTTGTTCTCACTCTTTCTTTTATTGTAAACCTCTAGAAGCAAGGAAAACCAACAAAATATGATAAACAAAAATTTGTGATAGGTTCGGATCATAGCCCTCCCAAACCTGGCTAGGGGTATTTATGCCTCTAGCCTACTTTCTTTGATCTTGAGCTGACCTTATCCTGATGTGATAAGGCTTTAAACGCCATCCATTTGTCCTGGTCTTGTGCACTTTACCATCAATGTCTTGAAGTCTGTAAGAGCCATTTTTGAACTTTTTGGTGACCAAGAACGGGCCTTCCCATCGGAAAAGAAACTTTCCATCCTTACGAGTGTCGAAGCGATTGTCATATCGAAGCACCAGAGATCCCTTTTTGATGTCTTTGGATGCTAGCTTTTTGTTGAACTTTTCTCTGCGCTTCTCTGCTTCTTGAGAATAGTGGTTGATGGCTTCTTCACGATCCAATTGCAGCCTCTCTAGATCCATGATCCTTTGTTGTACTTTCTCCTTTTGAGAGCCTACCTGGCTACCCAATATTCGAAGACTTGTTAACTTCACTTCAATGGGCAAAAGCGCCTCCTTTCCATAAACCAAATGAAAGGGTGTGTACCCTAATGTGGTTTTGAAGGAGGTTCTATAGGCCCATAGAGCTCCATTCAGGTGTTTGTCCCAATCTTGGCGCCTGGCATGTACCTGTTTGGTGAGAATTTTGCAAATGATTCCATTTACCTTTTCCACCAAACCATTGCACTGAGGGTAGTAAGGAGTAGAGTGTTGATGCTGAATATTTAGCTTCTTCATGAGTTCTCCTACCAAGTCTGCTCTAAACCCTGGTCCTCTATCAGATAGTATTTCAAGAGGGGTGCCAAACCGGCAACAGATGTGGTCAAAGATGAACTGACTCACATCCTTAGCAGTAATTCTATTGGTCGGCATAGCCTCAGCCCATCTAGTCATGTAATCTACTCCCATGATGATGTACTCTTTACCTGACTGAGTGCGTGGTAGAGGCCCTATGGCATCAATTCCCCACTTCTCAAAGGGCCCATATACCTTTATTGGGTTCTGAGGTTCAGCTATGAGCCGTCGTGGTCCTGCTTTCTGACATTCATCACATGTTTGACACCAATATTTGACATCACGATGAAGACTTGGCCAAGTAAACCCAGCTTGTAGAACCTTTCTACTAGTGACGTCGTGTGCAAAGTGTCCTCTGCACATATCATCGTGACAAGCTTTTAAAATCTCTTCAATTTCACTCTTCAAAGGAACTCTCCTAAGCACACTATCCTTACCAAGACAATACAAGTCATCATTTACTATGCGATACTTGGTAGCCTTCCTAGCTAACCATCGCCTTTCCCCTGCATTCAAGTGTTTAGGAGCCTCTCCTTGCTCCAGAATGTGCATAATATCTTCCAAGTCCTCCTTGCCTTGCTGAAGTGGAAGTTTGATGGCCACTGCTCCCACTATTGACTCATTTAACTTTGATGATGCTAGGTGGTCTGCATCCTTGTTCTGGTCTCTTGGTACATGATGTACTTGTACCTCCCTAAATCTCCTCATAAGAGCTTTTGCTTCTCTCATTTTAGTAGAAAGACGGGCATTTTTGCAAGCCCATGTACCTTGCATTTGCCTTACCAAAAGCATGGAGTCACCAAAAGCGTTTAATCTCTTAATTGAATTATCGAGGCACCAGCAAAGGCCATGAATTAGAGCATGATATTCTGCTTCATTGTTGGAGTGGACATCTTCTAGAGTGATCCCTTCACCATGGATCCTCTCTCCCAATGGGGATAAGACCACGATGCCTGCAGCTGCCTTATCCTTGGTTCTCTTGTATGCTCCATCAAAGTAGAGGCTATAAGCATTGACCAAGGCCTCTAGAGCTAGAGGTGGTGGAAGTTCCTTTCTCTTCAAATGGCAAACTTTTTCATAGCACTTGTTTGTTAAAATGTCGGCTAAGCATGCTCGAGTTGTTCTTTCAACCTGTATTGTATAATCAAACTCTTGAAGTCGCACCACCCACTTTGCTATTTTGTCAGAGATTTCCATATGTTGTAGTGCATAGGGAAACATATCCTCCACAGTGATAATTACAAACCTCTTCGGCAGCAAGTATGGCCGAAATTTGGTTACCGCAAACATGAGAGCTAACACTAGCTGTTCCATTAGGGTGTAGGCCTTCTCTGTGTTTTCCATGAGGCGGCTAGCAAAATACACAGGCCTCATAAAGGAGGTTTTTGGATCTTTTTGTAGGAGGGCAGCACCAATGGCTTCTTCTCCCACACTAGGGTTTACAAAGAATGTTTCTTCCCAACAAGGTTGGAGGATTACAGGGAGTGACCCTAACATTTTTTTAATCTCTCTAAAATGCCCTTCACTTTCTTCACTCCAAACAAGCGTCTCTTGACGAGTCAGCTGTTGTAGAGGAAATATCACTTGGGAGAGTAAGTGTATGAATCTACTCAAATATCTTAGCTTTTGCAAGAAGGAGATTAATTGTTTGATGGAAGTTGGGGAAGGTAGATTTAGCAATGTTTCTATCTTTTCAGGATCTACCTCGATTCCATCAATGGACACTACATGCCCTAATAGTGTAACCTTGCGTTCCCCAATGTGACATTTGTCCTTGTTTAGTTGTCCACCCAGCTTAGCTAAACGAGTAAATCCTTCATCAATCTTGCCGAGATGCATACTTTTGGAGCTGTAAATACAAAAGTCATCTATGAAAACCCTTATGGACTTACCAAAGTAAGGTTGGAAGACCATGTTCATGAATCGTTGAAAGGTGGCTGGAGCGTTGGTGAGACCAAAAGGCATGACTCGAAATGCAAAACATCCCCATGGTGTGATGAAAGTAGTCTTTTTCTGGTCCTCCTCTGCAATGCGTATTTGAAAGTAGCCAGAGTAGCCATCACACACTGTGTATCTCTCATGGCCTGCTACTTCATTTAGAATCTCATCTTGAAATGGGAGAGGGAAGTGGTCCCTCTTTGTTGCAGCATTTAGTGGCTTGTAATCCACGCACACTCGCCATTTACCATTCTTCTTTGGCCTCACCACTACTGGGGAGACCTATTCTGAATCTTCTACTGGGTATATGAATCCTGCTTCTAAGAGTCTCTTCACCTCAGACAACAGTGCATTTTGTTGCACAACTCCTAATCTTCTTAGTTTTTGTACTACTGGCTTGCTCCCTTCTTTTAGATGGATATGATGCTTCACTGCAGTGACACCTGTAATGTGAGTGTAATCAGAAATAAACAATGATGCATGCTTCTTGAGAACATTTACATAACCCTCCTTTTCTTCTTCCTTTATATCCTTGGATAACATCTCCTCTAGGCTGGCATCCCACACATTCTCCATTTGGATCCTTGGGTTGTCTTCTGATGAGGTAGTTTCCTTTATGGTGACGCCCATGACTTCGAGAGTGCTATCACTCTCTTCACTTGAACTCTCTTCCTCGTCCATGGATGAGGAGCATCCACTTGAGCTCCACTCATCAGCTGACGTCTCTAGTTCAAGGTTCTCTTGTCGCCCATTCTTTAGGTTATAAACCACCTTCCGACTATGGCCACCCATGCGAGGCCTCAACTCCAAGTCTCCTGTTGCCCAATCTTGCCTAGCTCCTATACCCATGAGCCAAGGTCGTCCTAAAATAAGGGGGTATCCTTCTCCCTTTACTGGCATCACATAAGCATCAACCTCTGTAGTGATTCCAAAAACAGAAACTCTCAAAGCTTTCACTACACCCACACAAGTGACAGAGACATTATTGGCCATTTTTGCCCTAAAGTTTGATGATTCCATTACCTCTAAACCCAATTGATGCATTAGCTTTTCTGTCATGACACAAACCTCTGCTCCACTGTCAATGTAAGTTTTTGGAATCTGTTGTCCCTTGATTTGAGCCTCCACCAAAGGCACTATATCCTTGAGACCATATGCTTTGATTACACTTACTAGCTTACTTCGCTTTGCCCTCGTGCTCACCATTTTTGACCATTGTCGTCAAAGCTTTGGGGAGATATGAAGTAGTTGTGGCCAAGTAATCTTTGGTCCTTGAGAACTCACATCAGTTGTCAAGTCATAAGGTTGTGTCCGAGATCCCATAGGGAAATCAGAGATGTCAATTTGAGACCTAGTACGGGTCTTTCTCTTCTTGGCTTCACCTTTAGTTGCCCGAGATGTACTTGCTTCATTGCTTGCATCCTTGCTTGGTTCTTTACCTACTTCATCTTGGACACGCACACATTTGATAGGCATTGTAGACACTTCATCTATCTTCATCTTCCCTTTAGCTATTTCTTCCTGGTTGCTTCTGCCCTTGAGGACCTCCTCCATCCTTATGATGCTCACATTTGGTTGAGTAGCAGGGGCTTGAGCTTGAGCACGAGGTGGCTGCAAAATTTGAGGTTGCGGTTGCTCTTGTGCTTGAGCTCTAGCACGGGGGGGACTTACTTGTTGTCGAGGACCTCTGACAGGGTAGTCATATCTTCTGGGATGAGGGCAATTATACATGCCATGGCCAATTTCCCCACAATTGTAACACAACATTTCCCTTTCTTGACGTCGCATTGGTGGCCGATTCCCACCATTTCCCTCAATAGGCCTTCTTGCACCCTGCACAAGATTTACTCTCAACCCCTCTAGCTGGTTTGTGAGATTGTTTATTTGTTGGAGCATATCTTCTTGTTGACCTCTATTGAGGTCTGGTGCATTAGGCACATTTGGAGGTATGTGAGAAGCTTCCATAGTTGTGATATTGCCTCCCAAAGCTAGCTGGCCAGCTTGGGCTTGATAGAGAATCTTTCTATTCTTTTCCCTAGCAATTCTTAAGGCATCTTCAAAAGCATTTGGAAATTTGCCCTTTACCTTCTCCCTTAGCAAGGGGTACAAACCTGAGATAAATCGATCCTTTTGGAGGCAATTGGGAGCTCGCTCACCAGGGTTTAGTGAGTCTGACCATTGCCCCCAAAGTTTCAGAAAACCTTCCTCATAGGTTGCATAACCATGAGGGTCAACTTGATGAAGGGACAGAAGCCGTTGCCATAGTTCTTCTGCCGAATTGGCTCGTTGAAATCTTCGTAGGAAAGCCACCTTCAATCCCTCCCAATCAATTCTTTGGGTTGGATCTAGAGCCTGGAACCATATCCTAGCTTCTTCTTTGAGCACCAAAGGAAAAGCTCTCAATTTCAATGCTTCGTCATCCCTCCCGGAGACAAGGAAAGCCATCTCCAAGTTATCCAAAAAATCCCCAGCATTTTCCCCACTACGCCCAAAAAAATTTGGGAAAGCCATCATAAAAGTGGGTTGCCTTCCTCTCAATACAGCACAAAGATGAAAACGTCTAGGCCCAAATCATATCTTATTAAGGGTAGAATAAATGGATTGATAGATGCATTAATCTCAGCTAGACGACGAGGGCCTAGTAAGTCCCTTATGATGTTTTGGAACCTAAGCTTTCTGCTAGCTATTATATGCACAGTTTGTCTAGCAAGAGGTTGGAAAGGTCCATATAAATCCCTATGATTCATGGAGTATGCTTAAAGCAAGATGAAGATGTGAACATCAAAAGATACATTATACTCCAAAATGGGAAATATTATAGGGTCAGGGGACAGAAATATCTCTCTCAACCTCTCAGCTCCAAAATAGAAGACCAATCTTTGTTGGAAAAAAATCTTTCTATCAATGCGCACATTCACCCTAATATTCTGAACTGATTGAAAGTTGTGGAAAATGGGATTATTCATTGGTGCATTAATTACAACCTTCCATGAAGCACTTCATTGAAGTTGAGCTCTCTTGGATCCCACCATTTGAGAGATGCGAAGAATTTGCTCACCAGTGATTAGCCTAGCTTTGGTGTGACCATCTTCAGCTTTGTAGAGTTCATAGGGTTCGATGGCTACCCTCTCAACCACCTTGAGCCTTCTTGCTAGTAGTAGTTGGAGTGCATCACCATATGTAGCCTCTTGCCAATACCGCACCCCATTGATGTGTAGCTCCCCCTCCAAAAACTTGTTAATACCCGAGTTTGAGAGTGCTTTCACCACCTAAAGTCGAGGCTTCAAAGGAAGTGTCTTCACACTAGCCACAAAGCACTCCACACAATTTTTTGACCTAGGGACTTGATGACTACAAGATTTTCCTTGAAACAAAGAAGGGTGTGTGTAGTTAACTCTCTTTACCCGCATACGTGCCGTTTGTAGATAAAGACGCTTCTTTTCTCGAGCTTCTTGGGGAGACCATAGTGGAAGTCTCGGAGAATTTGATGGATCTTCCTTCATAGGATTGATAGAGCGCTGTTTGAGAACTCCTCAGTGGGGGCACCAATTTATGACGAAGGAAATTTGGAATGGCGGCCTCTACACCAAAACAAACTCCATTGCGCCACAAGGGAAATGAGATAAGGGCACCACCTAGTCTTGGAAGCGTGGACTAGGACCGCTACACAGAGAGAGAGAGAGAGAGAGAGAGAGAGAGAGAGAGAGAGAGAGAGAGAGAGAGAGAGAGAGAGAGAGAGAGAGAGAGAGCACTATGAATGAAGCATTAACCGTGGCGTGTGCACAAGGAATGGATGACTTCAAACACTCCCAACACAAATAGCATATAGATTACCAAACAATCACTCAAGGATTAGCCAAGATCACATCAAGCACTCTCACACGCATATACAACATTTCACTTAATTAACACAAGTAAGAGGAGGAGAGGTTACTAGCATGAAACAATTTGCACTCTAGAATGTGCAAGAATAGAGTGAATGAATGAGCTTATGGGCTCATGGTGAGTGATACAAAGGCTCAATGGGCTGAGGGAGGCTTGAAATTACAAAGGGGAAGGCCTCTTTATATAGGAAAGAGAGTGATTAGGAGTGAGGTTAAGATACAAGTGTAATTTGTACAAATGAGGCTTGATTAGGGACATTCAACCAATGAAGAAGCTCCTTCCAAGTGATTTGTTGACCAATTAGCTCCATCATCACTTGTGTTGTCTTCACTCCTTCCTCCATAGCTTGAGTCCAAGAGCTTCCTTATTTTAAAATGTAAAGAATCTACATAAAATCAATACATATCTAGTAATAATAGAAAGGGGTTG
Organism: Adiantum capillus-veneris; assembly: GCF_014529385.1. NCBI lineage: Eukaryota > Viridiplantae > Streptophyta > Polypodiopsida > Polypodiales > Pteridaceae > Adiantum > Adiantum capillus-veneris. The sequence continues at coordinate 91,995,305 of NC_140949.1, read as the reverse complement.
AATGAGAACTTATGAATTACAACAAGATTAAGTATGACTTGAGAGGTGATAAGAAGAGGAACTTTGATGGGTTTTTGAGCTTGAGAGAGAGGAGGAAGGAGAGGAGGGTGAGAAGACTAATGGCTGATTTTAAAGAAGGTCTCAATGTGGAAAAAGAAGGGTGTGTGTGTGTAAAGGTAGGGGGGTGGTCTCCACCACAGTTGAAAAAACTTCCGTCCACCATTTTGGCCATATCTCCTAGACCGTAGATGCAAAAATTATAAAAAAAATATGGCCAGAATCTTCAGCCCGTCGGTTACAACTTTGATGAAGACAACTTTTCTTGGATCGGAGTGGAAGTATTTTTTAAAAATTCAACAAAATCATGTGCCTGGTTGTCCTCATAGAGAGGACACATGTCATTTCCACAATCAGGTAGACAATTGCATCTGCATGAATGACATCATGCTGCGTACACTCCTACGCGTTCCATGATGTGTGTTGCTTGTCAATTTTCAGCATATTTTTCCTTGACTGTACATTTTTCCTCATGCATAAAGTTTATGTCCTCCATAGAATCTTGTTTTACCTACTCCTGCTTTTCTACGGACTTACATTCCACTTGATACTCTGTTGCAAGTAATCCATGCATCTCCTGCTGCACTACGGCTGCATGCATGTCTCCAAAGTCCTACTTCTTTGAAACATCTTGCTCGTCTTGCTGTTGTATCATTTGTTGAGTGCTGATCTGAGTCTCCTGAGTCTTGGTTGGGACCGAATGTATGTTGATCAGAGTGCTACCCAATGAGAAATCAGCCACCCCCTCCATGCCGATCTGTGCATCCTCTTTTCTATCATCTGACTCGTTATCATCCCTATTTTCCTGCACTTTATCATGTATCTCAAGACTCGTCTCTAGTGTAGTGGCTGAGGGCAAAAGAGGCCGCTCGACAATTGCCCCATTCTTCTCACCTATGTCATCATCCAACTTTGTCCACGTGTCCGAGACATCATCCTCCAAGTCGCTAGTGTAGTACTCATCCACCTCTGCTGTAAGATCGTCCAACGTTTTGTGCTTTCTGTTTAGCATTGACCTCCACCTTCCTGCCTTGCCGTTCATGTATAACATTTTAAGAAAATCCTCCTCGTTCTCTTGAATCCCGTACTCAATCTCTTCCTATTTGCGAATGGGCTTCTTGCGTACGGTGGGTGACATCTTCGCATCCCTCAACCATCTCCTAAGCGCGGAGAGCTCCTCCTTCCAATCTTCCTTACAATCCAGTAATTCTTTGATCGCATAGTCTACACCCCTATGAAAGCATCACCAGACACGCCATGCTTGATTATAGCATTTCTCCGTATTCTTCAACATATTGCTTACAACATCTTCGTCACAATCCTCAAAGTCCAATTACTCCTGCATATCCTTAATGTATTGCCTTAGCTTTCCATCATAGGCATCAAAGAAATTCGTTGCAACCTATTCCTCCTTGATCACATCATGACAACATGGCTGAAATGCCAAGCTGCATGATGTATATGATGGCACAAATGGCTGAAAATGCCATGCTGGCTGATGTATGGGCAGAAACGCCTAGATGTAGATGTATGATATGGAGGCAAGTAACGCCATGCCTAGATATAGATGGAGCAAATTGCCATGTTGATGTAGGCAACAAGGCTAAAAACACAAAGCTATAGATGATGTGGGCTGATGTGTATAGGAAAAACGCCATGGCTGGATAAGACCAGAAAACACCATCCTTGATGAGGTTGGAAACGCCAAAACTGATGTGTGGCTGATGTAGCTGGAGGCACCCATTATGATGTAAGATGTATGATGGAGGTGCCAAGGGGCCAGTATTGTGCCTCCATTCTGGCTACCTGATCGAATTCCTACAACACTTTTTTTGAGCATTATTCCATCATTACAAAGTGCTGTTTTTTTTTTGCACAGAGGCAAAAATCAGCCCCTACTCTCAACCATCTTCTACCTATTGTGCGACCTACTTTCAACGACTTATAGATTGCTGTTTTTACCTTCGGACAATAATTTTCAGCCCCCGTACGGTCCCTTTTGATGTGGACAACAGTGCGTATTTGTAGTATATAGCATTGGGACAGGGATTTATTATTGGTTTTGTTGAGCCCACTATGTGGGATATGGTGCACACCTCGGAAGCTTTTGGTATTAATAATGGGTCTTCTTAGACTTGCCTACGACTTTACCATTAATGAGTCATAAGAAGTCTGAAAGGAGCTATCCCTTGCATACTCTGCTATGTTAGACCCACTCCACTACTCTCTATAATTAACCAATTTGAGCCGTGGGTGTAGATACTTAAGTTCCTATTTTCAAAGGCTAAGAGAAGTAGCAACTAAGGTTTTGAATTGCCAACACATACACTAAGTAAACACATAAGTTTAATTAACATGACTGACATTAACCAAGAGAGTAGAATGAACATTGATACTTTGATTTGCCACATGAAGGTGCTAATGATGATGCCCCCATGTTTGTTACAAGTTATGGGAAACCCCGCTTTGCAAGCCGAAGTTACTCAACAACTTCGTGCTTATGGGATTTCCTTTCCTCTCCAAGAGGAGAGAGAGCTTAGGAGGCCCCTTGATGAGACCCCCAAAAAAATACTCTCTCCTATACTAGAGGAGGAATCCAAAGAACAAGAAAGTAATGAATCCCTAAGCTCCTCCTGTAACATTTAATGGCCTAAAAACTTGTGTGTAGTGGAAATTAGCATGAACATAGTGGGCATTTCATTAGAATAGATTCCTAATGAGAATTACAAGAGTGCTTCAAGGGTGGAGAGAGCAACAAAAAGCATAACACCTAGTTAGATAGCATGAACAATACTTTCAAAGAGAGAGAAATTAAGCTATTGACAACAGTTGAGGACCGGATTTACATGGAGCCGGTCCCCCCTCCAAAAGGCTTTGTATTATGGTTTCTCCCATCAAGAGATACATTGTACAATACAATTATTTGTATTCCTTCAAGACTAGCTAGTGCAATGAAGATGAAAGCTTCATGCACTAAGAAAAACACTTATCAAACACAACATCAATTCTCCCTGGTCTCAGACCCAAGACTTCACACACCTTCGAAGATGGTGAGAGGTAGCAGGGTATGAGACTATATTGAGAGGAAGTAGGAGTATTCTTACGAGAAAGATGTACATCTCCTCACATAATCACTCATATTAGCATAGCTTAGATTAGTAATTAGCATGGTAGAGGAGATGAGCATGCATTGAAGCTTGGCTCTTGGTTGGATTTTCATCACAAAGCCAAGAGTTGTTGGTGTAGGCCTCCCTTCTCACAAGCTTGGAGTAGGTGGTAAGCTTTCCATTAAATCTTGAGAAGGAGAGAGAGTCTTCTTTACTTCACACATGAGATTGTGTGAGTGTGTGTATGATAATGCCTTGCAAAAATCAGCCCCCTCTCTCTCTTGGTCGACCCCTCTTGCTATTTGCTCATGCTACCCTCTCATTGGACCTCCCTAGGGCTAGCCAATGACAATTAAGAAGCATAAGTGATAGCCTTGTGACATGTTTCCCCCTTTTCCCTTTTGTGAGAGCTTTAGGTAATTTAATAATTCAACTAAACTCTCATTGGACCCCTTTGCGTCCTGGCCAATAGGAATCAGGCAAGCCATTGGGCTGCTGAATGCTCATTGGACCCCTTGGGAGACTGTCCAAAGTCTTCTAGAGGGCTTAATTCTCATTGGTTATTTTATTAAGTGTTTTTAAATTAATTAAACTAGATTTACTCTAGCCTAATTCTCATTGGTCCACCTCCAAGGCCATACAATAGGAATTGGGTACACCTTGTGGGCATCTGGCCTAGGGAGATGACATGTGTCCCTCATTCCCTTTGTGTAAAGGGAGCTTGTGTGTGTGTGTGTCTTTCTCTCTCATCCCCCACAAGCAAGGCTCGGCCCCTCCTATGTAGGGATTTGTAAAGACTTTTGGGACACACACAAAGCATCCAATTCCCCCCATGGTTGACCTTTGGACACAACCTTTGAATTTTGGAACCTTAGCATTTTGGAAGTCTTAATGGGCTGAACCTTAGGGTCCTTTTAGCCCATTGTTTCACATGGCTCTTTTGCAGATGGCCCCCCCTTTGGATCCATACTGTGGTCGGTCTGCTAGCTTAACCAATATTCTAGCTTTTTCTACCCTGGCACTTCCCCATATTAAATGATCAGTTTAACATGAGAAAATCATTTAGGATAATTAGATATTTATTATTATGACATTACCTCTCTCTTGAAATCATAGTCGTCCTCGACTATGGTGTAGAGAAGATAAAGCATATTCATGAGTCCTTTTCTTAGCGGGTAGAGGATCCCTATGTTACCCTACGACATCATTCCACAATGGATGACTAGTCCATTTGGTGCTTGAGAGCCTGAGGTTGCCGCAAGCATGTCTGCACATTAGTCCTATCAATCTTCCATAGTAGAGCGACAAGCTCTACTTGGTGTTTGGGAGACGTCATCTCTGCAAACTTGATCTAAGCATGTATACTACTTTGTTTTTGTGCACAATAAAGAAAAAGAGAGTCTTATAAGACAAAAACTTTGTTCATTTTTAACATTTTGTACATTTGCTTACTCTTGGGAACCATTGTAAGCATTGACAAGGTTTAGGTTATCCTTTAATTGTATGCCTTGCATCGATCTAGCATCTTCAAAAGGATAATTCTTAAACTTATTAAGATATCGTCGGATATTGTTACCGCCTCTTAGTACCTTGACTTCATGTCGGAGAATGGACTCGGACTGTAGCACCTCCTCTTGGTCCTCGATCCCCGGTGGGTCTTCAGTAGTTGGTTCTTGAGGTGGCTCTCCTTTATAAGGCCTCAAAAGGCTCACATGGAAAGCATTGTGTATGATCCAATGATTGGGCAACTTGAGTTGATAGGCCATCTCATTGATTGGCCTAAGAATCTGGAAGGGACCATAGTACCTTTTTGCTAGTTTAGCATAGTACTTGTGGTGTCCCGTAGGATTCTTGCCCGTCGTGTGCCTTAATCGAGCCTTGGGGAATTTTAATAAGACCCAATCATTTTCTTTAAACGCTTGGGCTCTTCTGTGCTTGTCAGCAGCAGTTTCCTTTTGCCTTTGTTGTGAGATAGAGATAACATCCTTAATCTTTTGAAAAGATTATTGTAGGTCTCGGCTATACTCATCTACAACGAAGATCTTCCCATGTACCTTAAGTAGCAAGGGACTTTTTGAACTGCCCTCAATTACCTCGAAAGGTGCTGTTTTAGGGCATAACTACTCCCCTGTTCATAGTCACAAGCACGACACAGACAACATACTTATGATCTGATGACACGACTAACCCGTAGGTGCACGTAGGCAATCTCGTTAGCTTGTCAGGCTGAGACCAATCTACATATACGCACTTTTATGATGCATCAATCGCTAACCCTGGTAGAATGCAACCCGCTCTATCCCTAACCACTCACAACACCGTTTACACTTCCAATGAACTCGGAATCGCATCAAACCTTCTAGGCACCATCCTCTTACTAGGATATACTTACCTATAAGTTTAATCTCACCATATTTCAACCCTAGTTATCTCGAATACAGTCGCGATAGACCAACAGGTCATAATCCAAAAGTGGGCAAAACTTAAGTTCATGAGTATCTATGTGTAGCTAATCTCTTTCTCATTCCATAAAGCACTTGATTGTTGAAAACAGACACTGTTTGTGCTACTTACAAGCAAAACAAGCTCGAGGAAGGATCGATCGTGAACAGCTCAAAAATGTGAATGCGTGGCGTGGGCGCGTAGCTCTCGGAGAGACTACCGCGATGGTGTAGTCACGTCATGAATCCGGTGGGGGAGAATCACGTAGCGAAGAGGATAAGACTCTCTCTCTCTCTCTCTCTCTCTCTCTCTCTCTCTCTCTCTCTCTCTCTCTCTCTCTGTCTCTCTCTCTCTCTCTCTCTCTCTCTCTCTCTCTCTCTCTCTCTCTCTCTCAGACGCGTATGACACAGGATTAATATTGAAAACAATGTTTTTCAAAAATGGTTCTAAGGTGACTTTTATACTTTAGTCACCTTAGCTCAAAAATGTACATGGGGTTCTCTTACTCATTATTACAAAGTGGGAACAAATCTGAGTCTTGACTAACTGATTAATTTTTACATAACCCAGACGAATGGATCAAAATGATAAGACTTCTTTGACATAAAATGGGAATTTGATATGCTTTACAAGATGGCCTCATTACAACAGTTGGACAAATGGGGCTCCAACACTCCCCCCCTTCTAATTCATGTCTACCACGACATGATCGTCTTTGTCTTCAGTGTCGTTGTCGTCCTTCTTGGTTGATTTGATGTAGAAACGCATCATATCACATAGACTTGCTTGCCATTAATGGGCCAAAAATTTTGGACTTGTACATGAAGAAGCCTGTGTAAAATGCTTCTTCGAAGGTTTGGAGATGGTAGCTTGGTAGAAACATTAGCCTTCTGAAATAGGCATACAATACTGGCTCTGTAGGTGGACCACTTAGATCGTATGACAGCTCTGCGATGCTTCTTTCGGTATTCATATACTATGAAGTCCAGCTTTCTGAGAAGACTGAGACAAGCCAAAAAGGTTTGAGCTATTTTACATAGCATCTTGAAGGATAGGTCGGGAGAGCCTCCAAATTCTGTAATGGCGCCTTGAAGGGTTTTCACCATGTAAGAACTGGATATTCTCTCTCCCTCTACAGGCCCTTGCAATACTGGATAATTTAGCCATGTCGGATTTCTGCTTTGTAGTGCTTTATGTTGGCTGTAGGTGTATGTTCGGGGAGTTGGGCAAAAAGTTCTGTCATTCCTCAGCTCAGGCGGTGCGTTGACTAAGTGGATCAGGTTATTAGGATGATCCAAGAGCCATTGACGCCTCCACTTTGGCTAGCTATCTACTATTCTGTTTTGCTGTTCCCGATCCTGTAATTCTCCTTCAAACACTGGCACTTGTTCTTCTTTTTCGAGCTGCCGTTGATGTGTTAGAGTTTCGTATTTCAACAGAGCATAGGGTAACATAGGGGCATTCCATTCCTCCCATAGCTCTGCTACTGTTTTTCCTGATCTGGAGAGCCCTTGTAGCATCTCTTTTTCCAGTTGCATTGCCTTGTACCATATCATCTTTGATTGTTTTTCCATTTGCTTGGCCAGCCTCTGCTCTTCCAATCTCGTGACTGAATCTTCGTCTATTTCTTGGTCTTTGGAGCCAGTTTGATCAGTCTGTGTATCTGGGGCTTCCTGATCTTCTCCCTCGTAGTCATCTTGACCCCCATATACTTCGGCGAGTCCAACCAAATCCATGGCTGCTTGCTCCAGGTGCACTCGTACCTATGCTTGGTGTTTCCTTGCAGTTTGAAGACTTGCGATTTGCACAGCCATTGTTCTACTATTGATTTGGAGAGCTTGAAATTCCATCTCTTTTTGAGCTGCAGACTCCTCTAACTGTTTTACCCTGATGTGCAAGTTTTCATTTTCTTCCTTGAGTGATTTGGAAACAATGCTTTCCATTTCAGTGTCAGGAGCTGGTCCTTGTTGCTGTTCACTTTGTAAGTCTGAAATTTGCCTTTGTAGTTGATCCTCTGCTCTAAGCGCACTTTCGGCTATCATTAAGCGTTGTTTTCTTTCCAACTCTAGCTCACTCTTCAGTGTAGCCACTTCTTCTTGTGGGTGGACTACCGATGTTGTTGGTAGCGACGTTTTTTGTTTCTTAGCTTGTTCGATTTCCCTTGCTTGTATATCTGTTACTACCCTCAAATCTTTGAATTCAATTGTAAGTCATCGATGACGACTTGCAAACTTTTGACTGTCTCCAGCGCATCTTGCTTTTCTTTTTCCAACTTATGGATGTGTTCATCTCTGTCACTGACATCTTCAAGGAATACGTTGATTGTATCTTCACAAATGGCATTGAAATCTTCAAACTCCTGTAAATTGTCTTTGAGGAGATTTACCGTGCTTTTGAGCCCCAAGATCTCAGAATCTCTGATGCTGATCAATTTTAGAGTGTCATCTCTTTGCTCCTGCAGCCTCATAACTTCTTGATGGGTTTCTTCTAACTTCGTTTTGTTCGACCTGTTCTGATCAGCTAACCATTGACTCTGCAGTCTTGTTCGGTTTAGTATTGTCTCCATTGACTGCAAATCTTCATCTATAGTAGCTTCCAGCTCAATTTCTTGAGAGGAGGAAGCTTAATCTTTTGTCTGATCCACCTCCTTTTGCTTGCCTTTATCAATTTGTGATATGGTTCCAGTGTTTGGGTGAGCATATGTTCTTTCTTCTTTTTCTTCTTCACTGGGTGGTGTATGAACTCTCTCATCATGATGTGAGCTTTCTAAATGCGAAGGAGAGTCAGCAGGTGGGGTAGATTGCCTCTCACTTGTCTCTGGCCTTGGAGATGGCGGTGGTGTTTCCTGATATCGTGAAGTTGGCCTCAACTGATCTCTCAAAGTTTGGAGATCCTCCTCTTCTAGTAGCAATTCTAGTTTCGTCCCTAGCATTTCTTTCTTGGATGTACCTCTTGAACCAGTCCAACTCAAAAGCTGGGTTGTTTTTATTCTTCGTTCTTAGTGTGTAAGTGCTACTAGAAGGTTTCCAAGTGGCGCCTACATCGCCTCATAGAGATCTCTCTAGAGCAAATCCTTCTAGCATCCTTTCCATTTTTGCTATCTTCTGCAACCTGGTGTTTTTTTCCATTTCTGATTTCCTCTTCTTTAGTCGGACATCTTCCTCTTCAGTTCTTCTTTCTTCTTCCATCTTTTCTTGTGTACTTCTTGCTACTCTTTCCAGCCTGCGTCCTCCAATTATGGTGTTAATAGAGGCCGGTACTTTCCTTTGTGATCTGTCTTCGATATTCTCTCTTAACACCAGCCAGTCGTTTTGATGGGGAGCAGGTGGTAGCTGATCTGCCACGCCTATGGCCTGGTATATGATTCTGGTGAGGACTTCTCCTCCTGCAATGTAATTTGGCTTGTCCTGCCTTAGCTTTGTCACTTCTTCAAACAGATATGATGCGTGATCTATATAGAACTCATGGGTCATTCCCATAGCCCATGTCAGTGTGGTTGAGATGCTCCCGTGTGGTGTAGTGTATCTTGGCGGTCTTTTGCTGTAGCTCAACAAAAACTGACTGTAGATCTGTGTCAGTTCTCTTACTTCCGGGTTTGCTATGAGTTTGAAAGATGGTAGTTTGGACTTTTGCAAGTAGACTGTGAGGTTTTTCCTTCTTTCTCTCATGTTGGCTCCTTGATCAGACAATTTCAATGCCTCCTTGATGATTTCTTTGGTGATCTGGATCTCCATCACTTCATTATCCATGCCTGCCACTCTGCAAGTTCCATCTTCTTGGATAGTCTCAATTAGGTGTTGTACCCTCTTGAAATCTATCCCTACTGGTGGTAGTGATACAAAGTTCCACAAGCCAACTTTTTTGAGCCATGACCTTTGCGGTGATCTTTTCAAGTAATTTTCTGCCTCCTTGGGGATCATCACTATATCCACTAAATTTATTTTGTCATCCACATATGAACCTTGATAGATCTGAAAGGCTGATGCCTGTTGCACGTCTGCAGGTATCTAGGTGGCCACTGGCTTTAGTGAATTGGGTAGAAGTGCATAGGGTATTGCACCTTCGGTTGCCAGGTTATTGCCTTTTCTTTTCCCCGGAGAAGCATCCATGGATCCTGTATTCACAATTAACAGTTAATGTACAAACATAGTACTTCTCTTCTAAATTGATTACCACTTAATCATGCATCTAGATGAGCCTTCTTAGTCCCAAGATGAGTTAAGGTAAAATGTTAGCAGATAGACAAGCTCTTCCATTGTGCGACTCTGACGGCTTCAAACTAATGTTGTTGGTGAAGGGGAACAAGTCCAAATGCCTTGAAATTTTTTGTGGTGTATGTTCACAGGGCATGTAAGGTCACTCTTTAATCCCAAACTAAAAATCAGTTCATTTGCAACTTTTGCTCAGTCTATCGCGATAGACTAGCCATCTTTTGACAAGGGTCCTATTTTGCAGTTGTGCCTCCGCTAATTGGTTTCTCATACCTTGCACATGATCTGATCCCATTTTCACCTCAAATGAATGTCAAGTGACCCCTTTTTAGATCAACTCCCATTTTTTCCAGATTCCTTCCAAGAAGATGTTGGTCTATCTCCTTCATTTTGTGTTGTTTTGGGCTCAAACTTAGTGGGTAGTCTTCTTGCATCATGCTGAATCCAACTGTTAATTCAAATTTTTGGTTAGATGGCCTAGTATCCCTCTGCTTAGTCTATCGCGATAGACTGGTACTCAGTGTCAATTTGTCATTTTTTGGCTCTGTGATCATATGTCTGCCTTCTCTAAGTTGATGTAAGGTTTCTTGACCTCTCACATGTGAATTTTAACTGTCTGCCCTTGAGATGTCCTGTTCTGACTCTGAGTTTTCGTCATGTCTTTCTCGGCTTGCCATATGAGTCCATCCTGTCACCAAATTTGGTGTACTGCCTTGATGTGCTTTCCCAAGTCTCTTTTGTGAAAATTTTGAAAAGTCTTTCCCCCAAATATTGTAGTAGCAAGTCTATCGTGATAGACTCGGTTATTTGGCCAAAAGAGGTCCCTTTTGCACTTTGATTTGATAATGGTGGTTTATATTCCTTGTTAGAACCCCTCATGAAAATTTTACTTGTCTAATTGTAAATTCCAGTCTATCGCGATAGACTAGTACTTAGTCATTTTTACCAGTTTTTTCTTTTTAATGTTAGTTGACCACAATGGTGTTAATAGGATCTCCTAGACACACACATCAAGTTTTAATCAATTTAGAAGAGTGTACTCCCTGTTTACAGCACTTAGAGTCGAAGTAGACCACTTAGGTGATGGTCGCCATTCCTTTTGGTCATTGTATGACTCCGGCTGTCTTTTATTTCCTTTTGACCTTCCATCAAAGCAGTCGGTTGTTGTTTTGGTGTTTACAACACCAAAAATAACCATTTGGATATCTTTCTGGCCTGTTGCTGGCATTTGCCCTAGTGGAAGAGCTTTTTTCCTGAGTGGACACATTCCATCTCGTAGTTGACCTCTTTTGGATGTACCTTGTTAAATTTGGTGTCATTTTGTCATTTGGTCGGCCCGTTAGAGTATCGTGACGCTTTGTGCAGTTTTCGTCAGATAGGGACTTTAGGCTCCGTTTTGACGAACTTTTTCATGGTCTAACCCTTCAGTCGGTTTGTCGAGGTTATTGGCTTGCTATCTATGAGTTTTGGCTCATTTTCGATCACCTTGGTTCAGTTGCCCTTTTGCAGGTCCTGTGAAATTAAGGTTTTCTGAGCGGCTTCCTTTGCGCTTTTCGAGGTCATAGGCTTGATCCCTAAGCTATAGGCATTGTGCCTTTCAATTTTGGTTCCATTTGGTGGCCTCTAGGTCTCCCTAACAACCGGTCGACCGTATGTGTGCACAGGTTGTGATTGTGATGCTAGCGAGGTTTTGCGACTAACTGAAGTAAACAACACGTAGAGTCAGTGTTGACAAGCGTACCTCTCATATCTGATGTCGATCTGGTGACCGTGCGCGATGGATGAGCTTATGGAAGTCTCAACTGCTGTAGGGAGCTCTCTCTCTCTCACACAATGGAAAATGGCTCAAATGAGAGATTTCTAGCCTAGCCTCTCTATATGTAATCGAGACTCCGACACAAAATTTTCCCATCCTTTACCTGTGGCCATAACTTTTTGCGAGATGCGGTTTAGGCTCGCAAATTTCCTGATTTGGACCTCGGTTGCTCCAGTTCTACAATTTTTGTAGATTTCTCCTGTTGGAGGTCCGGACCTTCATGACGGTGGTCATTTTGCCCTGTCACCTTTCCAGTCCCTTATTTTTCTATGTCTTCTTTACCTTGCTCCGACCAGGCGTCTCTTCTTTTGTGTTTCCATCTGGATTACGGATTTTTTTCTATAATTTTTGCTAGAAAATGGCTAAAATAAAGCAAATAAATCCCAAAATAACCCGAAAATAGCAATTCTAACCTATAAAAATACCAATGAAAAGCAAAACACTTTGTAGCTCACTTTTTCTCGTCTATGTACATTCTCACTCATAATCGTAAACCTTGGCCTATTTTTTGCTGTTTTTAGACGTTTTTTGGCTAGATTTGACTCTCTTTATAGTCTATACACATCCCTAGGGGCTCATGTATGATGATTTGGTCCCCAATTCTGATTAATTATTAGGGCATATTCTTTTTCCCAAAATCACACAATAAAACGCAAAAATGGTTGAAAATTGCTCACAAACATTGCCCTCTAATATATGACATGAGTCATGAGTCCGTATTTGGAATGCCTCCCCCCCTCCTAGTTGGAGTCCTCATGGACGATAGGGTATCGTCAAGGGTATGTGCTATGCATGGGTGTGAACTCGTGCTAATACAGGCCTTGTAATATATCCCTATATGCATGTGCAGTCAATGCATGTAGAAAGAATTTATGCGGTGTAAGAGGAAGATTAAGCGATTCGCTTATTGGCATTTTTTGTTGAGGTTTCCTCTGGTAGCTTGAGTTGGCTGGCATATTTTCTTTGCAAGGAGTAGTTACTAATCTGCCGCTCTTTGTTTGATTGTTTTCCACTGGTTTTGAATTGGCGTATGTGGATCCTTTGAAGTCGATATTGTCGTATATTTTGTTGCATTTTCTGGTGGAACATTTTTTCTTTCTCCTTTGATGACTTGGGTCTTATAGATCCTTCTAGTTTTTGTTGTTGATTCTGTTTGTTTCCTCGTGTTGTTTGCATGATGTGGCTTGATATTGACAGTTGTAGATAACTGATCGATGGTCATCTTTGGCCTCCCTTCTTGTGTTGTTGGCCTGTTTTGAATTGGCAATTTTGGCCGCCATACCAATTTAGTCCGTTGCATAATCGACCGATTGACTATAGTTCTTTGAAGTTTTGCTGGCTTTTGGTGTTTTGTCTGTTCTTCTGCCCCCTTTTGTATAGGAATTAGGCTGTCTTGCCTTATCCAAACTTTGTATTTCCTCTTTTGATGTAATTGTGCCTCGGCCAGATCTTTACGCCGTACCCAAACTTGCCTGGTTCCCTGCATGGTTGTTGATTTTTGATAAGAGGTTGCTGGACTTGTAAACTCTATTTGTTGTTGGGCATATCCTTGCGGTTGTATTGACTCCTGTTTCCTCCTTGACATGTTTGGTTATATGATAAGAAGGATTCTGAAAAGTTGTCATTTCGGAACAGTGCTTCATTAGTATCCAAATCAATGAATACTCTGTTAGCTTTCATCCATGACACTGCTAAGATACACGGCGTTGCTGATTTACTTGGTGACAGTACATGGAATTTTGTAGTGTACTGGTGTGCCTGCACTGTGATTGGTATTATAATAGACCACAACGTGGTCACCTCATCACCCGATGCTACTTTCAACTGGTGTGTCTCTGGGATCGTCCTCATTGGTCCAAGTTTCTGAAAGAGCTCAAAGTTGATGACGCTCATTTTTTCTCCAGTGTCAAGCAATGCATAGATTTCAACTTGTTTTGTGCCTGCATAAGCTTTTATGTAAGGAATACACCACGTATCTTCCAAGTCGTCAATGATGCTATCGTCCTGAGCCCTAAAGTCTGTCATGGTCTTTGCTAATTCTTCGCTTTGTATATCCGCTTCGTTGGTTTGGGCTGTCGAAAGAGGATATTCGTCAGTCATCATTGGGGTGACCATGTTTATTGTCCTGAGAAACTGCTTTCGTTTAGCAATCCGTTCCTTGGCTTCTTGTTGTGCCTGGTCCTTAATTCTTTGTTGTTCCTGTCTATAGGCTTTTCCATAATGCAATTGAAACAACATTTCCGGTGTTAAAGGTAGATGATAGTTTTTTTAAACGACACCCACTAATCTAGTTCGGCATTTCTTTTCCATCTAGTGTCGACAGTTTTACTGCTCCGCTGGACGATATTTCTTGGATCAAATAAGGCCCCATTCCCCTTTTCTTTAGCTTTTTGGCATGCTGTTTAAGGGTGTATACTAAGACATAGTCGCCCGTTTTAAAGTCCTTGTTCTTGACATGTTTGTCAAAAAACTTTTTCTGTTGTCTTTTTTTTGCATATATGGCTGCTATAACATTGATTCATAACTCATCTAATTTTTCAAGGTCCTCTAACCGTTCTGAAAGTTCATGCCCCGTCCAGTCCAATTGTGTGGCTACCCTTAGTGTGGGGATCAAAAAGTCAATAGGCAATATTGCATTTAACCCATATACCATATTAAATGGTGTAGCATTGAGTGTTGTTTTATATGCAACTCGATAAGCCCACAATGCCGAATAGAGCATTTGATCCCAATATGTTCTTGTTTCACTAACCAGTTTGGTAAGAACTGTGCACAATATTTTGTTGGTCGCTTCGTCTTGGCCATTGGCTTGTGGATGATAGGGTGCAGATTTGCGATGAATTACCATAAACTCATTTAAGAGATGTTGGATAACTTCATTTACAAAGTGTGTCCCTCTATCACTCACCAGCTCGATTGGAAGGCCATAACGTGTAAACACATATTCATATAAGAATTGTGCCGTGGTTCTAGCGTCTGCTTTCGTTGTGGCTTTTGCTTCCACCCATTTGGTCATGTAATCCGTGGCCACTATGATATATTATGCTTGTGAACGATACGCTGGTGGAGTGATAGGACCAACAAAGTCCAATCCCCATTTAGCGAATGCTCGAGCACTCATCATTGGCCTTAAAGGCATTTCGTCTCTTTTAACTGGTACCTTAGTGCGTCGACATTCATCACACCTTTTCACGAATTCTGCTGCATCTTGAATCATGGTCGGCCACCATATACCTGCAACCATAATGATTTTTACGGTTCTCTCTGCTGAAAAATGACCTCCTGCTATGCCTGCATGAGCTTGTTCCAATAATGGAAAGTAGTCATTTTCATGAGGAACTAACCTCAGTTGGTCATCAGTTCCTCTTTTATACAATTGGTCACTAATGAGGACATACCTATTCACTTCGATTTGTAAAGCCTTTTGTCTGGCTTTAGACCAATCTCCTGGAAGCTCCTTATTAGTCAAATATTCCACAATAGCATGACTCCATGCAGGTGCTACTGTCACTTGGTATAATGTGGCATAATCCACAGTAGTATTGGATGTGCAAAAGTCGCATTTCTTGATGTACTTAGCTACTCGCCTGCCATTCCTGGCCAATACACTCAAAGTCTTCTTAGTTGTTCATACATCATTTGATTTCCTCTATGGAATCCCCCTGTTTGTGTATGGGCCTCCTCTAGATACGCTTCATACTCCTCTGGGCCTATACACAACCTTAGAATCCCATCGTTTCCATGATGGTACATTCTTCTCGCAAGCATTGTGTAATTTCGTGCTTGTCTAACGTCTTGCACCGTGTGTTTGTCGTCAAGATTCATTCCATATGTCAGCAACGGAATAATTTGCTCTGACCATTTCGGTACCATCTCTATATTAAACAGGTATGCGTCTGGAGATCATCATCTACCCCAGTAGCATTTTTGCCATGTAGTAATCGAGAAAGGTGGTCTGCTCTTTGATGAGTTTTTCCTTTCTTAACTACTACCGTAAAATCAAAATCCAGCAACACAATGAACCATCTTACAATTCGTCCCATGTTACAAGGTTTGTTTACTATGTACAAGAGTGCCTGATGATCCACAAAGAATGTGAATTTGTTTGCGAGCAAGTAATGCCGAAATTTCTTTACCGCATATATCATACCCAATCCTTCTCTTGCAGTGGTAGTATAATTCTTTTCTGCACTGTTGAGTTGTCTACTAGCATAACTGATTGGAAAATCCGTCTTACCCTCCCTTGGTTGTGCTAATATACAGCCTATTGCAAATGCCGAAGCATCTACATGTACATGGAAGATCTTTGACCAATCTGGTGCTTTTAGAATTGGTGCAGATACCAGTGCATCTAGTTTCTAGAATGACTCCTCACATTCATTGGTCCAATTGAAGATCGTGATTAGACTATACAAGGGTTTTGCTATTACAGCGTACATGTAGATAAAACGTTGGTAGTATCCACAATGTCCCATAAATGATTGTACCTCTCGTACAGTGTTTGGTCTTGGCAATTCTATGATCACCTTTACCTTGTCTTCATTAGTGGTAATTCCATTAGCCGACACTATGTGGCCTAAGATTTACCTACCATGAATACACATTTTTCTGGGTTGAGGCAAATCCTATACGTTCTGCATTTTTCGAATACCTTTCTAAGATGATCTATATGGTACACACAAGTCGTCCATGTAAATATCCAAGAATATTCACAATTATTCTTTAAAATCATGTGTCATTAATCTCTGAAATGTGGCTGGAGCATTGGTCAAGCCAAATGGCATTACTCTAAACGCATATATGCCCCATTCTGTTGCAAACGCTGTTTTGTATTGATCTTCTAGTTTGACCCCCAATTGGTTATAACCAGAGAATCCATCCGTAAAGCTATAGTCTTGCTTGCGTGCTACTCGTTTGAAGACGTGTTCAGTGATAGGAAGAGGGTAGTTGTCCCTTATTGTTGCTGCGTTTAACTTCTTGAGATTTACACACACTCGTAATTTCCCGTTTTTCTTGGGTACCACCACTATCGTGGACACCCAGTCCGTGTGCTCTATCTCATAAATAAATTCAGCCTCCATAAGTTTATCTATCTCTTCTTTTATCCTTTTGGCAAATGTCTCATTATATGTGTATGGACGTTGTTTGCTTGGCTTTGCATCAGACTTCAGAGGGATTGAATGTTCACAAATGTTAGGATCCACCCCCTTCAAATCTTTCTACGACCATGCAAATACATCTCGAAACTCCTTAAGTGTTTTGATCAGTAAGTCCTCTTCTTCCCGACCTAGATCTGTGGCAATGTAAGCAGGTCGAGGACTTTCTCCTGGCTCTGCTAAGTCTATTTTCTTGGCGTTCTCTGGCCCATCGTAGGACTCATTTGATTTAGGCTCCCTCATTGGTTGCTGAACCACCAATCTTCTTTCCTGAATGGTGTACTTACAATAGTGAGGAGGTACATCTATCTTTTTACTCCCATCACTAGCGTTCGTTCCATCTTTACTTTCCATTTCAGTTGTCCATACATTTTTAATTTTTTGTTTCAACTCATTGTATCTCGTTTTCCGTTCAATTTTCGTCATAATTGGACCACCAGAGACATTCAGTTTTTCTGTTGCAACTCTTTTTTTTGCTTTGCTGGTTTTCTTAGGTTTCAACAGTCTGGACTTAAATCCTGAGTCTTCAACAACCTTAAGAAATCTTCCTGACACTTTATCCTTAGCACAATCAACAGCATGAATGTTCATAAGGAAATGTGTCTTACCCCTAAACTCCGGCATGGGTCTCAGCCTGGTTGGTAGACTGATATGGTGTCGTTTACTCTTGTATCTTTTTTGGGGTCTCTCACTTTGGTTTGGGAAATTGTAGAAGACGTCATTGTCTTGATCTTGATTGTCGTCTCCCTCCGTATTTTCCGACTTCTTGTCATCCGCATTATCCTTGTTTTCACTTTGATCAGAAGAATCATAAAATTCTTCTTCCTCCTGCTTGATTTCTTTAGTGGGGATGTCCACATAGCCCACTATCTTAATCTCAAGTTTTGTTTCTATTATATTGATCCTCATATTCTCAGTATCTCCATCGTTCTCGTCCTCCTCCACAATTTTGCTAAACATGTAGTATGGTATGATATCGTAGCCATTCTCATCACAAAATTTGGTGGGAGTGACTTCATTGACGCATACATCCAATGTAGCCAAAATTTGAGACCATTCTAGGGGTTCGAGATTCTCTTCAGGAAAAGGTTCTCGTATATATGCATCATCTGCCAAGACCCTCTCTAGTGTCTTTTCATTGTGGTCAAATTCACTACATTGAGATGCCCCGCACATCCATATCTCCTTTTTCTTACAAAGCCACGCTGGGACTTCTGATCCACTAATGGTGGCTGAGTCAAATTCTTCCACAGGGGTTCTCGTGACATCATGGTAGCTATGATTTTTCATGTTTACTCGTGTAGTAGTTTCAGCATGTCTTAGATACAAATAATCATACCCCCAGTCCTGCACCATTTTGAGTTGCCTCATGAACGGCCTACCAAAGATAATTTCATAGTTGTTCTTCTTGCCGAAATCTACTATGGCAAAGGTATGGTCGTACTCTATGCCACAGGAAGATACCACAATTGCCTCAAGCAATCCTATAGGCCTTTTTATGTGCCCATCAGCCAGTTGCAATTTCATTCTAGTTGTTCGTATTGCTGGTTTTTCCCATTTTTCCCATAGCATTTTGGTCGCAATGGCAATGCCAGCTCTGCTATCAAGTATTGCCTTAGTCTCTATGCCGTTATACTCAACTGGTAGGGCTGTGTTGCCATCTTCACCCTCACAATACTCTCCTACCTTATTGAGTGGCACTGGTCTAGTGTTGACTTTCTTCGGTTTTGTGTCATTAAGCTCGGTTTCGAAGAACTTAAGAGGTGTCCTTATACCAAATTTTTCAAGACATTTTCCCACTTCTGTCCACATGCTTAGCCTAATTTTTAACAATTCTGCCAATGTGATTGTACACTTGACCGGAGTGGTCAACAAGTCTGTCAGGATTTTAGTGTCCAACTGATTTGACCCGCTTATTCTTTGAGAAGGTACTCTTCAAATTTCTGACCTTGCCTCATAGTTGTCATTATTGAGAAAATACATCATTGACCAATAGTTTAAAAAATGATGTACACACATCATCTCATTATACATGCTATGAGAAAAGAAAACTAGTGTTATCTGTCTATGGCTAGATTGACATCGTCTAATCCGATGTCTCACCACATAGCAAGTGGCGTATCTCAATTGTCCAAAGTGCTTTGGAGACCGGGTAAAAAGCCTCCCTGCCCTACCTTTGCTGCTAATTTTCAAGAAGTTATCTCAATCTAAGGAAACTATCTTAGTTGAGATGTGTTGCACATTAATGGTGTCACTTTCATTCGTCATGCTGATTATGGTAATAGCATCCAATTGTTGCTTGCTAAAAGGCTCAGCATTGTACAAAGTGTTGCCATCACGCCTTACGTCTTCACAGATGCATCAAGAAGAGTCGAAGTGATCCGAGGTGCTGACCTTCTGTGGCTGATCAGGCTCATTGGTCCCAAGGTGGTGCAACTAAGCTAGGCTCTTGTGTGTAAGTATGGATGCCAATAATGAGAATGATGATCCCCGCATGTTTCCTTTCCATTTTGTGGGTCATATCCGTGTGAATATTTGTATTGATAGAAAAATCTTTTATCAGCAAAGAATAGCCCTGTTGTTTGGAGGCGAGAGACTTGGGGAAATCTTGCGCTCTCCTCATCCTGTCATTCTACCCTTACTAGACTATTACCATTCCTTTGATGTGTCGATCTTCATCCTATTTTGAGCTAAGCTGTGCTAAAGCTCCAAATTGTAATTACCATACGCTATTTTAAAATAAATTGGAGATGTTTGTGTAATTGTTTACTCTCTCACTTATGGCCTTCCCTAATTTTTATGGTAAGCCTGGGGAGGTTGCTCCAAACTTTTTGGATAATTTGGAAATGGCCTTTCTGGTATCTGGAAGGGATGACGAAGCTACTAAGTTAAGGGCCTTTCCTCTGATCTTGAGGGAAGGTGCAAAATTATGGTATCAAACTTTGGCACCTGAAGAAAGAAGAGACTGGGAGTCCTTAAAGATGGCCTTCATCGAAGAATTTCGCCGCCATGAGCCTCCAGAGGAGATATGGAAACAGCTCTTAGAGCTACGCCAAACATCACCCAATGACTATAGAAGCTATGAAGGAAAGTTTTCCAACCTGTGGGAGAAATGGTGTGCATCACTAGGTGAAGGAGAAAGGGCACCAGAATGCCTAAAGAAGGACTGTTTCCTGGCAGGGCTTTACCCCATCCTTCGAGAAAAGGTAAAAGGTAAATTCCCAGATACCTTTGATAAAGCTATGACTTATGCAAGGGAGAAGGATAGGAAGTTAAAATTCCAAGCTCAACTACAAGGGGGAATGGAGCCTCCACCGCTAGCTCAACCTACGGCAAGGGTAGTAGCAGGGACAGGAGCAACAGACCAAGAGTCCTCTCAACAAGAATTACTTCAACAAATCACCAATCAACTAGAGAGCCTGTCCATCAATCTGGTTCAAGGTGTAAGGGCTCCCCAGCCAGGAAATGAACGAAATAGACAAGAAGGACAAAGGCAAGCACGTGAGTACATTTGCTACAACTGTGGAGAGGTAGGTCACGGCATGTATTATTGCCCCCATCCACGATGCTATCAAGGAAATGGTAATCAAAGACGGCCTCCTCGCCAGCAAGTCACTCCTCCTCGAGCTAAGCCATTAAATGGACAAAATGCACACGTGGCTCCACCAATCCAAATATTGAGACCCCCTCCTCCACCACCACAAGCACCAGCAGAGATCCCTCCACTACCATCGGGAGGGGAGGACAGGGCTGTCTCTGTCATAAGTCTTGACAATGGTAAGGATAAAGGGAAAGAAAAAATGGAGGAAGCTGTTGCCATGCCAATAAAGAGAGTTAGGAGACAAAGAAATGATGAAATGGAAGCTTCAGAGCCGGATAAAGGGAATGAGGGTTCCTCCCAAGTGATAGGAGACAAGAAAAGGAAGAGTAGGTCAAGGAGGCACATAGGAGTAGAATACTTTCCACTTGGGGTAGGATCCATACCTTACGACCTGGTAGCAGATGTGAGTAAGCAAGGACCAAAGATTTCATGGCAGCAACTCCTCCACCTTTCCCCAAAGATGCGTAGAACCTAGTCTAAGATGGTCAGCACCAGGAGGGCTAAGGCAAAGTCTGTTGGGTCTATTAGTGCAAGAGGCATGAAGGATATCGTGCCAGTCATTGATGTAGAGATAAAGAGTCAGCGAGTCTCCAATGTGTATGTAGATGGTGGAGCCGAGATTTGTGTTATGACAGAAAAATTAATGCACAGGTTGGGTTTGGAAGTAAACGAGCAAACTTCCTTACAAGCTAAGATGGCAAATAATGTAAGGGTGGCTTGTGTGGGAAAGGTTAATGGAGTGAAGGTTTCAGCTTTTGGTGTGGCAATCTCAATTGATGCTTATGTGATCCCAACTAAGGGGGAGGGCTATCCGCTACTCCTTGGAAGACCTTGGCTTATGGCTATGAAAGCTAGGCAAGATTGGGAGACACGTTCCCTTGAGTTGCGACCAAATCATAAGGTAGGTGGCAAGCAACAAAAAATTATGTATGACATGGAGCAAGGTAGACAACAAGACCTAGAGATGGAGACTTCTATGGATGAATGGAGCACAAGAAGCTGCTCTTTATCTGAGGATGAGTCATCTGAGGAGGATGCTAGCTCTTTGGAAGTCATGGGTATAATACTGCGAAAACCAGAAGGAGAAGGTGGTCAAGACTCTCTAAACAAGGAAGAAGCCACAGGCTTAGAGGAGATGCTAGCTAAGGACCTACTAGAAGAAGAGAGAGAACCCTATTTGCAGGTACTAAAGAAGCATGCTGGCCTCTTTATAACTGATTACGAGCACATTAAAGGAGTGACGGTAACCCAACACCATATCAAATTAAAGGAAGGTGCCAAACCAGTGGTGCAAAGGCTAAGGAGATTAGGGCTAGTGCAACAAGATGCACTCTTAAAAGAAGTAAAAAGATTACTCAATGCAGGATTTATCTACCCAGTGGAAGATTCTGAGTGGGTGTCTCCAGTTGTGGTAGCACCAAAGAAAAATGGGAAGTGGAGGGTATGTGTGGATTACAAGCCTCTAAACGCAGCCACAAAAAGGGACCATTTTCCTTTGCCTTTTCAAGATGAAATACTACATGAAGTGGCTGGTCATGAAAGGTACACAGTGTGTGATGGGTACTCAGGCTACTTCCAAATCAGAATTGCAGATGAAGACCAAAAGACTACCTTCATAACACCTTGGGGGTGTTTTGCTTATAGAGTTATGCCTTTTGGTTTAACTAATTCCCCAGCTACTTTCCAGAGGTTTATGAACTTGGTGTTTCAACCTTACTTTGGTAAGTCCATACGAGTTGATGGGGGCTTTTCACAAGCCAAGCTCCCATACCCCTCTTCTCTCGTCCCCACCCCATGAAAACCCCCTCTTAGGGAGGGAGTGATAAAAGACATTGGAAAAAGTAAGAAAAAAATAAAGTATGATTATGTAAATATATGAGAAAGGTAAAATAGGCCACCTCATGCCTGCGGGGCAGCCCATCCCCACCTTGCCTCCTTTTTCTTCACTGTTGCCCCGCCGTGTGTGCCTTTTCCTCTCCTCCACTCAAAAGGTCAACCCCCTCTCTCTTCCCCTTGTCCTTTCTCCTTTCTCTCTCCCCTCTTGTAATTACTTTATTCTCCATGTCACCTCTCAACTTTTTTCATCAACCCATCTCTCTCTCTTAGTCTCTCTCTCATGAGACTGCTGTTCTGGCACATATACACACAGCCAGACAAGTGGGGCCCACAGTCACATGGCCTATGTAGATAATGATTTCTTCATTTCTAAATTCTAGAGTTTCTCCCCCCCCCTCCTCCCCTATATAAAGAGGGGTCACCATCACACAAAAACACACAACATCACCAAAGAACACACTATGCACTGTGTGTGCCTAGTGCACACCCACACACCCACACCATCACCATCACCGCAATCACCATGCTTGTCTTGAGCATGACCTCTACACCCTTGGCTATGGAAGATGAAGGGCAACTAAATGAAGGATGATGGCCATAACCCTCGTGCGAGTCTTCGCCATCAACTCCCACCTATCCGCCATGTGCTCTACCACCCTCTCCCTTCTCATTCCCCTACCCTATGCTCCCCATTTCATCGCCTTATTCTCTAAATAAAGCTTGAGGTTTTGTGAGTATGTTTTCTTGCAATGTTTTGCCCATGTGAGGTGTGTGGAATCGCCACCTAGTCTTGTGTTTGGAGTGAGCTTGTGTATGTGTGAAGGGTGTGCGGATTCGCCATCCTTTTGTGGTGCCTAAGTACTAAGCCGCTATCCCCCCTCCCTCACTCTCCCTCTCTCTCTCTCTCTCTCTCTCTCTCTCACTTGATCTCATTCCCTTTCCTCTTCATCATTACTCCCAAGCATCCATCTCTCTTGGATGAAAACTTTGTTATGGTGGTGTGTTGTTTGCGTCCTAGCCGTTGAAGCTAGGTGGTGCCCCTGTTTGCTTTACCATGACAGGCTCGAGGCGCGCCATTCCGTCCCCGGTGTTTTCGAGGCCGTCGGGGTTCGGGGTTCGCTTTGCTCCCGTCAGAGTCTTCATTGATGATTTTTTTATTTACAGCTCTAGGGAAGTACATCTGTCCAAGGTTGATGAAGGTTTCACCCATCTGGCCCAATTGGGTGGGCAATTGAATAAAGACAAGTGCCACATAGGTGAGAGCAAGGTCACTCTACTAGGCCATGTTGTGTCTCAAGATGGTATTGAGGCTGACCCTGAAAAGGTAAAGACATTGTTAGCTTTACCTACTCCTTCAAACGTGAAGCAACTAGTCTCCTTCATTCAAAAGGTTCACTACATGGGACGATTCATACATCTCCTTTCTCAGGCAATCTATCCTTTGCAGCAGCTCACTAAACACACTACATTGACATGGAGTGAGGAGGGTGAAAGGTGCTTTCAAGAAGTTAAAACCATTTTGAGCTCATTGCCTGTCGTCCTACAACCCACATGGGGTGAATTATTCTATGTAAATCCTAGTGTAGGTCCAAAAGCTCTAGGAGCTGTCTTGATGCAAAAAGACCCAAAGACATCTCTCATGAGACCAGTCTACTTCTCTAGTAGAGTGATGACAGCTGCTGAAAAGGGTTTCAGCGCAACTGAGCAATTGGTGCTAGCTCTTAAGTTTGCAGTGGAGAAGTTTCGGGCTTACTTACTTCCGAGACAATTTGTGGTGATCACAACTGAGGAGGTTTTTCCATATGCCCTACAACACATGGAATTGTCTCAAAGAATAGCAAAGTGGGTGGTGCAGCTTCAAGAGTTTGACTACACACTACAAGTAGAGGATTCCACCCGTGCTTGTTTGGCAGATGTCCTCACACAAAGGTGTTATGAGAAGGCCAAGAAAGAGGCACCTAGTAAGGTACCGCCTATCCCGGAGCCTGAAGTTCTACTGGGAGCACACAGTCTGTATTTTGATGGGGCTTACAAGAGGACCAAAGACGAGGCATCAGCAGGCATAGTAATATTAGGTCCAGACAAGGAGAAGATCTTTGCAAAAGGGTTTCATCTAAAAGAGGTTCATTCTAACAATGAAGCAGAGTACCATGCCCTTGTTTTAGGGTTGCAATGTTGTCTTTCTCAGGGCATCACAAAGCTAAATGTTTTTGGTGACTCCATGTTGATTGTTAAGCAAATGGTTGGTGTATGGGCCTGTAAAAATGACAAATTGTCTGTTAAGATGAGGGAAGCAAAGGCCTTGTTGAAGGGTTTTAAAGAAGTTCGAGTGCACTTTGTACCTAGAGATCAAAATCGAGAAGCAGATGCCTTAGCAGGTGAAGAACTACAAACTCTCATAGTAGGTGCTATCCTTGTGAAAAGTCCTTTATACCAGGGAAAGGAGGAGCTGCATGATTTACTTTACTTTCTTGAGCATTGTGAAGCACCCTCTGGTATGAGTAAAAGTGAACGTAGGTGGTTGGAAAAAAGGCTACCAGCTATAGCTTAGTGAATGAGGACTTGTATTGTAGAGGGAAAGATGCTATCTTAAGGAGAGTTCCTGCATCCCAAGAGATAAAGGATATTTTGTTTAGTTGTCATGAAGGTGTGTGTGGTGGCCACTTTGCACAAGAGATTACTAGCAGAAAGATTTTACAAGTAGGGTTCACGTGGCCAAGCCTCCATCGAGATGTACAACATTGGTGCCGCACATGTGAGGTTTGTCAAAAAGCTGGACCAAGGCGTCTTACCCATGAAAATAAGCATCCAATCAAAACCTATGGGCCATTTGAAAAATGGGGGATAGATGCAATAGGGCCACTACCTTACACTCAATCAGGGAAGGAATACATCATTATGGGGGTGGAGTACATGACTAGATGGGCAGAAGCTCGTCCCACAAAGCACATCACAGCCAAGGACGTGAGTGATTTCATTTTTGAATGCCTTTGTTGCCGTTTTGGCACACCTTTGGAGATTCTCATGGATAGGGGACCGGGATTTCGAGCTGATTTAGTCGGGCAATTGATGAGCAAGTTAAAAATCAAGCGCAGGCACTCTACACCATACTACCCTCAGTGCAATGGTCTTGTGGAAAAGGTAAATGGTCTTATATGTAAAATCATCACTAAGCAAGTGCATTTACATCCTAAGGCATGGGACAAACACCTAGATGCAGCACTTTGGGCCTACAGAACATCCTTTAAAACATCCTTGGGGTATACACCTTTTCACTTGGTTTACAGGCAAGAGGCACTATTGCCTATAGAAGTGGAGCTAGCGAGCCTCCGAGTTCTAAAAGCACATCAAGAGGATAGTCAAGAGAAGCAGGTGGAAGGAAGAATCATCGATTTGGAGAGGTTAGGGCTAGATCGAGAGTCAGCAGTGAAGTACTATGCCACCCAAGCAGAGAAGAAACGAAAGAAGTTCAATCGCAACCTTGTCAAGAAAGGTATCAAGGAAGGTTCTTTAGTGCTCAGATACGACAATCGCTTTGATCACAGGAAGGATGGTAAGTTCTTGCTTAAGTGGGAAGGCCCTTTTGTAGTGATACAGAGGTTCTCAAATGGTAGTTACCAACTAGGTGACCTAGATGGTAAGGTACATCAGACCCCGGTAAATGGTTGGCGATTGAAGGCCTACCAATGTCGTCTTTCACAGCCATATGCTGGTGAAATCAATGCTAAGGATGGTTCAGAGGAGAGCTCATCATATTCGAGCTCCAACTAAGGTAACAATCATGTACATAGTCTTTTTTTTTTTTTTTTTAAAGGAAAAAAGAGAAGAAAAAAAGAAAAAAAGAGAATGCTACCAGTGAAAGCGGATATTGACAATGGATGGGGTATGGCTTTCAAGGGTCTAGGAGACCAGTTGTTAGTCATGGATGGATACAATTATTCATCAGAAAGGACTAAACAGGGTGCATCAGCCAAGAAAGCAGTAACATGGCAAATTCAATTGGTACCAGGTGGGTAAGTATTCAAGAGAACCCTATTGTAGCACAACCTACAGCTAGAGGCATCAAATACCTCTAGCTTAAGGGGGAGGGCTATATGATGCATGGTTTTTAGGACCCCTTCTGAAGATGCAATAAAGGCACAGTCAGTTGTTGGGGAGATGAGGATACTCTAGTCCAAGGGATCTCGAAAGAGAAGAAAAATCTACTTCACAAGCACCAAAGAGTAAAAAGTGCCATGGACAGAAGATACGTGGGAACGAGCTCTTATGCATGCCTACAACCTATATCTTACAGAATAGCCCATTCTAGGTGTGAATTTCTAGTGAAATTTACACGAGGATGTTCGTGTGGACTCACAGCACAGCATACTCCGTTTTCACTTTTTTACCGACAGTAAATATTTTTTACCTACAGTAAATATTTTTCACCTACATGGTAAATACAAATCACTTTTTACCTACAGTAACTTTTTTTACCCATGGTAAATATTTTTTACTGCACCATAAGTATTTGGTAGGTAACAGTTCAATGTTACTAGAAGCAGTGATTGGGCATCAACAATGCAGTTACAGGAGGAGAAAAGGGGAAAATCTTATGGTAAAGGTGAGTCAACAGGGATAAAGACTTTTGAGTTGAAAAGAGACATGCTGATTTTTTCAAAGAACACATGTCAAAAGAAGCCATGGTTGAGGATTTTTTGAGAATTTGATATTCAGGAGGACCCAGCAGGTCCCCCCCTGACATGTGCAGAACCTCCAGTTTCAACAGCCACCTACCTGCTCTTAAATGCTGGTCAAGGCCTTATCCTCATGTGTCACAATCAGAAAAATCAGCATTTATCCTCCCCTCTCACATCACTCTAGAGAATATCTTGATGGTGACATATCAGGTGACCTCAATCTGTTGACCACCCTAAGCAGAAAGTAACCCCAATCAACGGATTTAAGCATGTTTATCCCTAATCCTAAACCCTCTCAGAAACCTATATAAGGAGGCCTTCTCTCACTCAAAACCAACACTTCACCCACTTCACCAAGCAACGAAGCTATGACGACATTGCTCACAACAAGGAGCCATGGATGGAGCTCTACTCTCTCTCCCTGTCTCTCTCTCCCTCTAGTATGCTACATTACTAGCCCTAAAACCTAAGTAAGGAGTCTTCTCTCATGCTCCATGGCCACCATCCTCGCCATCATTCTCTAAGGTATTGATGTGTTGCTAGTAGGATCATACCTACTTGCTGGGTTGATTATTTTTGACAAGGGATTATGCCATCCTTGGCTTGCTTCTCTATATCCTTGTTATGTATGATCAGATGTCGTTGTATTGTTAAGCTGATGTCTTGTGTATATATATGCTACATAAGGTCCCTAAGCTTCGTTTCTATGTGTTTTGCCATATGTTTTGATGCCATCATAATGCCAGAAGTCTCACTTGCCTGTGTGCACTATGTGTGAGGTCCCTAAACCTCTTAATTTAGGGTGGTGCCCCCTTTGCTTTGTTCTTTGCTTGTTTGCACGAGGCGTGGTTTGTGGAGTGTGCACGAGTACAGAGGCCACCCGATTGCACTGCTATTTTTCCCGCCATCAGTTGGGTGTGTGGAAGAGCAAGAACACCTCATTGAAGGAAATGTGTTTCAGAATTAAAGGCCTGTTAAAAAAGTTTGAAGCATGGAGCATCAGACACATTGAACGTGCTCTAAATGGAGAGGCACATGAAGCACCTCAAAGCATGATTGGGAAGCTATTTGTGTTGAGGACCAATTTACCTTTTTATCATGGCCGAGAAAGTTTGGCTCAAGAAGAGGATTTTTTGCTAACAAGAATCATTTCAAAGGACATTCAGAAGTCTAAGAAGTATGGTTTTGTGCGTAGAGCATCCAAGTACAAATTGATTCGTGATGTCTTATACATGAAAGGGGCTGATCTCATGTTGAGACGTTTACCTTGGTGGGAGGAGCTTTATAGAGTGTTGGAATAGAATCATGAAGGCGCATGTGGCGGACATTTTGCTCTAAAGATTACCTTGCATAAGATCTTGCAAGAGGGGTATGTATGGCCTAGTTTGCACAAGGATGTTCACCATTGGTGTAGGTCCTGCAATAGGTGTCTTTGCAAAGGATGTGGAAAAATTTGTGTACGATGAAATATGTTGCAAGTTTGGGGTGCCACTAGATCTACTTTCAGACAAGGGACCAAGATTTAGAGCTAAACTATTATACTTTTGATGCGCGAAGATGAAGATTAGGCACCAACATACCACTCCTTATTATCCACAATGTAATGGCTTAAATGAAAGATTCAATGGTGAGTTGGTATAAATTCTTTCAAAAGTGACAAAGCACCAAGGAAAGAATTGGGATTTGGAATTTCCTAGTGCACTAAGGGCTTACCGTACTTCAATGAAGACAGGTACAGGGTTTACTCCATTTCATTTGGTATATGGAAAGGAAGCAATATTGTCTATGGAAGTAGAGTTTCCTGCGGTCAAGATGTTAGAGAAGTTGCTTGGGCAGTCCAGTGATGCATTCAAAGAGAGGCTCTTACAATTACAAGAGGTTCAGCTGGATAGGATGAGCGCATTGGAACATTATGGACAGATGCAAGATAAGGCTTTAGCAAAGATAAATGAAAAGGTCAAAAGTAAGGGTATCATGAAACATGACTTGGTTTTGTGCTACAATAGTAAGCTGGACAAGACATTCCAAAAGAAGTTTCAAATTAAGTGGGAAGGCCCTTTAAATGTAGTAGAGTGTTTTACGAATGGTACATATCGACTGGCTAACCTAGATGGGATTCTACATAAGTCAAGGGTAAATGGATTGCATTTTAAATTATATCATGCTAGATTAATGATGGTGGAGCAAGATGAGTTGTCTGCAAAACAAGTAATGTATGTGAGGGATGACGAGACCTGTGACGCGGCGAGTCTCATATCTCTTTTTGCTACTCCTGCTAATCATGAATGATCTAGCAGACTAGGGGATGGGCAAATTATGTTAGGAGTTTTTTGGAAGAAGTGATTGCACATATGTACATACACATGCATGGTGCATTGAATAAAGGATTGCCCATTTTCCAAAGCCAGGTGGTTACGTGGGGCCCACATGTATACAGGTAGGATAGCGTGTATATAGTACATCGATTTTCATCGTCACTAGTATCAGTGTGTTTTTCTATAATAATGAGGAGTTGGTAGAGTGTAAAACTTCTCGAGGAATCTATCAATGGGCCGATGACATGACGTAAGCAGGTGCGTCAAGTGACATCCAATGGTGTCAGGTGGATGTATGGGATCAAGACTTGCACGTGGATAAGTACGGACACAACGTGAGTGTTTTCTTGTGATGAGTTATGCAAAAAGGTCATCACCGAAACTGTATTTGGGGGCCACTTCACATGATTGCAGGATGCATTATTGGGAAAAGTTGAGTGCCAAGTGTACGGATGGATGTAGAAGGGTGACAAAAATGCACTACGTAGCCATTTTTCGGCCTCCGTTTGAGGTCAAACAAAAGACCAAAGGTGCCCAAGGGATAAAGTGAAGTGTGGACATTGAAAAACCTGAGAAAAAACTAGAAAAAACATCGAGAGAGGAGGAAGAACAGACGTGGCAAATGAGTTTTTGCTATTTTTGGAGCCTGTTTTGGCCATAAAGCGGCTCATCCGAGGTCGGATTTGAGCACTTTGATATTGTAGACTGGGGGGCCGTTCCGAACGCAATGGCGTTGTCCATTTTGCCAAATTTTTCATTGTTTTTCTGCTATTTTGGTTGTGTAAGTTTCTCCTGTGTGAGCGAAGGCTTTGCTCAAATTTGTAATTGTATCTGGCATATTTCATCCATATTGTGTGAGCTATTTGTCCCATTGGTGTTGGCCCAAGCTCAATTGTATCTAAACATTAAAAATCTTCCTCTTTTGAGCTGAGTTTTTTGGGTGTGTGTGTGTGTGTGTGTGTGTGTGTGTGTGTGTGTGTGTCTATGTTGAGTGAGCAAATGTATAGTCTCTCTTCTCTCACTCCATCGATGTGTTCCCTGTCTCGGCCAGGTGGACTGTGTAAGCCGAGTGGTGCCCCATACTGTATGTGTGTATCATCCCAAGAGTGTGTGGGGGTGACTATAGAGGCGTTGTGTGTGTTTCCATCCCGCTCACACCGTGCAATCTACAAGAATCCATAGTACACCATCCGAAGATCTATTCTCCTCGTGCCATGATGCTAGGGCAACCATGGACTTACATTCAAAGAAATGCTTGATCGAGGTAGCAGAGGAAAGTATTGCAACACCTTTTTTGTCCATGGATATTCGCTAGAAAATATGAGCAATTAATCACAAATTGACCGTTTCAATTAGCAAGGCTAATTGATTTTGTTTGTGTTTTCTCTTAGCCGGTTATTGTTGATTTTTCCAAGAAACTTTTCCTATAAGGTACTTATTTTTCTCTTGCTAGCACAACACGTTACACCATGGATTCAAATAATGAAATACAGCATGTGTTTGATTTTGAGAATCCTATCCCAGTTTTGCCTCCTACTGCCCACGGTCGATTGCCACTCTAGGGTGCCTGCATGGCCACAGCTTCAGACGATAGGATCGAATTGTTTGACATCCAAGGGTTTAGAACACTACAAACACATATGACTATTTTAGGGTCTAATTTTTGCATAGTTGAATGCAAATATCACTAAGATGCCTGATAGTCTTGTGCAATTCATGGAACAATTGGCCAAGGGGGGCTCAAATTTAGAGGGGTTACACCTTCCTCTCAAAAAGAGGTGGATGACTTGTTAAAGAATACCAAGGCACTGATCTTTTGCGAAGAGGAAAAGGAGCCCAACAAAGATATTGTGAATATATGCCTAAGAAAATGGGATCGTTCTCACGATCCTCGATGCACTCTAGATGTCGCCAACGAAGGAGAGTAAGAAGAAGAGCTTGATATACCTCTCCTCTCAACCTATGAGTGCTCCAGAAACCTCCAACGCACACGAGCTTGAAATATTCTACATCAACATACATGAAGGTAGTGTGACACACATTAAGGGAAGAGAAAGCATCACCAGACCTCTCTTTCCTGAGGAGCCAACTAAGAGGAGGAAGATCACCTCTACACCTAAGTGGCCCAAGGCCGCAGCGCGTGCTCAAGCGTAAGGTAACATTTGGCTTAATCTCATTAATAAGGGATTACATGACCACTACAGGCAAGAAAAAGGCTAGTGAGCAACCAACTTGCAACCACGACTCTCACCCCTAAATCCTCCTGAAGCAAAGAGGCGAAGGCTTGCCTACAAGATTGCCGCCCGTCTGCGAGTGCTCCGAGTGCACTTTGTGAATCCAGACACCACCAATCCCAATCCAACCTCCTGTCCGCGTGAAGATCACTTTGGATATTGTCCAAAGTTCTTTGGAGACCGGGTAAAAAGCCTCCCTGCCCTACCTTTGCTGCTAATTTTCAAGAAGTTATCTCAATCTAAGGAAACTATCTTAGTTGAGATGTGTTGCACATTAATGGTGTCACTTTCATTCGTCATGCTGATTATGGTAATAGCATCCAATTGTGTGTGTGTGTGTGTGTGTGTGTGTGTGTGTGTGTGTGTGTGTGTGTGTGTGTGTAGCTGTTTAATTTTAATAAATACACACCAAGGAACAAGACGTTCAAAAGACCATTGGCTAAAGATGTATAGGCAAAGATTAGTACAGAAACAACTCAGTCTTTGATTCATATTTGTACGGAATAATAAGAATGAAGTATCATTCCAAATGAGTTTATACAAAGGTATCAAAACTATCCCAGTTGAATCATCAAGTGTTTTCAAAGTCGAACTGCAGCAAGCTAAACCTTTTTAAGCCAAAATAGAATTCTCACCTGCATCCATATAGTCAAGACAATAGGTATGTTAGACTTGGCTACGTATGGCAGGCTTCAAAGAACCTATTAGTTGTTATCCATGTCAAACTTAAAAATTATTAGACTAGCTACTGTCCTATTCAAAGTAATCCTACCAATATTGCTTCATATGTTAAAAAAGTTATTCTTTATAATAACCATTTACTATGAGAGGAAGTAAACTACTCCATATCATCCCATGCATTTATTTAGTTTAAACATTGTATGAAAAAACCCAATTTTAGGTCAGCCAACAAGAACCTGAGTTAGATGAGTAATCTTTTAATTGTGCAACATGCCTGCTCACCTATCAGCACCCATTTAAGTACCATAAATATTTTCTCTGGTAAAGCAAAAGATCATTGCTAGATCAAATTTTAGAAGGGTAAAAATTCCAAATATCAAGTCAAAAAAGAATACAATGGTCAAAGAAGCCAAGCCAGTAAAAAAGTGATCTGAGCCAGCAAATTATAAGCAAAATCAGCACACTAGAAGTGAAAGTTTTTTTAAGCCAGCATGACAATGAATAAAGCCAAAATCACCAGTGATCCAAACCAGATAGAACTAGTTCATAAGGAAAGAATCAAGTCCCAACAAAAAGACCAAACTAGCAAAACAGTCAGAGACCAAGATTAGAAGTTCAGCAAATAAGTTCATATGTAGAGACCAGGATTAAAAGACCAAAAAAATGAGCTGTAGACCAGATCTCTCATCAATACATAGCCCACCGAGGAAACCTGCTATTGAAGCGCATACATAGATCAAATCATAGTGAGCATGATGATACCTTAAGCCCCTTGAGATCCCTAGAAAGGGAGAATATGGTTACCAAAAACAAACCCCGATTTAGGCTAGCCAACAGAACAGGAGGTTAATGAGTAATTTCCTAATCTGCAACCCAACAGGCATGTTTACCCATCAGCACACACTCAGTACCATAATGAAATCAATCTTGGTACCAAAGTAGCAATTGGATTAATTGCCTAGAGAAGTTTCAGCCAGAGCCACAAAAAGTGGAGCAATTTTTTTATGGTAGAACTACACACAATTTATCCTTATTCCGTGCCCAAGTGATCCATCAAAGTTTTTCATAGTATATCCTCCAGATCAGTGAGCACACCATAAGTCCAACTATCCGGAATTATGTCATATCTAGCCAGAGGATCAATAGCAAAAATTCCCACCTGTTTTGTGCTTAAGCCATATTATAGTTAGTTAATGTTTTAATCCTGCTAAACCATAGAGACCATGTGAGCAAAGCTCCGTGGAATATATAAGAAATGTTCTCAAAATTTCTCAGTAAATCCACAACTCTTTAATGTTTTTTTTTTTAAATCAGATTATCAAGTGAACAAGTCAAAACTTCCATCAATAGTCAGACAACCAGTAGCCAATCAACCATTATTCTAAAATTAATAATCATAACCATAAATCTAATTTGATCTCATAAGGAAATTTTTATGTAACTATGTTTCCCCCCATACCACAAAAGCCAGATCAGTAACCTTAAGTCAGCAATGATTTCTATTTATGCCAATTTCTAGGCAGTAAAGCAACAGGATTAAATCAAAAAACCGTAGGTTGGTCAGAAGCTAGTGTTAGAATCCCCCATTTTTTGTACCTCATTAGCACAAGATCCTGCGCTAAGCCTAGATTAGTATATCAAATTTTCTCAAAAATGTCTCAAATCATAGAACAGGGCTAGAGTCCAGCAATTCTTTTAAAAAGACCACTAATAGGAATCATTCTCATCACATTTTATGCCTAAGACTTTGCAATATAGGCCTATAACAAATTTAAAGTTTTTGTAAGAGCAAAAATGTACGATTTTGAGTTTCACTTCAGAAACCTGCAACATCGGATCAGGTATAGCATCAATTAACATTATTAAAAGACTAGCTTAGAACAAAAGCTAATTTAAGTAAAAAACCAGTGTGTGTAGAATTCACAGCATACACTAATGGCAGTGAATAAAACCTTTGAAGTGAAGCCATCATCAGAGTAGCAGTGGATACACATTATTGCAAAGCCAAGCATCAAACTGACCTTACCCTTACATTCTACACCAAGTCTAAGTGAGGGAGGAGAAAAAATCCCTCACCTTATATAGTGGAAGAGGTAGAGAAATCACCAAAAGTACTCAGTTGAGGAGGTTATGCAGCAGCCTAGCACCAATTCTTCTCTATATGAGTGTAGGAGGTTTTACTACTAGGAATCATTCCAAGAGAGGAAGGCCATGCCAAGTCCCAGCCAACAAGCGAGGTCATCAGAGAGAAACTGTAATGCTCCATGAGTGGAAGAGACCTGTCTTAACAAAGAGATAAATCTTAGGTAATCGGATCAGATCAGAAACTCCACACTCGCCCAGGTATGGGGCCAAAAAATAGGTTTTAAGCAACCTTGGTAAGAGTTATATTAGGGGTTTTTCCCATATGGTACCCAAAAATGGGTGCTAGGGTTTTTTTAAATTAAAAACTTATTTATGGTGAATAGCTCCATTTAACCATGGTAATCTCTATAGTAAAGCAACAGGTAATCTCCCAAAAGGTAACAACTCAAGTTTTAAGTCAAGCGTATATAGTTGGATGACATTCTTACTAGCTAGATATAGTGATTCAAAGCATAGTCAAAGACACCCTCCAGATGAGGTGCTAGAGCAACAACAGCCCGATGCAGTGCCAAACCAAGAGTACATACTTTTAACTATTATAAGCAAATTCCAATATAGGTAAGTAGTCTTCCCAATTGGTTTTCTTCCTGCTAATGTATGTTCGTAGAATATCCTCTAGCACTTGATTAACCCTTATCCATAATTATGTCATATTTAGCCAGAGGATCAATAGCAAAACTTCCCACCTGTTTTGTGCTTAACAATACTATAGTTAGTTAATTTTTTAATCCTGCTAAACCATAGAGACCAGGTGAGCAAAGCTCCCTGGAATATATAAGAAATGTTCTCAAAATTTCTCAGTAAATCCACAAATCCTTAATGTTTTTTTTTTTAAAATCAGGTTATCAAGTGAACAAGTCTCAACTTCCATCAATAGTCAGACAACCAGTAGGTAGCCAGTCAGCCATTATTCTAAAATCAATAATCATAACCAAAATCTAATTTGATCTCATAAGGAAATTTTTATGTAACCATGTTTCCCCCCATACCACAAAAGCGAGATCAGTAACCTTAAGTCAGCCATGATTTCTATTTATGCCAATTTCTAGATAGTAAAGCAATAGGATTAGATCAAAAGACCGTAGGTTGGTCAGAAGCTAATGTTAGAATCTCCCATTTTTTGTACCTCATAAGCACAAGATCCTGCTAAGCCTAGATTAGTATATCAAATTTTCTCAAAAATGTCTCAAATCATAGAACAGGGCTAGAGTCTAGTATTTTTTTACAAAAGACCAGTAATACAAATCATTCTCATCACATTTTATGCCCAAGCCTTCCCAATATAGGCCTATAACAAATTTAAAGTTTTTGTAAGAGCAGAAATGTATGATTTGAGTTTCACTGCAAAAACCTGCAACATCGATTAACATTAGTAAAAGACTAGTTTAGAACAAAAGATAATTTAGGTAAAAAGCCAGTGTGGTAGAATGCACAGTATACACTAATGGCGGTGAATAAAACCTTTCACGTGTGAGATTGTGACGCTCCATGAGTGGAAGAGACATGTCGTGACAAAGAGATAAACCTTAGGTAATCGGATCAGATCAGAAGCCTCCACACTCGCCCAAGTATGGGGCCAAAAAATAGGTTTTAAGCAACCTTGGTAAGAGTTATATTAGGGGTTTTTCCCATAAGGTACCCAAAAATGGGTGCGGGGTTTTTTTTAATTAAAAAAAAATTTATGGTGGATAGCTCCATTTAACCACAGTAATCTGTATAGTAAAGTAGCAGGCAATCTGCCAAAAGGTAACAGCTCAAGTTTTAACTCAAGTGTATATAGTTGGATGACATTCTTACTAGCCAGATATAATGATTCAAAGCATAGTCAAAGACACCCTCCAGATGAGCTGCTAGAGCAACAATAGCCCGATGCAGTGCCAAAACCAAGAGTTATTTAAAGGAGCCATAGTAAAATGCATTGCCAAAAGGTATGTGTGCGTGTAGTTGGATGCAGTAGTTATTGATAGATGAAGTGACTAAGCGTGTGTGTGTGTGTGTGTGTGTGTGTGTGTGTGTGTGTGTGTGTGTGTGTGTGTGTGTGTGTGTGTGTGTGTGTGTGTGTGTGTGTGTGTGTGTGTGTGTGTGTGTGTGTGTGTGTGTGTGTGTGTGTGAGCACGCGTGCACGCATGTGTGTGTGTAGCTATTTTAATATAAAGAATAAGACATAATTAAACTTTTACATTCAAAAGATAGCTAGCTCCAGAGAAAGGGAAATGATAAGTACAAAAACAACACAGTCTTAGAATTACCTTTGTACAATGTTTATAAGAATGAAGCCTCATTCCGGTATACAGATATTAGAAGTACTTCCCCTGCAGTAGGTGTATGTGTAATCATGTGTGGACAACTACTTTAAGCCAAACAAAACCCTCCAAGATAAGATAGAGTACTTACCTGCATCCATCCAAACAAGACAACATATACGTTAGCCTTGGACAACTGCTTTATGTATGTGTAATCATGTGTGGTCAACTGCTTTAAGCCAAAAAACATTCCAAGATAAGATAGAGTAATCACCTGCATCCATCCAAACAAGACAACACATATGTTAGCCTTGGATGTGTTTTACAGGTATCAATGGACTATACCAATTGTTATCCATGTCCAGCTTTACAACTTTTTTTAAACTTACAAGCTTAGTCCGAAGTATTTATGTGTTGCAAAAAAAAAAAAAAATTTACCCAAAGTTTATATTTTAGCAAAAATATTATTCCGATTAGAAGGCCATAACCTCTTCTAATCCAAGTGTCTTATTCCCCCATCAACTTCTTTATCAATTTTTTTGTGAGTTTTTACTTTTCCAGATTAGTGAAGCTTCACCACATGAAGCAATAAAAGAAGCCTAAAAAATTCCATCTATAGTTCAAGAATATCAAGCTTGTTTTTGTTTATTTAGGACAAATACAGTTTTATGAACATTAGGGTTCATGGAAACCAATCCTTTCCCCAGTTTGTATGACACTTACTTTTATTATACATCTCTTAGCAAACCAAGTGGCAGAGAACCCTTGCGGTATCCAACCAAACCAAATGTCAAACCATGAAGTAAAAACGAATATATTCCTTTATGGGTTTATTTTCCAACTATACCCGACCATGTGAATGCAAAAGTATTGTAGCATCTTATCAAAACAACCAATAAATGAACAAGTCTAGTATCAGTATGCAGCCGGGGCATACCCCCCAAAAAAACCTAATCAACTAAAAACAATCCAACATTCGTATGCTGCCAAGCCAAACAACCAATATACAATTAGCCCGTATTTTACGCAATCTATAACTACTACCAATGACAAGTCAAAAACCAGTAACACCCAGGGTATAGCCCCCATCCCAAAAGATTTAAATTGAACAAGTTTAGCATTAGTATGTAGCCGGGGAAATCCTCAAAAAAAAAGCCCAACCATTGTGTATAAAAAATCCAATAACAATACGCAACCGGGGGCCAAAACTCCACTACTCAATTTGGCTAGTAATTCTGTGCGACCTGCAACCTCTATCAATAACAAGTCAAAAAACTAGTAAACATCCGGGAATGCACCATTAGTACGTCATGCCATCAACAACAGAGCCCTACATTGCCAAGCCAAGCGGCAACAGTTATTTACAACATACCAAAATATATTTTAACCAAATAAAAGTTGACACAAAGTAGCCAAAAAATCGATTTTTGTGTAGTCAAGCGGTCAACAATCCTTAAGCCACATCCCAATTATATAAGGAGTACCTTAAACCACTGAATTGATTATGGAGGGTCCTCAAAACTGTATTCTATCCCACGGTGGATACCGACTCAGTGTAACTACAAAGAGTGTAGGGCTATAGTGGAGATATATAGCCAAAATGACAACATTTAGGGTTTAGTATAGCTTTTCTAATATGCTAAAAACATAAAGAAAAGTAACAAAGTGTTTGTGTGTGTGTACCCACCCTTTTCCAGGCACCAAACACAATGGGTCGATAGTAGGCCCATTGTGAATGGGCCTACTACCTTATTAGAGAGATGAGAATATCATGGTTGAAGTGTAACCCAAGCCAATCATGCTGAGTAAGTGATATTAGAATTTTATCAATTATGTCGCATCTATTGAAGCCATTAAGGCAATAATTTTTTATAAGTAGCTTAGTGTCTTCCCAAGCAAGGAGGTAGTTGGAGGAGGAGTAGATAATTAAGTAAAGCAATCTGATACAAGTGCTAAGAGCTGCTTTGTGGGGTCTATTACTATTTCTTTTTATGAACTCAAAAGGTGGAAGGTTCATGAGATCTCTTTTCCATACAAATTTTTGGTCATACTCTCCAACACAAGGTATATGAAGAGAAAGAGAAAAGTTAAACAATTGTACTGAAGTGCCGAAAAATCCATTGGGTGTAGTGAACCCTTGTATAGGAGTTGGTTCAATTTTTAAACAGTTAGGATATATATGACTGATCTCTTCTAAAAAAGACCTATTGTTGATGCTTAGTATATCATCCATATACCTGTAAGTGTGTCTAAATAGTGAAAGTTTATCACTTTTATCTCCCATGGCTTTGAGGAACCATTTGTACTCAAAGAAGGCAAGGTATATACTACACATAAGTGCGGAGCAGGAGAAGCCCATGGGGATGCCTAGGATTTGGTTAAAACGGTGTCCTCTAGAGAGAATGGTGCAGTTATCAAATAGCCATGATATGTATAGACATAGATTCTCTTCATTGAAGTGTAAGGGGTGGGATGAGTGTGTCTTTTTTATCCATCTAGGTTTTTTGGAGAGAGATATGTAGAAGAAACCTTTCTTCCTAGCATTAAGAAAAGCTAGTTTGATAACCTATGATAGCACATCTTGAAGCCCAAGATCTCCTTCTATGGGAATATTCTCATAACATTGAGTAATATCTGTTGTAAAAAGATGAAAAATCTATTTTAAGAGAAACCTCTGTAGAGTTTTTGGTTATCTAGACGGGGTGTATTGTACCTGTAGAAAGTTGAGGAAAATTTTTTGTTACGCGGTACAAACTAGTTCACACTCTGCTAATATAAGGTCAAGACAAAGAGTGATATCTTTGGTGACATTCGAAAAGATGCAATTCAAGGCATCAGATATCCATCTAAATTTATGTTTATGAATCTTATAGATGAGAAAAAGTAGTTTTGTGTCCTAAAGAGAATAACCATGATTTTCTAATGTTATTGGTAATTGTTTGTAGGGATGTGTTAATTTTTGTGAATTCCTTCTGAGATACCCAAGAATGTGATGCTTTCCAAGCTAAGTGTTTGCAAATAAGAGTGGGACAATTAGAGCTTTTATCCAGATTGACTATGAACCAATTTTTTGATATTCTTTGAAATTCATGAGAAAGTTGTGGTGTTATCCAAGAGTTATCTATAGATAACCATTTTCTAGGTACTTGTCAAATTTTTTGGAAAAAAAATTCTTCCACCACTTTGGTTAAGTCCAGTAGAACTATCTTATCTAGTCGGAGAGAAGTGATAAGGTCAATTAAGTAGCTAAATAAAGATGATAAAGCGTTGGGGAAGTTAGGTATGTGATTAAGCCCATTAGCCAAGATTTTCCGGACTTTGATATTTTCAATGATGCTAAGATCACAAGTACAAACATGCATACCATATGTATTTTGAAGTCTTTGCAAAATGTGATAAATTGATTGTAGATACATTCCGCAATTGAGTTATGTCAAAGAAAATCATTATTGTGGACCAAATTTTTAATAGGTTGTTGATACTTCCACTCAATAAGTACATTGTCACAATTTGTGGTTCCCAAAAAGTAGGTCAAAATACTCACAAAAAAAGTGGTTTAAAGGTGTATCCAATCAAGAAGCTCATTTTGAAAGAGATAGTGTATGTACATAAAGTCTTGGCCTAGAGCTTTTGTTGAGAAACCTTCGTCCACACGGCCTCACAGTAACCTACATATTCATCAATGATTATAAATCAAGAAATTTCATGGTGTTTCTGCCTCTTCCCCTAGTGTAGCTATGATATTTCCCTCAATTAGAGGAAGAGCTAGGTGTCAAAAAAGAAGTAAAAGAGTTGGGAGTAGCAAGAGAATTGGGTCTTTTCAGTGAAGGGGAGTCATCTTCTTCAATACAAGGCTTGAGTAAGCTAGTGATAATCTTAACTCCTTTGTAATTAGCATAAGTGGTTAGATAAATCCCAGGTTCATTAGAACAAATAAGGGAGAGATTAAATTCCATCTGTTTTTCAGGGAAGAGTAGGTCTAGATGGTTAAGAATAAACCAAATGGCATGATCAAACCACATGATGCTAGATTCGCATGAAGATTTAGGGTCAAGAAACTTGCAGGCACATTTGACATAGGGTCGAAAAAAATTCCCAATGGATTTTGCGTAGAAATCTAGGTTACTTTTGGCAAACTCCATGTTCCCCTTTGCACGAATGTATAGGCTTGTATTGGAAGGGCATTTGGAATGATTGATGAGGTTGAGGTTGAAGGGGGCTTTTATGAGTTCCCCTTTGTCAAGGAACTGTCCACCTTCCAAAACTTTGTGTCTGCACTCTTCAACAGTAGACGCAAGGATATTAGCAAGGTAAACCCACATTTCACTAAGCATTGGTGCTAGAAAGACTTTGTTAGGTAAGACCCAGAGCTGATGGTCCACCCCAAAAGATTCAATTTCAATCTGCCTAACAGGTAGGAAAGGAGAGACTTTGGAGATTTTTGGTACCGTTTCTAAGAGGTTAGAGTCATTGAGGAAGCAAAGATTACTCTGAAATTCTTTGACGGCTTCCAAAGTCACACCATCTCTACAAAAGATACCACCCATTTGAGGGATATTTGAAATAGTCGGGGTACTGATAAAAGAAGGATTAAGGCTGCATAGTTTTTTCAAAAAGTTATTCAGATCAACCCCAGAAAAGATGAGAATAGGGAAAGCTCATGCTGATACAATACATAGAGTATAGGAAACTGGGTTATATACTGAGAAATCAAATTAACACCATCTTTGGAATCCTTGTCCAAGATAGCCAAAATATTGACCCAATCATTAAAAGATAACATGTGCAAGATAGACATCTTCTTGTCTGTGGTAAGAGCCTAGTCATATATTAGTTCAGAAGCATCCAAGCTACTAATACATCTGAGGACAAGAGATGTTGCCACAAAAATCAGAGGATAATTCCAAGCCTTGCGAGAGAGCAAGGACCTGCAATATACAAAAAAGTTAGTAAGGCTATGACTACTTATTGTAGTAATCAACACAATATTTGGCCTTAGCAGTTAGGCCAAAAACGGAGGCAGTTCATGGGTGTGTAGCACAAAAGGAGGGGCAAAGAGAGGGTGATGGTGGCGGATGGCTAGAAAAAAGACATAAGATTGTGTGTGTGTGTTTTGAATAGAGAGAGAGGAGAGAGAGAAGAGAGAGAGAGAGAGAGAGAGACAATTGCGATTGTAGAGAGAGAGAGAGTGAGAGAGAGAAATGGACGGCACTTGCAGAGGGAAGGGGGGGGGAGAGAGAGAGAGAGAGAGAGGGAGAGAGAATTGATGGCTCGGGGGGTTCACTATGTGTAATACTACCATATCACATGCATTCATGTAAGATCCCTTATCTGTGAATATTTTTAGGAATATAATGTACCCTTTTCTTTTAAAATCCATATTTTTTTTCAAATTTGAAAAAATAGTATCTTTGTGTATATATAATTTTGTAAGTTTCAAGAACTTTAAATACCCTTCTGCTGAACTCACGTGATAGGTTACATTTTTCTTAGGTGACCTCCCTGAGATTGATGGATGGCTTTTTGCATGGATTGGTTTATTGGCGGTTGTAGCACCTCCTTGCTAAGAGATGTGGGGGTTTGGTTAGATTTTAGCTAGCTTGCTTGCATGGAAGGGTAATCGAAGACGATCTCCTATCAAATGAAATTGGTGAAATAAGTTGACCAAAAGGTCAACACGTTTGCAGAGTATGTGTCTTGAGCTCAAGACCTCCCTGTCACATAGGCACAAGCTTTACCACTACACTACGTACACACGTTGCAAGAGGAGTGCACCCTGCCTTTCATAAGTCAAAAAAATTTGCCCCCCCCCCCCCCCAAACGCGTTGTGACAGGATCCCTTAGTCATCTCCACCTACAGGTACTTATGATGGTTGATATTTAACATTAGCCGAGGTGTGGTGGAGAAGGACGGTCAGAGTGTGTTGTCAATAACACTACCACTGCCACTATTGTTATAGCTGCTACTGCTACTCGTTGCTAGAGGAAATCCATAGGGGACTCAAGGGCTTGCGTATACAAGGGCTTGTGACATCAAAATACTCTTCTTCTTCTCCTTCTTTTCTCTATTTTCCCCCTTGCCAGGTCGCATAGGCGCAACTAAAGGCGACAACATCTTTTTTTCTTTTTTTTTTCTTTTATTATTCCCTTTAAACCTTTGGAGTCTCCTAGAGTTGTGTCACATGGCCAAGCGGAGAAAAAAAATCGGTTTCAACCCTTGTAATTTGATTGACTATATTTAAAAAATCTTCTTCTCCTCCTTACTCTACTCCCCTTTGCCAAATTCTCTAGTGGATTACTTATCATCTATCTAACAAGTAATCAAAACCTAACAATACTATAACAACCCTCTAATTAAGATATCACTCGCCAATTACAAACTTCTCTCACCTTTTATCCTATGTTGTGAGTCGTAGCCGCCTTCATATCATGAAGGAGATTCTATTTTTGTGACATCTTATCTAAGGCCACATACTATTCCCTTCTCATTATTGAGTATCCCAATAAGATTAAGTTTAATTTATTCCATTAATATGTTTGAATAACATAATTATACTAATAATCACCATATCATGACAATAAAAAATGGATTCTCTTCAATTTCAAAGACCACTAATTATGTCATGCAATCAACACTAATTATTGTAAATTGAAGCAATTAACAAAATCTACTAACATAAGACAAACAAAATACTTATCTACTACTTGTCAAAATCTTTAGTCTTGGAGCGTAGCCTACTCTCTAATACCACTATTACAATCAAAAGGGTGGTGTCCCAAGAAAAAATAACATGATATGCACAATAAAGCAGCAAATCTCCATACTTGGCAATTCCCACACGCACATAATCAATTATACCCACGACTTGATGAACCATCTTTGCACATAATCAAGATAAACACGATAAGAGAGGCAGTAAACGAGAGAGAGTACAAAGACACTTGCAGGTGCACCTCCTAGAGCGGAGTGCTACATAAGGACAACGAGAGAAGAGAGAAGAGAGGAGAGAAGAAGGATACAAGCATTGGGTACAATCTCCCCCATGCAAGAGTGAGCATTTCCTCTTGCACTATTTATTTATAGATTTTTTGAATGCTCAAAATGCATACAGACTGCCCGATTAGTCATGATTTTTCCACTTGTCAGTTGTAATGAATAATCATATATTAATTTCCATTACACCCTAGTCTCGCAAATCTATTCAATTTTCCTCACACACACACACACACCCATCAAACCTCTCGCCATCTCTCCCTTTTACAAGTACACACAAATAGACAAGGACACCACACACACACACACCCATCAAACCTCTCGCCATCTCTCCCTTTTACAAGTACACACACACACACACAAGAGAATAGACATGGTAGTGATAGCCTATAGGAGAACTAGATGTAGACACAATTTTGCACACATAGCTTAGCATAAGAGTTAAGAGAGAGGAATCTTGCAAGAAAATGGCCTAAATTTGTATCCCCCAAACTGTATGGTACCTCTTGTAGAGTTGAGTATTTAATTTTATTATTAATTCAAAGCCAAATATTTGAGGCCCCTTTTTACACTTTATTTCATGAGTGGTAGCTATCACTTATTGCATGACCCTTAATAGGTTGGGTTATCACTAAATATGTACAATGGAGCCATATTGGCTTATTGGCAAAAATAGCTACAACATTATACAAAGATAAATAGCCTGTAAGTGTTATTTTATTGTTAGCTTCTTCTCCTCAGTTCCCAAAATTTTCATCTACATAGCATCAACTCAGTATTAGTAAACATAAAAGACAACATAATGATTAACCATTACATATCGACTATCCCAATCTTATGCTAACCACATACATTAGGAGGTACCCAAAGAAACAAACATCCCTATGCTATAGCAACTATCCTCAATTTCTCAATAGGGAATCAATTGGACCATGAGTGATGGAAAGTATAGAGAAGATTTAGAATGTTTCAGACAAAAATTTCAAGTATTCATTTGGCATCTTCTCTAGGGTAATCTCTGAGAGTCAAAAAATATTGTTTGTAAACCATGCCAGTGTATGTGGTGGTGGTCTCATGATCAACTATTTATGCACGAATGAATTGTTCTTATTGATCTACAAGTGAAGATGGATCCTCA
The DNA here is from genome assembly GCF_014529385.1 of Adiantum capillus-veneris. NCBI lineage: Eukaryota > Viridiplantae > Streptophyta > Polypodiopsida > Polypodiales > Pteridaceae > Adiantum > Adiantum capillus-veneris. Next base: position 91,950,650 of record NC_140949.1, on the reverse strand, counting down.
TGAATGTGATGTGTAGGTAAGTGTCCTGAGAAGGGTCATAAAAGACTGATGTAGAAGGCATTGTGTATGTGCTAGTGTGAACATAAGCCTAAACAAATGAAACATCATTATTAATATAAAAATCTTAAAATGATATAAAAAAAAGGAGCAAGGTTTACAAAAACATTGGTATCAATACTTTTAAGCATAGTATAATCACCTTCCTCAAACTCATCGAGTGGCATTACATGATAATCATCATTTACAAAATCTTTATGCTCAAATGTGTATTTTTTGCACCCTACATGTTCATCTAGGGCACTTCTATCTCTTCTTTTTGGCCCTTGCTAGTATACATAAACCTCTCTTTCTAAGAAATCCTTTGTTGTATATTAACAATGCATAGCCTTGCTATATGTATGAACAATCATCCCTTAATGTTGGTTTACAATACTTGTATCCATAACAAGTCTTACTTGATATCCCAAAAAATTTGGCGTTAAAATTGTTCTTTATACGTCGTGCTTAAAACTTTTAATAAATGGACTTGACCAACACCTAGAGACTCAATTGTGACACATAATTAGGGAAATAGGTATGAATGTCAGTCCCAAATATCCATATTCTCCACATGTGGAATATTTCTCATATAATGATGTCCAAAAATATGACATCCCTCAATTAGGTCTCCCCAATCTCAAAAAAAATAAATATTAAGTGCATAAGTGAAGGGTGAGTTTAGAAAATGGAAAGAAAGATGAAGGTGAAAAGTCAAAAGACATGTGAAGGTGGAAAGTCAAAAGACCTTATGTGTCCATATAAAGAGGTGTTTAGAAAGATGAAGGTGAAAAGTCAAAAGACATGTGAAGGTGGAAAGTCAAAAGACCTTATGTGTCCATATAAAGAGGTGTTTCTCTTCTCCTTTATTTTCCCATTAGCGTTTTTTATCTTTAGAGTGTCCTCTCTCTCTCTCTCTCTCTCTCTCTCTCTCTCTCTCTCTCTCTCTCTCTCTCTCTCTCACACACACACACACACACACACACACACAATGTTGTATCCGTCCTTCCCAGCTAATATTGTTGCAACTCTATGTGCTTCACCATTGCCCGTTGCTACGTGCTATAGACTAGAGCATCGTTTTTGTTGTTGTTGAGGGAATCTTTGAATTAGGAATCCCTTTTAATTTTTTGAAGCCATTAGGAGTACCTTTTAATTTTTTAGTACGATATGTACTTGTGTGTGGAGATAATTGTAAACACTTTGCGCCACGAGTGATAGGGGACCCTCATGAACCTTGCTCCACACTAGCTAAACTAAACTCCATGAGTTCCTAGACCATGTTGCACACCTTGTGACTAGCAACATGTGCCACACAAAACCCTACCTTGTAAGTTTAGAACTGCAGGGTGCAAAAATATACTCAAATACTACTTTCCCAAAATGCATTGTTCCTACATGACCTAAATGGATGAAAGCGGTCCAACATATTTATCCCACTTGGGAAAATCAATCAAAGCATATTCAAAAATGAAACGAAATCAAATCATATACTTACTAGGAAGTGGAAAATACCTTACACACCCGGAGTTCAAGTGCACTTTTTAAACTTGAAAGGTAGACTACGCAAAGTTTCATCTCACCTGATATTTTTGTGACCTGATAAACACTAATTGAGAGATTAGTTAATAGTGAAAATAAACCAATATTTAACTAATAATAACCTTGTTTGTTGCCTTGGAAAACCCCTTGGTTAGATTCTACAAATTCAAACCCCTTGGTTAGATTTTGCGTAGAAATTTCTTAAACTATCATTTAAATGTGAGAAGCATAGTCTATTGTGTTAGCAAGAGTGATTGTAAGAAACTTGTTAAGGTGAATTTATATACTACCCTTGGCAGATTCAGGACTTCTTTCCTTGAAATTACAATTGTGAAGAGGCCAATCCAAAACCCTTAACAATTATGGAGTGATGCTGCATTAATTGGGTCATACCCTTGAAAATACCACTCCTATAGGCACAATCAATGCTATAAACTAAACAGTATATCCTTTCAAGTTGGAATTTTATTCACAACTCGATCTTGAAACAATGATATTTCCCTATGAAAATACCACTCCTATAGACACAATCAATGCTTTAAACTAAACAGTAGATCCTCGCAAGTTGGAACTGTATTCACAACTAGATCTTGAAACAATCATATCTCCGTATGAAAGAAGAGAAACATTCCCAACACCAAAAAGAAGGTAGTCACTAGATTTAGTTGGGTCATACCCCTAAACATACCACTCCTATAGACACAATCAATGTTATAAACTAAACAATAGATCCTTGCAAGTTGGAATCATATTCACAACTGGATCCTAGAACAATCATATCTCCTTATGGAAAAAGAGAAGGATTCCCAACACCAAAAAGATAGTAGTCATTCTAGATTTTCTATGATTTTAAAAACAATTGATTATCTATCTTGAGGCTGTCTTAACATATTCAAGAGATCCCATGAATTAGTTGCTTAATAGTAAGGCCATGCCTGACTACTACAGACAAAAACCATCACATGTAGTGCATGAACCTTGTGCATTGAACTAATGATATATAGTGTATGTCGTTGCATTCATATGCAACAAATAGAAGTAAAGATACCATTCTCAATTGTTATTGAGTAGAAGGTTATAGCTATGGGTAACCATCGCAAGTAATGTTGTAGTCATATGCAACAAACAGAAATAAAGATACCATTCTCATTTGTTATTGAGTAGAAGGTTATATGCAACAAACAGAAGTAAAGATACCATTCTCATATGCAACAAATAGAAGTAAAGATACCATTTTCAATTGTTATTGAGTAGAAGGTAATTGTAGTCATATGCAACAAACAGAAGTAAAGATACCATTATTGAGTAGAAGGTTATAGCTATGGGTAACCATCGCAAAATGACATTAATAGAAGAATCATGAATAAAGATCATTTGAAACCAAAAAAACCGTACCTCATCCTTGAAAAACTAGTTGTTATGATAGGAAAAGCATAAACAATGATGATGTGGTATGAAGTTTTCCTAAGCAGCATGTCATGCATGCATATCCAAAAAATAGAATGATAAGCCATTGGCTTCAATGATGATCTCAGCAGTTTGAGCCGATACCATACGTGCCTTGCACAATCTGTATTGGCATAAATACATCTCAATTCACTTAATCTTCTTGTTTCCAATGCCCCAAACATGTTCTCCATTGCCCGATCCCAAGTCAATGAGCAGTAGCTTGGCATGGGATAAAATCCTTTCTTCTCCTGACGACCATCAAAGCACCTTACTTTGCAAAATAGAAGATCTTGTCCAAAGTAAACATTAAATCGCATCAAAACAAGAAGAACTTGAAATTTTCTAACCTTGTTGTCGCTTTGAGGACAATTGTCTATTCTTGAATTTTGCTTACAGCCATGTATGCTAAGAAATTGAGAGTTTTCATATGAACCCTGCATGCCCTCTTGGCTTGAATCATATCAACTCCATTTAAAAATCATGTAGACATGTTGCAAAGTCTCCCCAAGTGCGTATACTGATCGCATATTCCAAACTTTGAAAGCTTTGATGCAATATGCCTTAAAGTGAAGCCATGCTTCACATAAGGACAATATAAGAATAAAATATGATGGGATTTCCGTGATCATAGCTAGCAGATGCTTCTGTCAATATATAGATATCATGGCAAAATAATATCAACCTTGTCGAGCTTTCACAAGGAATTGACCTTGTTGAATCATACACCCGGGGGGTTCACCTTACATAGTATGTAACCTATCACGTGAGTTCAACAGAAGGGTATTTAAATCCCTTAAAACTCACAAAAATAAATTTACATAAGGATATGTTTTTTTACAAATTTTACAAAATTTAAAAGAAAAGGGTTCATTATATTTCCTAGAAAATTCACAGAATAGGGATTTTAGAAAAAGAGCCTGAACGCGCGTGATATAGTGGTCTTAGATATAGTGAACCCCCCGAGATCATACATCTTATTGAGAATCATAAAAGTACCTTAGATAGCCCAATGTTGAAATGAGAGACCTCATGAAATTTAGTTATCAAACTTCCGAGTGCTAATCCTTTCTTGACTCAAGCAACTTTTGCTTGCCAAGCTGAATTTGTAGAGAATTTTGTAAGATTTAATAAGTTCAAAATTGTAAACCTCAAAAATTACTTGCTTACCAAGTTTCTTGAATGATCATCATTAGAATCAGAGTTTGTATCACCCCTTGGTGTGGTTTGCCTTTGTCGGATGCCTCATATGTGTAGAAGCCTTGCTGCTCTATATACAATCATCATGGTTGTATCCAATTGCATCTATTTTAGAAAACATGCCTAGGAGCCATGCCCTAGCAAAAGTTCAACCGAAACTCAAAGATGGAGAAAGAGACTCTTGTCGGATTCTTGAACTGTAACTAATAGGCAGCCATGTTGAGCATCAAGTATATGCATGAATTGGATGGGAGTTGAATCTCGCACTACCTGCCATAATCTAGCCTTGCCTTTGCTTCAAAAATGAACTTTGAAAACCTCTTCAAGACCTCCTACAATATGAAATCATGCATAAAGCTAAAAATCCTACGAAAACATGAAATCTCAAACCTTAGGATCGTACTCAAGATGTGCTCTATGCATGGGAGAAACAGTGCTTTTTGTGCAAGGAAATTTCCTCGTAGAGGACTGTGTCCTTGTCTAGATTATTTATCAAGATTGCTTTGTTGCGATCTCTTGCCAGAGTCCCTTGCTGGATACACTCTAAGGCTTGTATAGTTTCAAATACTTTCTTTGTTGAAATTGCCAGAATTGTGCAACCTTGAGAATGAAGCTTCCCAAGATAATGAAATTGTGAACTTTGATTTCTTATTTTATTTCTTGTGGTGCATGTTTATTAGAGTTGTGATTCTTTGAATCCTCAGGTAGCCTCAAGCAAGTAAGTCTTAATACCCCTTTGCATGGACTCCTTTACTTGTAGTATCTACAATAAATCATTCTCCTCTAGCCAAGCTCTCAATAGGCATATGAAAACCCATGGAAATTTTTCAAACCACAACCCAAACATTTTCAAGATCCTACCTTCCTTGCACATTCTCCGCCTTGCCTTGCAACCATCTCATGTTGCTGACTATGATGATTGCAAGAGGTCATTTCAAAACATGCATGTGGTGTGGGAGAGGCCTCTCAAGGTGTCTGTTAGGGCACCCCTTGGGCGCCCTGTAGTCTGAAGGCTCGCCTCACATTAAAAAAGATAACTTGGACATGGCAGACAACAACAAATGCAAGTAGCATAGAGAAAATAGGTGCCACAGCAGCCTATAAAGCCTGAACATGCACACTCCCTAGTAGTAGCCATGGATTTTCCATCAAGACTGATTCCATGTAGTTTTGTGTAGGCTGAAAATATGCCTTTGTGTGTGCTAAAATCCATTCATGTGGCCTCCACGACTGCCTTGGCTCTACAAGGGCATTTTTTCACAAACCACCTTGACCCATCATCACAAAGAGAGAGAGAGAGAGAGAGAGAGAGAGAGAGAGAGAGAGAGAGAGAGAGATCATGTAAACCAAACTCACAACCCCTTTCCTGCTCCCCCTCCTCCATGGCTACCCTTCTCCCCTAAGCTCTAATACCAATGTGAGAGATGAGGAACTGGCACATGCTCTTCTCCACCCAACCATGTCATATATAGGCCCCTGGCCATGCTAAATATAGGCCTCCATTACCACATGTGCATCCTATCCCTTGCCTACCCACTCCTACCTTAGGTGTGACAAGCCGAGCTTATGAAGTTTCCTTTAGATAATGAAATAGAAGAACTCTTCTTGTGTTACTCCTTATGTCATTTGTTATTCAATGTTGGTAATTCTTCAAGTCTAGTAGATAATTCCTCAACTTTGTAAGGCTTCTTCTTATCTTCCTTCTTTTTCTACTTATTTGTCATCACAATAGCAAGTGTTGATAATAAATTAAAGAAACTTTTAATAGAATAAAAAGACGTATTTCCCAAAGATTTACCTCCTGGGTTACCACCGACACGTTTTGTGCAACACGGCATAGACGTGGTTGTAGATAGTAAACCATCCTATAGAATGAATCATTCTAGGTCTATTGAAGTGGAACGTCAACTTGTTGACTTTCTCAATAGAGTATTTATTAAACTTTTGGCTCTTCACCATGGGCATCTCCAGTTTTGTTGGTGAAGAAAAAAGATGGTACAATGCACATGTGCGTCGATTTCCAAGGTTTGAATGCGATTACCATTTAGAATAAGTATTCATTACCACAGGTGGATGAATTGTTTGATAAGCTTTTCCATGCTCATATTTTTATTAAAATAGATTTGCAATCAAGGTATTTGTTGATTTACCCAAAACTTCTTTTCAAAGAAGGTTTGGACATTATCAAAGAAGTTTTGTACATTATGAGTTTTTGGTTATGTCTTTTGGCTTGACCAATGCGCCAACTACTTTCATGACACTCATGGATAATGCTTTAAAACCATACCTAGACAAGTTTGTCATTTCTTTTCTTGATGACATTTTAGTGTATAGTGGTTCTGAAGTAGAGCACTTTCAACATTTAAGGCAAGTATTTTATCTACTATGGCAACACAAATTATATGCTAAGGAAACCAAGTGTGATTTTTTGAAAGAAGAAATTCACTATTTAGGGCATGTAATCTTTGCTATTGGACTACATATGGATTAATCAAAAGTGGATGACATCCAAAGAGGGATCCTTCTCAATCCAATGCTAGTATTGTGTACATTTTCTCCACGTCCAGTTCTCCCCTTTTGAGTGATTTGCTATAAAGATGGAAGAATTTTTCTATATATGATGGGTATCTACTCCACAAGAGAAGAGTTTGTGTACCAAACAGACACGGACATTTGGCGTCAAACTCTTTATGAATGTCATGACAGTCCTAGTGTATGACACCCAAGCATAAAAGAAATGTATGCATTCATATGATGATAGTTTTACTCCCTAGGTTTACATAGGTATGTTCAAGGCTATGTCTTGCATTGCCAAATGAAGTTCATAAAGTAGAGCACCTAAAGTCAGGAGGCCTGTTGCATCTGTTGGACATTCCCAATGGAAAATGATAGAGTACTCAAATGGATTTCAGGAGGTCTTTGTATCTATTGGAGATTCCCAATGGAAAATGAGAGAGTGTCAAGTCCCTAATCCGGAAGATTGGGGTGACTTGATAGTTGGAATTCCTTTAATTTCAAGTTCTATTGACAACACCCTACTCCCATTCCACGAAGCAAGGATACAAGAAACAAAAGAGAGGAATTCCTCTATCCATTGTGATCGTGGTTGTAAGGGTCATACACCACAAGCTAGGTCGATAACTTAAAAGATTCTAATGGGAGCTAATTCCTATATTATAAAGATATATCTCATTGAAATACCTTGGATGCATAAACAACGCCTTTTTTTCCATGTTGAAAAGGCACGGCCGCAATTCATAAGTCCTAAATGTGTTATGCAACTTGTTCTAAACTAACTGTTACAATTATAAAAAGTACTTGACTTATTGGGTCCCACCCGTTTATAGACATAGTTCCTTTTGAATACTTGTCTCCCACTTTCCACACCGCACTCACCTATTCCTCTTGTTTTTTAATTACTACCACATTATTTTACATGTACAAACAGGGCTCCTTTATTAGTTCCAAGCACAGGTTCTTTCATAGAGTCTTTCAAACATCACCAAAATAATTCTTTCTCAAACAAGGTCTAATTCAGTTCGTTTCACGTCGCGTTCACCAAATATGTCAGGAGATATGTGTTTAAAAGGTAAGCCGAGAAGGCGCGAGGCCTATGGCTATGAGAGGTGTGTGTGTGTGTGTGTGTGTGTGTGTGTGTGTGTGTGTGTGTGTGTGTGTGTGTGTGTGTGTGTGTGTGTGTGTGTGTGTGTGTGTGTGTGTGTGTGTGTGTGTGTGTGTGTGTGTGTGTGTGAGAGAGAGAGAGAGAGAGAGAGAGAAACAGACACAATCAATGTAGACGAAGATTAAGCACTTCAATCTAATAGTATAAACGAGATTCCAAAGCTTGATTACCCAAAGCGTGCCTTTAACGCCATCGTTACTTAAATGTTAATTGAGGAGTTTAAGCTCCTTACAACGGGTTAACCCGACTTAACTCCACCGTTAATAGAAAAAAGATTCGGTGATCTTCATGATGATGGGTTTGCTCTCCTCTTCCGCCAAGAGATCTCAAACTCTCACCTTCTGATTTCCTAGTGGCTTGATCTCACCCTCCTTCAATCACCAAGAAGAAGGCTCTCGAAAAAACTCCTCCCCTTGATTGCAAAAAGAAGAACTCTATGTCTCAAAATTTTGCCCCTATATGGCCCATGAGTCTCCAAACCACGAGCTTACTTCCTACCTTTCTTAGTCAAGAGAGAATAGCCTTGAATCCCCCAAGATAGAGGGAGAGATCCCACTCCCTTCATGCTGAGAGAAAGGGAACATACGAGAGAGAGTGAGAGTGAGAGAGATTCTCGATACCTCTCTCCTTCCTCCAAGCCAAGCTATTCTTCTTGCCCCTCAACAACCCTTTGTTCCTGCCTCAATTCCATGATTCAACCCTAACTTTCTCTCATTCCTGCCTCGTTTGCTAAAAAAACACTTCACTTTTTTATGCATTCCCTCATTTTTCTTGTCACAGCGGCATGACAAGCCCCCTCAATGATGTGGCAGGCCTGCTTGAGGGGAGCACCAAACGCCATGGGGATGGGACCGAATAGGGGCACCTTGACAAGCTTGACATTTCTCGCTTCTACGGCGGCCTCATCCAATCCTTCCCCTGCCCGCCATGTTCTCTCCTTCCCCTTCAGCGTTGTAGCTCACTGCTCACCACCTCCTCTTCTATTTTTCCATTCATTCACATCATAAAACCCCTTTTTTTACATGGGCGGCCACCCCTTGCTTTAGGCGGCCTTACCCCCTTCCCTTGGGTGACCTTTCTTTGGCTCATATGGGCGGTCTCATCCTCATAATACACCACATTTGGCACGCACATCGACCAAGGCATTGCCTAGCACCACATTTGAGACACAAACCTCATCAAGAACTTAGCGTGCTTTCATAAAGGCACCACACTTTGCATATGTATCGGCCAAAGCCTTGCCAACCACATCATGAAGCCTTTAATGGCATACATACTCGACCAAAGAGCTGCTAGGCAGCACGACATATCAACCAAAGCATTGCCTACCACAAGGTCATTCCTCAACTGCCTTTCCACTTCCATGTTTGGCATTTCTCGCAACCAATGCATTGCAAGAGTCAAAATTCCATACCATAAGATCCTCAAGCTCTCTTTGGCTTCCTGAAATATACCCATGAGGCACATTCACAATGCTAAAGCTCTAAATTATTAGGCATACTTATCGGCTAAAGCATTGCTAGTCCTCACATTAGGCATATTGCATATCTCAATCAAAGAATTTCTAAATACATTATTTGTTATAAATATCAATCAAGGCATTCCAAAGCACCATATTTGGCATACATAGCATTGAACTTGCTCATTACTGATCCCTAATCACTACTCGATAAACATGTAGAATTCAATTAGACTCAATCTACATCTCTTTGTTAATTTCTCCATCATGGAAGTGTAGCGGCACGACATCGGTTAGTTGTAGCTTCTCAGTATAGGGAGGTGCCGATCACTCATGAAGGCATGCTAAGTTTGATCCTCCTCTCTCTCCTGTAACTGTACGTTACAATATGTGTGTGTGTGTGTGTGTGTGTGTGTGTGTGTGTGTGTATATATATATATATATATATATATATATATATATATATATATATATATATATATATATATATATAGAGAGAGAGAGAGAGAGAGAGAGATTTAAAAATCTACTTTAAAAGGATGTGTGGTTTAACATTTATAATATGAGATGAAAATTTGACATTAACCCATTTTTTACATGTAAAAAGGGCAATGCATTAACTTGCCTCACTCCTTTTTCATTGTGTAAAAAGAACTTTGAATTTTTTCGTTCTTATCGGATACAATTAAAAATCAAAATCCTTCACCAAATGTCTTAATTTCAAAGTGATTAGATCTCCTAAGGGTGGGCTTCCTTACCTCACTCTTACCTTATTGCAGACATAGTGAGAACCATGAACATAATTGTCAATCCATGGGACGAAGCTGACTCGACTAAAGGCTACAAGAGGGTGTCAATCTCTTGGAAAACAACAGAGAACTCACATCTAAGTCAAGCTACACTCAAATGACCTAAGTCATTGATGGCCGACTTTCGAAAATCAAAGGAAGAAAAGAAAACAAAACTTACTTTCCCCCCCCCCCTAGCTTATTTTTCCCCCCGACGGGCATTGGATAAATGACACCCCTCTCTCTCTCTCCCTCATTACCCCCCCCCCCGGCCATGCGGAAGCTTTGAAGAAAAAACCCCTCGACCCCTCTCTCGTGCTCCCTCGGTGTGAGCCGCATGGAAACCCCCCCCCCCCCCCCCCCCCCCCCCCTCCCTCCGCTCTCCGTATTCTTACACTCACCCTTTACATTCCCCCCCCCCCCCCCCCCCCCCCCCCCCTCTCTCTCACCCACACATCCCCTACCCCACTCCAAAGCCTCACCCCTCCCTCTCCCTCTCTCTCTCTCTCTCTCTCTCTCTCTCTCTCTCTCTCTTATCCACACACCTCACCCCTCCCTCTCCCTCACACTCTCTCTCTCTCTCTCTTATCCACAAGCCTCACCCCTCCCTCTCCCTCACGATCTCTCTCTCTCAACTCAGTCTGCAGACTACCCTCCCTCTCCTACTCGGGCGCTCAGGCCACGCAAGCAGTGGAATCCTCTCTCTCTCTCTCCTTCTCACAGATAGCAGCAATGGGACCACTCTCTCTCACACACACCATGCACACACACACACACACAATTACCCCCCTCCCCTCTCTTGCCTTCGGCGCTGTGCGCTCAGTCCGCAGGGCTGCGTTCTCTCCCACCCGGGTGCTTAGGCACTGCAACACACAATACACACACACACACACTCACTCACTCACACTCTCCCAATCTACCCCATCATCCCCCCCCCATCCTCCCTGCGTAATTTGACAGACCGTTGGCCGTCAACCATTAAAAAAAAACATATATTAAAAAATACATATATATACATATATTGTATATATATATTTAAAGCCCCTTCCCACGCACGTTTTTGCGCACACACATACCTATACAAAACACACACACCCGCCCTCATGCACGAATACACACACACACGCATATACGCACCGCACCACAAATACAACAAAGGAAAAAACGACTACGACATCGATGAATAAAGAAGAAGGATCCAAAGCGCGCATCGCCAACAACAAAAAGAGAAAATGCGCCGAAGGCATGCCCCGGCCGACTCCAAAAAGAAGTACGCTCGACATCGACGCACCGGCAGCACACCATTCTCCAGCAACACGCAACCACGATGCCATCCCAGTAATTTATAGGTTATTTTCATCATTATCTTCAGTTTTTACCCGAGCCATTGTAAATTTTCATTTTTTTTGTAAATATCCTCTCTTTAGGTGATGGTCACAAAGGCCCACCTAGAGATCCCATCTTTTAATAACCTCCCAAAACAAAGCAAGGGTCAACCACACCAGGCCCACCACTTGCTTTGTCTCCCCGATTAAGCTTACCCTAACCACACTAGGATTACCATAATCCAAGCAGCCAACACCTATAAATTGGCACTGAGAGGTCACTATCAGGGGGGGCAATTCATGAGGAGCCAAGCATTTGGTAGAGTGTAGTGGGAAGGATTGACACCATCACCATCACGGGGAGGGGGTGTGTATGTTGGGTTTGCCTTGGGAATTGCACCATGCGAAGGGAACCACATCCATCTCTCGACTCCAATGGTCGATGCACACACGTATGCACTCTCTTGGTAGTGAGTATTCACAATCATTGAGTCGTCTTAGAGGACGCACCAAGTAGGTTGCACCACCTCCTCTCCCTACCTCTCTACCACCACGGAATGCCACTTTGTAAATATTGCAGAAATAATTCACCCTCACACCCCCGAGGGTTTTCATCATTTGCAAATATCTCTCTCTCTCTCTCTCTCTCTCTCTCTCTCTCTCTCTCTCTCTCTCTCTCTCTCTCTCTCTCTCTCTCTCTCTCTCTCTCTCTCTCTCTCTCTCTGTGTGTGTGTGTGTGTGTGTGTGTGTGTGTGTGTGTGTGTGTGTGTGTGTGTGTGTGTGTGTGTGTGTGTGTGTGTGTGTGTGTGTGTGTGTAAGTTTGCGGTGTTCATATCATCGCGGACTTGCGTCTTAGCCGCTCAAAGCTAGGTGGTGCCCCCTGTTCACTTTACCGTGGCACGCTCGAGGCACACCATTTGGCCCCTGGCATTTTAGAGGTCGTCAGGGTTTGGGGTCCGCTTTGCGTCCGTCATTTGGTGCCCCCACGGAGGAGAAATTTTCTAAGACCCTTCAGTTTACAATGCTGAAAGTGACGCCCATTACCAATCATGGACGAGTGGCTGAAGGAAGTTTCTAACTGGAGGACGGAAGAAGAGGAGACGAAGGAAGCACTAGCCGCCTTCATTAAGGTGCTACTGCCAGGCTGCAGTGTCATCAGCATTCAAGAGGTAAATTGTCCATCTCGTGTCGCTCGTTCTAACTATAAATCGAAAGCATCAGGTGGGAGATTGGTGAAGTGTCATCACTGTTGTCACCCAAGGCACACGGTCAATGAGTGCCAGCAACGAAGGCAGCGAAAGGGCTGAAGTCATCTACATCGACATTCATCGCAAAGAAATCATTTATGTCAAGGAAGGGAAGCAAATGGTAAGACCTCTTTTCCCTAAAGAAGCTGCAGTCAAAGATATAACTCCAAAGTGGCCTAAAGGGGCTGCTCGAGCCAAAGGCAAGGAGAAGATAAGCCAGTCTGGAAACACATGACCCCAAAGGGAGAAGTATCTGGCCAAGCAAGTGCTTCAAGCTCACAAAGCCGGGTTGTACCCACTTTGTCAAAGAAGAAGTCATTCGAAGCTAAGCGGCGGAAGGTCACCTACCGATTTGCACGACGCATGCGAGTGCTACCAATCCACTTTGACAATCCAAAAGAAGAAGTGGTAAGAAGATTCCCATATCCTAGAGAAGAGTGGTTCGGCTACTGCTCTCGCTGTTTTAGGAAGCGAGTGGAGGACCTTCCTCCTATCCCTGTACAACTTATCATGAAGAAGCTCTCTACCACGGGAGAAACCCAGTGGGCTGGAGACGAGCTACAACTGAATGGAGTAGAATTCATGCAACACGCCCATTACGGAAATTACCTGCAATTTCTATTAGCCAAGAGGCTGGGAGTGGTCAGACGCATCGCCATCACCCCGTACGTGCTGATCAACGAAGGAAAGGTAGAGCCCATGAAAGGCGACAACCTCTTGTGGATGTGCCGACTCATCAACACTGGCACGGTAAGAGTATAAGTAAGTATTCCACCCTCTGTGCATGAGGGAAAACGGGCCGACGGCATTCCCGTTCAGATTCTTGCAGCATATGCATGTGAATATCTATGTAGATAGGAAAGTCTTCTACCAACAGAAGATCGTTTACCTATTCGGTGCGGCGGTACTAGGAGAAATCCTCAATTCCCCGAACCCTATCATTCTCCCCATATTAGATTACCATCATTCCTTTAATGTCTCTATTTTTATCCTGTTTTAACCTATCCATCCACCCCTGTAAAAAGCCGCTATGAGCCGCTACTGTTGATGTAAAAAAAAAAAAGGTTTGTAATTTCTCGAGTCACCACCATGGCAAGTGTTTCTTTCCCCACGTTCAGTGGAAAGAAGGGAGAGGATCTCACCACCGACTTTTTGGATGATTTCGACATTGCTTGTGTCGTCTCCAACAAAGATGATGACGTTTCACGACTTAGAATTTTTCCTCTACTGATGAAAGTAGAGGCCAAGTCCTGGTATAATGCATTGCCCCAGGCTACCAAGAATGCATGGGATGTGTTAAGGGCTGCTTTTGTAAAGAGGTTTGGTGGAGGCACAACCTCGGAGAAGCTATGGCAGCTACTACTGACAGAATTAAAGCAAGGAGGCCTGCTTGAGTATGCCACCTACGAGTCAAAGTTTGTTGACTTATGGGAGAGATGGGTTGCCACACTAGAGGAAGGCGAAGGAGTGCCTAATTTCCTAAAGAAGGACCATTTCATTGCTGGTCTATGGTCGCCGCTTAGAGAGAAGGTGAAGGGAAGGTTTCCTGCAACATATGGGTTAGCAGTCGAAGTAGCCCGCCTTAAAGATAAGAAGCTGCGAATGCAAGCAATAGTAAACGAGTCAGAGGAAAGGAGCTCGGCCCGACCAACCCCAATGGTTGCAACAGCCAATCATAGAGTCCAACCATAGGAGGCATCAGAAGAACAGCAAGACCTGCTGAGTCGGAACACCACCCAACTAGAGAGTTTATCTGTGCATCTGGTGCAGCAAGGGCATGCATCTGGCAAAAACCCAAAACAAGGAAGGGGACAACGAAGGCAGAACCCAGAGTACCCTATTACAACTGCGGGGAAGATGGCCATGGAATGTACTACTGCCCACACCCAAGGAGGCACAATTTTAATAGAGGGGGGAGACAGAATCAGATCTCTCCGCCAAGAGCAAGACCACCACAACCTAGGTATCCAGGACCAATCCCACCGTTCCAAATCTTTCGACCACTTGTACAATAGCAACCACCACCCCAATCTCTCATTCCGCCACTACCCCCACCTCCTGCTGTGAACCAAGCGGTGAGTGTTATTAGCTTGGAGGCTAAAGGGAAGGTGAAGGTAGAAGAATCAGCTCAAGAAAAGCACAAAGGAAAAGCGAAGGAAGAAGAAATGGATGCTATGGGAGTGAAGCGTGCGAGGCATGAGGAGGAATCTCAAAGAGAAGAGAAGATGAAAGGGAAGGCCGAGTCTAGCAAGCAAGCAGCTAAACCGCGGCGAAAGATAGACATCGTGGACTTCTCACTAGGTGAGTATGCAAAACCCTATGACTTAGTTCAGGATGTGTTAATGCAGGGCCCGAAGATAACTTGGCCCTAATTACTCCACCTTGCACCCAAAATGAGGAGGCAATGGACAAAAATGGTAAGTACCAAGAAATCAAGACCACAAATAGCTGGGGCTATCTCTGGGAGGGATCTCGACGACATCCTGCCAACCATGGACGCTCACATCAAGGGGCAACGAATTTCAAACGTCTACATAGATGGTGGCGCGCAAATGTGCGTCATGAGTGAAAAGATGATACACCATCTAGGTCTAGAGGTAAGTAGGCCGGCACCCTAGGCCGGCACCCTACCGAGCCAAGATGGCAAACAATGTAAGAGTGAAATGCGTAGGCATTGTAAATGCGGTCAAAGTAAAAGCATTCAACACAGAAGTGGAGGTAGACATCTTCGTCATGCCACACAAAGGGGAGGGCTACCCCATCATTCTTGGAAGACCTTGGCTTATGGCTATGGAAGCTAAACAAGACTGGAGCACCGGGATGATCCAGATGAAGGATGCCAAAGGGAAGTCCATATTCTATGACATGAGGACTGGAAAGCAGCGCAACATGATCTTGGAGGCTTCAGAAGACGAGTCCACTAGCGAGCGACTACTCGTCTACCTCCGGAGAAGAGACAACCACCACCGACGAAAGTGACAGTAGCATCGAAGTAATGGGAGTCATTCTTAAAGACCCAAACAGATTAACACAATCTGAAGCAACCTCGGCAAACCAAGAGGGATCATCAGGTATGCAGTCCTGGGAGGATGCAGGTAAGCTGCAAAAAATGCTCTCAAATGAGTTAACCAATGAAGAAAGGAAGGAGTACGTCTCCATGTTAGGTAGCTTCACTACTTTGTTCATTGATGGCTATGATAAGATCATAGGAATTACAGTAGTACAACACCACATAAAGCTCAAGGAAGGCAGTAAACCCGTAGTACAAAATCTGGGAAGACTTGGAGTAATCCAACAAGAGGCATTGCTTAAAGAAGTGAGAAGTTTTCTACAAGCAGGTTTCATCTATCCTGTGGAAGACTCAGAATGGGTCTCTTCAGTAGTAGTCACACCAAAAAATGCTAAGTGGAAAGTCTGTGTGGATTATATACCTCTCAATGCAGCCACGAAGAGGGACCACTTTCCCCTCCCATTCCAAGATGAAATACTCAATGAAGTGGCAGGTCACGAACGCTACACAGTACGCGATGGCTACTCAGGATACTTCCACATTAGCATTGCGGAGGAGGATCAGAAGAAGACAACCTTCATCACACCTTGGGGATGTTTTGCCTACAGAGTGATGCCATTTCAACTCTATGTAAATTTTGTTTTCCAACCCTACTTTGGAACATCAATACGGGTTTTCATAGATGAATTTTGCATTTATAGCTCACGAGCCCTTCATTTAAGCAAAGTCTATGATGGCTTAACCAGGCTGCAAACATTGGGTGGCCAACTCAACGTGGACAAGTGTCAGATTGGTGAGAGCAAAGTCACTCTCCTTGGTCATGTAATTTCAACAAAAGGAATCGAGCCTGACCCTAGCAAGATTTAGGCTCTGGTATCTTTATCATCACCCACCACCGCCAAGCAGCTAGTTTCTTTCTTCAAAAGGTAAGATACTTAAGCAGGTTCATTCACCTGCTATCTCAAGTGGTCCTTCCCCTACAACAACTCACCCAGAGGGATGTTTTCTCATGGAGTGAAGAAAATGAGCAGTAGTTTACTGAGGTGAAGCAAATCCTAACTAAGCTTCCCACTATTTCACCTCCTAAGTGGGACGAGCCATTTTATGTGAACCCTAGTGTGCAAAATGATACACTAGGAGCAGTGCTAATGCAAAATGACCCCAAAACTTCTTTCATGCGCCCTATTTACTTCTCTAGTCGGGTCATGAACCCATCAGAAAAAGGATTTACCGAAGTAGAACACATGGTTCTGGCACTAATGTTTGCTACCACAAAGTTCCGCTCCTATCTCCTGCCTAGACCCTTTGTAATCGTGACAATGGAGGAGGTTTTCCCATATGTAATACGACACATGGATGTCTCATCTAAGATCTCAAAGTGGTTAATTAGACTACAAGAGTTTGACTACACCATGCAAGTAGACAACTCCACCAGCTAGTTTAGCGGGAATTCTCACTCATCGCCATTATGAGAAGAAGCTAAAGGTCAACACGGAAGCAAAGGAAGGAACACCAACGATAGAAAGTCCTAATCTAGAGAGAGATCACTCTCTCTTCTTTGACGGAGCATACAAGAGAACAATGGATCAGTCTGCAGGCATGGTCATTTTCAATGAACAGCAAGAAAGAGTATTCTCCATGGGGCAATTATTACACTCCCACTCCAACAACGAAGCAGAATATGCAGCCCTAATCCTTGGGTTGGAACAATGTATTTCACAAAGAATTCAGCACATGAATGTGTTCGGCGACGCTTTGCTTTTGATAAGGCAAATAAATGGCACCTGGGATTGCAAAAATCAGGTTTTACTTGGTCAACTTCACCAAGTTAAGGACCTTCTAAAGAAGTTTGAGGCAGTGAAACTCTTCCATGTCCCCAGAGAAGAAAAGCAAGAGGCAAATGCACTAGCTAAAGAAAGCATACAAGACGTTCCCGTAGGAGCAATCAAATTAAAACTACCCCTCTTCCAAGGTAGTGATGCTATGCCTGATATCATCAGTTTTCTAGATACAAGAGAATGTCCAGCAGGACACACCAAAGGCCAAAAACAATGGCTGGTAAGGAAGGCTACTAGGTACCGCCTTATAGACGACCACTTGTATTGTAAGGGCAAAGATCAAATTCGCAGGCGAGTGCCAACCTCTAGCGAAATCACAGAGGTAATTTCAAGTTGCCATGACGGCGTCTGCGGTGGACATTTTGCTCTAGATATCACCAGTAGGAAGATTCTACAGGCAGGATACTTTTGGCCTAGTTTGAACAGAGATGTACACCATTGATGTAAAACATGTAAGGCTTGTCAAGTGGCCAATGATCACACGTTAACCTACGAGCCACAAACCCGTATCATTTCATATGGTCCTTTTGAGAAATGGGGAATAGATGCAATCGGTGCTTTACCAAGGGCCCTACCAAGGGCCCAATCAGATAAACTGTACATCATAGTGGGTGTAGACTACATGACTCGATGGGCAGAAGCAACGGCACCACCCGCATTACAGCCCAAGAGGTGGCAAAGTTCATTTTTGAGCATATCGTTTGCCGTTTTGGCACTCCTCTTGAGATAATATCAGATAGAGGACCAGGATTCAAAGGTGATTTGGTGGGAGAACTGATGAAGAAGTTAGGCATCACACGTAGGCATTCCACACCATACTATCCACAATGTTATGGTCTGGTAGAGAAGGTAAATGGAATGATTTGCAAAATCATCACAAAACAGGTGAACAACCACACAGGGGACTGGTATAAACATCTCATGGCAGCTCTTTGGGCCTATAGAACAACGTTCCGAACATCACTAGGTTTCACTCCTTTCCATCTATTTTATGGGAAGGAGGCAATTCTACCCATTGAGGTACAAATAGCCAGCTTACGAGTCTTGGCTAGCCAGACACACCGTCCAATTGTAAACCTCCGAAACCACTTCTTGGATCTAGAGAGACTCCAACTGGATAGGGAAGAGGCAATCAATGACTATGCAGCACAGGTAGAACGACGTCGGCTCACTTTCAATCAAGGGCTTAAAGAAAAAGGACTGAAAAAGGCATGTTAGTATTGCGATAGGACAACAGATTTGACACTAGGAAGGATAAGAAATTTCAACCAAGATGGTAAGGGCCATTCATCATCAAGAAACGCTATGACAATGGCAGTTATAAGCTGATGGAAGCAGATGGGAGAATTCACAAGACTAGGGTCAATGGATGGAGACTGAAAAGGTATTTTCTTAGGTTTAACCCAGAATTCGTGCTAGACATTCCAGAAGAGGGAGAACCCTCTAACTCTACAGCTAAATAAGCAGAAGAAGGGCTAGAAGCATGAATGCCTCTAGCCAAAGGGGGAGGGCTAATGATGGCCGACTTTCGAAAATCAAAGGAAGAAAAGAAAAAAAAACTTACTTTCCCCCCCCCCACTCTCATTACCCCCCCCCCCCCCCCCCTAGCTTATTTTTCCCCCTCCCGCCCGTCGACGGGCATTGGATAAATGACACCCCTCTCTCTCTCCCTCATTCTCCCTACATACCCCCCCCCCCCCCCCGGCCATGCGGAAGCTTTGAAGAAAAAACCCCCCGACCCCTCTCTCGTGCTCCCTTGGTGTGAGCCGCATGGAACCCCCCCCCCCCCTTTGGCCCGCTAATATTCCCTCCCCGACCCCTCCTCCCTCTTCCCCACCCGCTTGCCTCACCCTACCCTCGGCCTCATTCCCCCCCCTCTTGGCCCGCTGATATATTCCCTCACTCCCACCGATTGACTTGTTTCCCTCCCCTCGTCCTCAAGCTCCCATGCAGGACACTAGCACCCCCCGCCCCCCTCTCTCTCACCCACACATCCCCTACCCCACTCCAAAGCCTCACCCCTCCCTCTCCCTCACTCTCTCTCTCTCTCTCTCTCTCTCTCTCTCTCTCTCTCTCTCTCTCTCTCTCTCTCTCTCTCTCTCTCTCTCTCTCTCTCTCTATCCACAAGCCTCACCCCTCCCTCTCCCTCACGATCTCTCTCTCTTAGCTCAGTCCGCGGACTACCCTCCCTCTCCTACTCAGGCACTCAGGCCACGCAAGCAGCGGAATCCTCTCTCTTCTCTCCTTCTCACGGACAGCAGCAATAGGACCACTCTCTCTCTCTCTCACCATACACACACACACACACACAATTACCCCCCCCCCCCCCCCCCCCCCCCCCCCCCCCCCCTCCCCTCTCTTCCCTTCGAAGATGTGTGCCCAGTCCGTAGGGCTGCTCTCTCCCACCCGGGCGCTCACGCACCGCAACACAAAATACACACACACACCATACGCATGCACACACACACCGCACACACACTCATGCTCTCCCAATCTACCCCAGCATCCCCCCCGCCCATCCTCCCTGCGTAATTTGACAGACCGCCAGCCGTCAACCATAAAAAAATACATATATAAAAAAATACATATATATATATATATATATATATATATATATATATATATATATATATATATATATAAAGCTCCTTCCCACGCACGTTTTTGCACACACACATACCTATACAAAACACACACACCCGCCCTCATGCACGAATACACACACGCGCATATACGCACCGCACCACAAATACAACAAAGGAAAAAACGACTACGACATCGACCAATAAGGAAGAAGGATCCAAAGCGCGCGCCGCCAACAACAAAAAGAGAAAATGCACCAAAGGCATGCCCCGGCCGACTCCGAAAAGAAGTACCCTCGACATCGACGCACCAGCAGCACACCATTCGCCGACAACACGCAAACACGATGCCATCCCAATAATTTATAGGGTATTTTCATCATTATCTTCAGTTTTTACCCGAGCCAATGTAAATTTCCTTTTTTTTTTTAAATATCCTCTCTCTAGGTGATGGTCACAAAGGCCCGCCTAGAGATTCCCATCTTTTAATAACCTCCCAAAACAAAGCAAGGGTCAACCACACCGGGCCCACCACTTGCTTTGTCTCCCCGATTAAGCTTACCCTAACCACACTAGGATTACCATAATCCAAGCAGCCAACACCTATAAATTGGCACTGAGAGGTCACTATCGAGGGGGGCAATTCATGAGGAGCCAAGCATTTGTTAGAGTGTAGTGGGAAGGATTGACACCATCACCATCACGGGGAGGGGGTGTGTATGTTGGGTTTGCCTTGGGAATTGCACCATGCGAAGGGAACCACATCCATCTCTCGACTCCAATGGTCGATGCACACACGTATGCACGCTCTTGGTAGTGAGTATTCACAATCATTGAGTCTTCTTAGAGAACGCACCAAGTAGGTTGCACCACCTCCTCTCCCTACCTTTGTAAATATTGCAGAAATAATTTACCCTCACACCCCCTAGGGTTTTAATCATTTGCAAATCTCTCTCTCTCTCTCTCTCTCTCTCTCTCTCTCTCTCTCTCTCTCTCTCTCTCTCTCTCTCTCTCTCTCTCTCTCTCTCTCTCTCTCTCTGTGTGTGTGTGTGTGTGTGTGTGTGTGTGTGTGTGTGTGTGTGTGTGTGTGTGTGTGTGTGTGTGTGTGTGTGTGTGTGTAAGTTTGCGGTGTTCATATCATTGCGGTCTTGCGTCCTAACCGCTCAAAGCTAGGTGGTGCCCCCTGTTCACTTTACCGTGGCAGGATTGACGCGCGCCATTCGGCCCCCGGCGTTTTAGAGGCCGTCGGGGTTCGGGGTCCGCTTTGCATCTGTCATTATTAACAGCTAGTCGCTAATTGACACGCAAATCATGATCGTTATCAAACGACATCTGAATGCTATAAAACTTCTAGGACAAGTATATAAGACCTAAGCACACATGCTTATGGTCTCAAATCTCACTTGCAGTGAGTGGAAAAAAATGCGTTTATTAACAGTCCTCAGATTTTGACCTAGTCATTTTTGACTCCGAATACATCTAAATGCTTAGCAAATGATGCCCCGATACCCCGCCTATACTTACTTTGTGATTACTTAGCTTAAATTCCTACTTATGATAAAATTTAGGCAGTGGGTCGATAACATCAAATGCTATGATTTATCATGATATGCTTATGTCAAAGCGTAGAGCTCTTACGTGTGGTCGCAACGCAATAGACGGCATTGCAATGTGACAATCGACCAGGAAGATAGAAGCAAGAGAAGGAGAGAGGAGAGCGTCGTAAGCTCACATTGTGTATTTTATTATCTGAAACTTAATAAAAACTTTACAAAGTTGTCTTTTATACCTTAGCCAAGGTTCTTTAGGTCAAAAACTAATCATCCACGAGCTTCATGTGCTTGTTATGTCCTTACCCTTGGTACAGGACAAAACGTTGGGTCCTTTTGAATTGATGTTGGTGCCCTTGTAACAATATGAGGTACCTTGAGTTTTTGTTGAGCCAAATTTTCCTCCATGTGGGGTGGAGGGCACTTGGCCCTTGTTCTTGCATATCCTTGTAGAGTCTTTCTTTTACTTGCAACAGCTCCACCTTTATCATAGGATATGGAGGCAGTTGTTGATGCCACTGAGAATTGATTTGATTAAGAGTGAGTTGAGTTACATTCATATAGTTAAGTACTCTCAACTCCCAATCCATTGCCGCTTTCTATTCAGCGTCCGCTTCTTGAACAATTTGCTCTTTAAGTGCATCATCTTCAGCTTTAGAGAGATAAACCATTGGCATTTGTTCCTCGTCAGTGATTGATACCTGCAATTGAAAACTTTCTACATGCTCTTCAGTTGGTTATGTTTCTATGTAAGCGAATAAAATTGATGGTATCTCTAGAGTCGGTTGTTCAGATGTGCGTGCCTCCTCTAGAGTTTCCACATTCTCTTCCCTTAGCAACTAATTGGCCTTTTTCAATGCTTCTATCTCTTTAAGAAATTGCTCTTCCCTTTGCATGCGCATTAGGGGGAGGTCCCTTTTTTTCTCTTGTTCTAGCTTCAATTCTTTTTTTTTTCTTTTTAAAGTTTTGTAAACTTCATCAGTCCCCTTGAGTGAAGTGACTGATGGGTTTTTTCTTATTTGCTTTAGAAATGCTGCTTGGTCATTGATTCTCTGCTCTGAGTATTGCAAAGAAGTATTTTCTACATTCAATTGTACCTGGAGCTTTTGCATTGACTGAGTAGTGTTAATAAGTTCATTTGTCACTTGAGTCAGCTGCTGCTGCTCTTTGCTTTTACAGTCATCTAATAACTTTGTCAGAAGTTTCCCTTACCTTGACGTGTTGATGTTGTTCTGCTTTGTTCTTGAGCTCTTTGATTTGGCTTTGAAGAATTTTAATGATATTCATTCTGTCTTCAAGCTCTCCTTGGAGCGCATCAATCACCTGTTTAACTTCTCAAACTTTAGCACTGCGGCTAAGAGCTATTGTTTGCATTTTCTCAGTCATTAGCTGCATCTTCTTTTCATATTCATTGACTTGAGTGATAACTTCATCAGATGTGTCCCACTCTTTGATTCTGTTTGAAGCTCTTTGGAAGGTCCAGCCTCATCTTTGGTTGTTTTTGGTAGCTGCTCTTGAATGGTTTCCTTCTCTTTCTTTAACCCATATATATCCTTTTATCTCCATGATTTCATCTTATTGGTCAGTTGATGAAGAGCTTGGACTAGAAAGAGGCTAATCCCCTTGTTCAATATTGGGTGAGGGTAGTCTTGGAGACATCACCTCTTTTCATGTTGTGTTTCAGTTGGTTTCTTAACTTCTTCTTGCTGTGGTTGTTGAGCAGTTGATTCTTCTCTGGCTTTCTTTGATCTTCAACCAATGTCTCTTGTATTTTCAGGGCTACAGCTTCCACATACATCCTCTCTAGCATTTCTATAGGATCTTGTTGGAGATTCTTATTAGGGTTTTTGGTCCTAGTACCCTTGACTTCCCTTGGATTTTATATATCTAAAGTTTGTCCTACAGCTTGTTGACTTTGTTCATAAGCTTCCTTTTCCCTTTTGAACCTCACCTTCTTCTGTGGAGGTTCTTTTTTATTTGTGGCCAGTGCCTTTCTCATCATCTCTTCCCCTTATTGCCCTTTTCTCTTCATTATCAAAACTTTCTTCACTGTTGTGGGCTTCAGGTGAGCTTTCAGCTGACCTGTCTATCTGATGACTTCAATACTTGAGTGAATATGGTTGCCACAACATGATTTGGGTCGTGTACCTTGGTGGTTTCTTGGCGAGGGAGTGGAAGCGCTGGACGGTATAGGTGGGCGGGACTCTCTAATTGTTTTAGCATAAGGTCAGAGAAGGTGGCGGCGGATGTACTCTTTGTGAATGTTCCAACTGTTTTTCTATATGTGGCTCTCATTGTCACACCTTTTGTTGGCAGCTTTAGTGCTTCAGCCACTAGATCTTTGTTGATGACTAGCTCGACTTTCTATCCTTGGTGATCTGTGATCTGGGCAGATCCATCCTTTTTAATCTTTCGTAGTAGTTTGTAAGCCCTTTGAAAATCTACTCCACATGGTTCTTGATTATAAAATCCTTGAAGTCCCAACCTCATGTTGGCTTCTTTCGTAGCTCGCTCAGCTGCTACGTCATAAACTTCCTTCGGTAGCATTTGCAATCCACCTCACTTCCAACTTCACTTTTGAACTTTTTGGTGAAGATTGTGGTGTTATGCTCCTCAAGATGTTCTTTTGAGAGGTACGTTACTTTGGCCATTTTCATAGAACTGGGCTCCAACTGATATGGTGGCAGCTCTTGCAGCTTTTATTTTTGTGTCTTTCGCAACTTTGCTTTCTGAGTAGCTTTCATTGAACCTATGAGGAAATGTCATAATAACTAATATCTAATTCTCCTAAATGATTTTCTCATGTAAAACTCATTTAATATGGGGAAGTACCAAGGGAGAAAAAGCTAGATTATTAGAGTAAGGCTAGCAAACTGGTCACAGTAGGGGGCCCACAGTAGGGATCCAAAGAGGTACCATCTGCAGAAGAGCAATGTACAATGTACAATGTGCAATGTGCAATGAATGGGCTCCAAAGACCTTAGGGTTAAGCCCATTAAGACTTCCAAAAGGTTAAGTTCCAAAATTTCAAAGTGTAAGTCCAATGGTCAAATGTCAATGGAATTGGATGCTTTGTGTGTGTACAAAAGTCCAAATAGCTAGAGGACAGATTAGAGGGCGAGCTAGGAAGATGACAAACCTTGTGAAGTGACTAGACAAACACACACACACACACACACACACACACACACACTATACACCTAAGCTTACCCTTTCCACAAAGTAAACAAGACACATGTCATGCATGCAAAGAAACCCCCAATTCTTGCCTGAATCCTATTGGATTGACAAAGAGGTGGACCAATGAGGATTGAGCTAGTGTAAATACAATTTCTTATTTTAGAAATCCTTGATAAAAGAATCAATGAGAATTAATCTCCCAAAAAGACTATTGGATAGTCAAAAGGTCCAATGAGAAATAAGCAGCCCACAAATTTGCTTAATTCCTATTGGCCAGAAGACTAAAAGGTCTAACAACAATTTAGATAATTAAATTAATTATCTGAGCTTTTACAAAAGAGGAAAGGGGTGGACACTTTTCACAAGGAACTTGACTGGGCCTCTCAAATGCTATTGGCTAATCTTTTCACTGGCCAATAGGAAGCCAGCATGAGTAAAAATCTTGCTCAATTGCTTTTGGCTAAGCTTTTCAAGGGCCAATAGGAAGCCAGCATGAGTAAATTGCAAGAGGGGTCGACCAAGATGAGAGAGGGGGTTGATTTGTAAAGGTATAATTCCACACACACTCACAAAACTCATGTGTAGAGCAAGAAAGTCATCTCCTTCTCCAAGCTTTAATGGAAAGCTCAGCTTCTTCTCCAAGATTGGAGAATGGAGGCCTACACCAACAACTCTTGGATATGGAATGCAAATCCAACCAAGAGCCAAGATTCAATGCCATGCTTCTCTCCTCTATTATCTAATTACTAAGCTAAGCTAAGCTACAATAGTAATTAAGTGAGGAAATACTTCTTTCTCGTAAGAATACTCCTTCTTGCTCTAGATCTACTCTCATACCCCGCTAGCTCTCACCATCTTCAAAGGTGTGTGAGGTTTGGGTCTGAGACCAACAAGGAATTGATGTTATGTGTTATCACGTGTAAGTTTGGTGCATGAAGCTTACATCTTCATAGCACCAATGAGTTTTTACCAAGGAACACAAAGAATTGTATTGTACAAAGTCTCTCTCAATGGGAGAAGCTATAATACAAATGCCTAATGGAGGGGGGACCGGTCCATGTAAATCCGGTCCTCAATAGTTGTCAATTGTTCTATTTATCTCCCTCTTTCAAGTATTGTTACGCCAAACTAATTAAGTGTTATGCTAATGTTGCTATCTCCAACCAAGCACTCTTTTATGCTCATTAGGAACCTGCTCTTAATGAAATGCTCACTATGTTAAGTTATTTTCCGCTATTTACAAGCTTTATAGACCATTAAATGTTACAGTAAAAATACAGTTCCAAAGTTAGGAAATTCCACAAATTCTGCTCTGACATGCTCTTTGTCTGAATTGCTAGCAAATGATGTCCATTTTGCTTCAAACCAATTTTGGACCACGCATAGATGCATAAAAACATGTATAGATCAAAATCATACACTCTTGCAATCAAAGTACATAATCACGATTATTTATAATAGGGGATTTTTTCCATACTTTTGACTTCATAGGCTTGAAGAACATGTGATTTAGATACTCTGAGTGAATTGTGAGCTCATTTGAGTGTACAAGGTAGAAATGGTGCTATATTTGGTCTTCGGACTGTGAAACAATATATATGAAGGAATTTTCGATTTTTGAGATTTAAATGTGATCAAACTTGATTGGTAGACTTGTCACATCATCTACTTTGGTCCTATGATGTCAAAAATGAGATTTGGACTAATTTTGGCAGAAATGTAAATAATCGTGTTTATTTACATTTTCATCAACTTAAATATTTTTTTTCTTTCAAATTGGTTATGGACATTCTATAGACCCTCTGAGTGAGATATGGGAGGTTTTGGATCTAAAAATGTGACAAATAACTCAAAATTTGGACTGAAGAGCTTTTAGTGTGTTTTTTGACAAGATCTCAAAACTAGTGGACATTTTGGGGTCATACTTGACATGTGACATGAATTAGATGTGTACAAGAGATAAGTGAAGCATGAGAATGATTTTCAAGTCAAATTTGTAAAAAATTTAATAATTGCAATTATTTACATGAGCTGAAATTTATATTTGAACTAACATTTTTATGACCTACACAGCTTTATTACATCTAAAACATGTCCTAAAATGAGTTTGGTAAGATTTGGTCATGTTGGTATCATCTTGTGCTCTTGTCGACTCTGAAATTGTCGTTTTTTTGTTACCACTCGATGTGTAGAGGTGTTTGGTCACTGTTGAAGCCATGGACTTGCCCATCGTTACATAGACATGATGTTGCTCATTCATTTTGGGCTCATTCGGAGTCAGTTTGACTCCATATGTCAAAATTGACACTTTGTAGTCTACGAGCTGTTTCTTGCTCTTAGAGTGCTTTCATTGGCTATTTTCTTGAAACCATCTAGGTACATTGTTTATAGACCTTGTCTATATGCTACCCTTGAAGTCAGAATTCAATTCTGGCATGTGGCTCATTCTACGAGAAGTTTGCAAAAACAGGCCCGAGCGGTCTAATTTAGGCCTGTCACTTTTGTTCGTCGTTTTGATTGAGATTCAAAAAAATTTATGTCTGTTCGTCTTGTGCTCTTAATCATCCACGTATTTTCAGTTTCTCCATCTGAGCTCATTTGCTATTTAATATTAATTTTTGACGTGTTTATTAAAAAATCAAGAGAAATAATAAAATACACTAAAAAAAGCAAATTGAAAGATCAACAATTTAAAAAATCCACTGAAAAACACTATTTTTCTACTTTTTGGTGGATTTCTCCATTTTTAAGCTCAATATTAAGAAAATTTAATGAAAATAAGCCAAAAGGACTATTTTTTTATGTAATTTTTGATAGTATATACAGTATTTACACTCATCCGGGGAGATTTTATCACCTAAAATTCCTTAGTTGATGATTTTTAAGGGCAATATTTAGGAAATTTTGCAAAAACACGTTGATATCCAACTTTTTCTCCCTCTTCAAACATTACCCTTAATTAAACAATCATTTCTATACATAGCCATGGTTGGCTCTACCATGCTTTGAAGGTCAATGCAATCCAAATCAATATGCGGTGCAAGAGTTGGGTCTTGAGTAGTTAACTCAAGGGTTTCCCTTGTCGAGGTATCTTGTTGATGTCTTCTAAATAGCAAATTTTATAATTTATGTGCTCTTTGTTGATTGTACAGTCTGAATGCTTTGGCACACTAATTTCCTAAGCTTTTGGTAGCAATGATGACGGTTGTTGAGACTTAACTCTCCATTGGTATTTCAGTTTTCGGTTGATGAATTGTTGTGGTGGAGTTCCACTAATTTATCGGCTTTGCAGTTTGTGGAGAAGATAAATGCTCCTTTGGTTTCCAAACACATCGTGTTGAATTCTCTTGAGAAAAATGTTTTCTTCAGAGTTGTTAGATGTGAAACTTCCTTAAGTGTTGTAGATGAGTTTTTGGGCACCCAAATTTGAGATGGATTGTCTTTGAGTTGTGCTTTTGGTACCCAAATCTGCTTGACTCCTTGCATGCTGCTTGTAGCATTTGCTTGACTAGAGGCTAACGTAGATAGATTACTCCCTGGTTTCTTTTGTGGGCGACCTCTTTTCCATTCCTCTTTGCTCGGTGCAATTGAAACTAAAAGTCGTTCTACTTTAAGTGATAGCTTGAGTTGATTGGTGTCCCAATCTGGTACTACCTTGTATGTCCGCATCCATGAGATTCCAAAAATCATAGTTTCATTCATATGTTCATCTAGTATGCATATAAATTGATGAGGGCATGAAAATCCATTTACTATCACATTCAAGTTAACCACTCTCAATGTCGATGTTGGTTTTTTGTTGCATCCTTTGATAGCATATATTCCCAATGCTAAAGACTGATTCGTAGCTTTCTTATAAGTGAAATAACTGACTGCATTCATTCGTGCACCGGTATCTACTAATGCATTTGTGCTATGATTGTTCAATTGTAGTGTGATGCAAAGGTCAATTCCATCCAACCATTCATCATCCGTTGATACTGCATCATTTTGTGATTCCCATAGTCTTGTATCTGGTTCCAAAGTGTTGATGGGAACAGGATTTTGTTGATTATTGAAAGCATCTTTTCTCTTGAGTACTCAAAGTCGAGCTTCTCTTGAGCTTCATTCACAACCTGCTATCGTTTAATCTTTCTCTGCTTTGCTGCATACATTTTTTCTAGCAAATCATTGGTTAGTGGCAAATGGTACTCCTTTAAGCGGCATCCACTAATCCAGTTAGCCATTGGTTCACCATCTAAAGTGGACAATTTAACTGCTCCACTTGGAGATACATCTTTAATTTGAATGGTTGAGACCATTTGTATGGGAATTATGTCATAAACATCCTCATTGCAAAATTGAGTAGGCATAGATGTATTCACACACACATCCATTGTTGCCAAAATTTGAGTCCATTCAAATGGCACAAACAAATGCTCCGAAAAGGGCTCAGGTATGCTTCATCTACGTAATCCCTTTCTAAGATATATTCTTCTCATTTTAAACTCCCATTTTCTGAAGCTCCACACATCCAAATAGGTGTGTCTTTATTTAACCAAGATGGAAGCTTTGATTAAGCTGAAGAGAGTGAGTCAAATTCTTGAATGAGTGTTTTCATTACATCTCTATAAGTGTGATCCTTCAAATTAACCCTTGTGATTGATCCCACTTGCTTCAAGTACAGGTAATTATTTCCCCAATCTTGAATGAGTTGTACTTTCCGCATTAAGTGTGATCCTTCAAATTAACCCTTGTGATTGATCCCACTTGCTTCAAGTACAGGTAATTGTTTCCCCAATCTTGAATGAGTTGTACTTGCCGCATGAATGGACTTCCCAAGATGATTTCATAATTAAGTTTCTTTCCGAAGTCCACTATTGCAAAAGTATGTTGATAATCAATTCCACAGGAACGAACTATCACTTTTTCAAGCAGTCCTAGGGTTTTTTCTATGTATCCATCAGCCAATTGTAATTTCATTCAAGTTTGTCTAATGGCTGGTTTTCCGGATTCCCATACTGCTTTTGTGGCTATGACTATGCCTACCCCACTGTACAGTATTTCCATGGTTTCTACATCATTATATCTCACTGGAAGGGTTGTGTTTCCTTCTTCACCCTCTTAGTATTCTCCGATTTTGTTCATAGAGACGGATCTAAGCTCCTTGTTATCCAATTCATGTTTCAATTTACCCAAATTTTTTGTGATTAGCTCTATTATCCCCACTTTCTCTAGAGTTTTTTGTAAATCATTCCATAAATATGATATGATTTTTAACAGTTCTGCCAAGGTAAGAGTACATTGAATGGATGTTTACATGATTGAATGGATGTTCTCTACCTCTAGGGTTTGTTTTGCTCTTTTTACCTTAGTGGTTTTTCACATATGGACTCATCTTTGTTGTCTCCTAAGTAAGAGGGTAGTGTTTTTAGCGACAATGGCTTAGACATTCTTGATGCCTCAGAATCGCAATCCCCATATAAGGATTGTATATTTATATCCATATCAGGAGGTGAAGTGTCTAACCAAACTTCCTCTATAGGAGCTAATTTCAAAGTTATGCTCCAATCATTAATCTCTCTCACTTTTTCCCATAAATGTCCTAGATAATCTTCTTCTAGAAACGGAATTCCATCTAAAGAATCTTCACTATTAGGCATTATGAGTTTTGGCTCTTTAGTTTCAAGGTGGGGTTCTACCACCACTTTAGATTTCTCTTTATTGGTTTCTACCACAAGCTCCTCAGGTTTTGTTATACTCTCACGCTTGGGTTTTTGTTTTTCTAGCATTTCTTGAGTAATTCTTACCAAATTTGGATAAGCTTCAAGCTTAGCTGCTTCCATATTTGGAGAAGGATAGTTTTTCCATTTGTTTTTCATATTTGGGTCTGCTTTAAGCCCCGCTTGGAAAGCTTCCAAGACTGCATTGATTGGCTCAAAAATTTTGTCTACCAAAATTGATCCTGCAAATTTTATTCTGGTTTCCTTGATTTCACTCTCAGTTTCGTTCACTTTTTCTTGGAGTAGCTTTTTGGCTTTTTCCTCAATTTTTTCCTTTTGTTTTTGTTTTCTCATCTCATATCTTTACATCTTCTTTCCTTGGTCTTTTGCAAGGGCTTTTTAGTATTCTGTGATTCATCAAAGGAGTTATGTTTCTTTTTCTTAGCTTGGGCTTTAGTGATCACCTTGACTAGAACAATAGGTTCACTTTTCAAAGAGCTACTAGGTATCACTTGGACTACATTCACCACTGATTTTCCTTTGTTTAACGGATTCTTTGAACATTCTTCAAGGAAGTGTCCACCCCATTGTGTACAAAAAGCTTCAACTGGTTTAATGTTCTTGTCAGGTTCTGGGCATTCACTTTTCCAATGATCATTTGCACCACAATTATGGCAGTTTCCAGTCTTTCATGGGTCTTACCATTGGAGGTCTAACACCTTGATTAGCTACAAAGTACATCGGTGTAAGCTCTGGTGTAGCATAAGTCACAGGGTCTTCCATTGAAGGTGGATGTAAGCTCTCCTTCTGTCATTACTATAGATGGACTAGGCTCAACATAAGGTGTAACAAGTGCTAGTGCTTGTTCATCTATAACTCCTTCTGAATGCATGTACTTTACAGGCACTGCATTATGTCTAGGAAATGGACATTGTTGACCCAACACTGATTGTGGTCTTTCCATACCCATTGATGGTCTTTGTGTTAGGGCCATATTAGGCTGCTATTTGTACATGGGTTGTCCTTGTGGTCTCATAGGAAAATATTGAACATTTACATCGTACTTTGGTCAATAATAGCACGCTTTGTCCATTTATCCTCAATAGCACACCATTTTTTCAGCCTAATTAGTTGTCCCTATTGAGGTATTCCTTGCCTAGGTCCCCTCATAGGAGCTTTCTGCATGTTATTCATCATTTTGTTCATCCTTTTGAGCATGTCTTATATGGCTGTAAGTGGTGTTGCAGCAACTGTTCCCACTTGTGTTGGTTTTGTGGATGTTGTTTTCTCAATCTAAGTATCCTTCGGGACATCTCCTTCATTGAAAATATCACAATTGGCTCCCAAGTCAATTGTATCTGATACACATGCTTCTAGGGTCGTATGCTTCTTGCTATACAGTATAGCATGAAGTTCTTTCCTGAGCAATCCTTCTAGAAATAATGACACTAATCTTTCTTCTACTGGTATTTCTAATTATAGGCATCTTGCAATGTATTGCTTCATCCTAATTGCACAATCCCTAACAGACTCACCTTGTTTCTCTTTGAAGCTATAGATTTGAGCTACCGTGGTATGTTTGATCCCAATTTTCGAACATGCAGTTACAAATCCCTGAGCTAATATATTTAAATCCATGATTGCCCTTGGTGGAATGTTTTGGAACCATGTCAAATATTTTCCTTCTAAATTCATTCCAAATCCCTCAAATTGAGTGTGGAAATCAAATATGCGTTCTGCTCTTAGCACTTGCTTGAAGCTAGCTAAGTGATCATATGGATCCCCAGATCCAATGTTTTTTTACCCATTTTTAAAAATCGGCCGATTTGACACGTCTATTCGGCTTAGCTCCAACTCTTCTGGCAGGTGGTCCTGTCTTGAGTCCTTCAAACTAATCTGTTGGAAATAGTGACTCATGTAGCCCTACACTGGCTCTAATGTCATTCGGTTTTTTTGTTATGAGGTAGGTCTAGATTTTTTAGCATTGCTCTCAAAAGATTTCTTGTGGAGTTCCTCTCTTGGGATAGGATCAAGTCCTTGTCCCAAAATCCAGTCTCTTATAGAGTATCCTTGGTATCTGGTTTGTTCTACCTCCTCAAGACTCATCATAACAAAGTTATTGTTATAACAATCTCTAAATAGGTAAGATGCTAGATCTTTTGGACCCTTGTCCTTGATCTTAAAGATATAGATGATCTTCATGGGTGTTAATTGTCTTGGTTTGGCATGAAAGGTCCATAAAGATCCTTGATATTCCTATCCTCCCAGCACTAGATTCCAATCCTAAGATTATCAATGCTAAGCTATTTCAAAGGTTTCAGATCAACTCGATTATATCCCTTGAATTTTAAAGTTGGTGGACCTTCTTTTGTTGCCATACTCGGTGTCATTAAATACCTAATATCTAACCAACCCAAATGATTTTCTCATATTAAATTGATCATTTAATGTGGGATAATAAACAGGAACAAGGGTTAGAATATAGACATGTGCTTACGGATATATCTCAACACGGGGCCAATGGTAAAGGGGCCCAAATGAGAGATGGTATGTCAAAGAGCAAGGTTAACTAATGGAGCTTAAAAGACCTTAGGGTTAGCTTCATTAAAGACCTCCAATGGTTAGTGTTAAAAGTCCTTTGATCTTAAGCAAGCTAGGGCTATGCTTGAGGTGGGAACCCAACCAAAAATTTCATTTGACCTTAGGCAAGATAGGGTTGAGCTTGAAGTGGGAACTCCACGTAAGATGCTTGTCATGATTTCTGACTAAGGTACTTGAGGTACTTGTCATACTTAATGAGGAAGTTGCTTCCTATGCATGGGGGGGGTAAGATGCTTGAGTCAAAAAGAGACCCTACACACTTAATGAGGAAGTTGCTTGAGAAGCTTATGCATGGGGGGTAAGATGCTTGAGTCAAAAAGAGACCCTACACACTTAATGAGGAAGTTGCTTGAGAAGCTTCCTATGCATAAAAGTCCCAAAGTTAGGGGAATCTTTGACCTAACCTTCCACTCACCCAAGGGGCACCCCTTTTCTAAAAGGGCACATGGGACACATGTCAGACTCTCACTAAGCTTAACCACATGGTGTGCTTGAATGCTACTGGTTGGGCTAAAGAGGGGTCCAATGAGCTTCTACTTCCATCCAAAAAATATGTAGATATTTTCAATCTCTCTCTCTCTAAGGGGTAAGGAGGACACTTGTCAAAAGACTACCCATGTTCTTGACTTCATGCTGCATGTGATTGTCTAGGGGGAGAGGGGTCCAATGAGCTTGCAACATGTAGAAAAGTCACCACTCGCCCAAACCAAGAAAGGGGGGTGCTAGGGGGATATACTCCACACACACACTGATTTGCAGGGGCATTCTCACTTGGTGAAAGTTGAGGAACACCACGTCCTTCTCCAAGCTTGTGAGAAATGAGAGCCTACATCAACCCTCTTGGCTATGGAATGCAAATCCATCCAAGAGCCGTGATTTAATGCTTAAGTTTTCCATCTTCTCCATCTCCATTACTATGCTATTATGTATGCTAGCAAGAAGAGCAATGATAAGTGAGGAACTATTTCTTTCTCCTATGGAATGTTTCTTCTTCCCCTTCCCTACCCTCATTCCCCGCTAGCTCTCTCCACCTTTGAAGGTGTTTGAGTCCTTGGGACTGAGGCTTGGTATAGTTAATTCTTTCTACAAGTTTATGTTATGCTTGTGATGCATGAAGCTTTCCATCTTCATTGTATCACGTAGGTCACAAGAACACAAAGTTTGTATTGTACCAAGTCTCTCTTGATGGGAGAAACTATAATACAAATGCCTATTGGAGGGGGGGCCGGCTCCATATGAATCTGGTCCTCAACTATTGTCATGTTCTCTACACTCTCTCTCTTGCAAAAGTATTGTTCATGCCAAGTTAACTAAGTACCATGTTTATGTTGCTACCATCAATTAAGTTCACCTGCTATGCTCACAAAGTAATCTCTCAAAAGTGCTTCACCTAATTTCCTAACTCCGCTACCCTCAAAGTTCATAGGCCATTTTGTAATAGGTGTGGCTGCCTATTACGAAACTGTGCTCACAGAAATGCAAGAGAGGGGAGCACTGCACAGCATTAGAGAGAGAGAATGAGAGAGAGAAAGAGATAGATGTTCACGTCCGCAGCCATAACTAATTAGATTGGTTATTGTGTATATTTACAAAGGTCACAAGAGGCCCTTCATATAGGTTAGTCATGTCCCCTCGCTCCTCATGACTCATGCCTCTTGGCATCCCCCCATTCCTAGGTAAGGTTCCCACCATACGGCCAAGGCATCCTAACGGCTAACACTTGGCACGCACGGTGGATTGTGTGAACCCTCAAATGCATCCCTTGATTAGAAGTCAAGTGCCCTGGTTATGTGCAAGTGCTCTTTTACAAAAAAATTTACAAATCTTTTTAGGCATAGCCGAGGCAGAGAACCTCAAGTGCAAGAAGTATGAAACAATTGATATATTTTCAATAACAGGAACGGGAAAGGAAATTATGTCTTTTCTGCAGCATACTGGCAACCACAACACTTTTGGATGTCCCTTCATGAATTTGATGCCCGGTCATAGATGCTCCATTCGCTCTTTGTCGATATGTCCCTATGCCGCATCAACCTTCATCTCTTGAACATCACCAATCTTGGTACAATTAAACTTCTTGCACAATGAAGAGCAAGCACAACAATTTTCCCACCGCTTCATTGTTGCTAGCACTTGGAGTATCTCCGCAATCTGGATGCAGAAAAGATCTGACCTTGGAACACCGCACAGCGCAGCTCATTTGAGTATTAAACACCACATCAAACACCACATCAAACCCCGCATCCGGCTGCTAACTAAAATATACTTTGCTGTGATGACTTTTCTTGAGTTTCTGAAACATGCGTACACCGGCGTGCTGCACTGTAGTCTGTATGGCAAGAAACCCCGCAAGGCGCATTTGAACCAAGGTCCAAAATCGTGAAAAACACCGCAAAATTGACCTCTCCATTTGGCACCACATTTCTTCCTGACACCGCACTTTGACTTCGTCTGCAAACATTCCGTAATGCTTGTTGACCACACAGATGCTCCATTGCTTTTGATGCTTCTTTGGATGCACGCTTCGTTCCATTTAGCTGCACGCTCGACAAACCACCCTCTACTGCTCCCGTCCGCACAAGGTCAGGGCTGCTCTCTAATCAAACATACGTGCCACAGCCACGACTCCTCTCTCTCTTGTCAGAGACACCGCGTTCCTTCTTTTGCTCTCTGGAAAGATGCCCCTAACATACACAGAGGATCCTTTTTGCTCTTCCAACCCCCCGTCGATGGCCCCTGACAGCTCCCATGCAAGGGGTGGCCCTCCTCAAGCAGCGCCACTTGGTGCTCCTTCTTGCAGTCAGGCCACCATCGCTGCCCACTCCCACAGTACCCACTCATTGTACCGCACCGCCATGGCCGTCACCGGCCATCTCGCACTTGTCCCAGGTGCCAAGCTTGATCATAGAGGAACCGCAACTTGCAATTAGCTCTGCTCACTGGTCTGGCAAAGTTGCGCAACTGAACCCTTATTGCATTTGAAGCTTTGCTAATGAATTGATCGTCTGATGTCCTTTGCTGCACAGGCACCGCATACCCGGCTACACATTGCATACGGTACCACACAGCCTCGCCATGACTCACCTGCTCGCCCGCACACTGCACCCGACAAAAAATTGCACAGTAAATGTCTGCATAGCAAGGACTCCACAGGGGCCCACCAAAGGTATCCCCTACAGTCCGTCGGACGAACATGATCCGCACCAGTTAGCCATAAACATGCAGTCGCATTAACTTCATCCTCACCGATGTTGCACTCTTCGCAAACTTCCACATCATTCTGGAAAGTCATATTAAATACCCCGCAGCACTTTGAAGTTCGGTGACTGAGACTCGCGATGCCTTCCAACGGCTGCTGTGGAAATCCTGGTCTGCAAATGAATGGAATCTGCATGACCATAGACCACCCTTGCCCGCCTGCGCAACTGCTTCCAGAAAACCATCCTCTCATAATTGTCATCACCCCCAAGAGGGAAAGGTGGCGTGTCTCCAGGCACTCGTCATCACCCATTATTTCTGCAATTCCCAAATGATTGTGCGTGTACCAATAGACTCAAGCAGTAGCATATGCACCTCCATCATCACCAAGGATGGAGATTCGATCAACTACGTGGTCGCCAAGTGTAATAGGCGTGGCTGCCTATTACGAAACTGTGCTCATAGAAATGCAAGAGAGAGGAGCACCGCACAGCATTAGAGAGAGAGAGAGAATGAGAGAGAGAGAGAGAGATAGATGTTCACGTCCGTAGCCATAACTGATTAGATTTGTTATTGTGTATATTTACAAAGGTCACAAGAGGCCCTTCATATAGGTTAGTCGTGTCCCCTCGCTCCTCATGACTCATGCCTCTTGGCATCCCCCCATTCCTAGGTAAGGTTCCCACCATACGGCCAAGGCATCCTAATGGCTAACACATTTCCATTACATTTGGAATTATTGTATTCACTTTTAACCCCCATTTGTCGATCTATCACATCAGGATTTTCAACTTATACATAGTGAGTCCCGTTTCTATCCATATAAATTTTTCCTTCTTTGTTTTCCCTTATTTCCACTTCAAACTCTATGTCATGGTCATCAATGCGAATGGCATACTCTTCATTGGGTGAAAGCATGACTGGGTGAACACCAAAGCTGTGTCCGGGACATCACTATTTTGCAAATTAATAACTGTAATATGTTTGATAAAGATAGAAGAACCCAAGGCGTGTGATATATCATTGGATAGCTCTTGAAGAGGAGAATCTAAAAAGCTGTTTGGCGCCAAATTTAGAATTAATTTGCCAAAATTTGGCCGCACGCCACGTCTAATAGTGTAGCTATTCAAAACTAGTAATCAACCCATAAAAGTGTACCACCCAGTCATGCTTTCACCCCATTAGGATCCAGGTGAACTTGAGCCCCATAGACATTAGTCTTATAAAAGGTGAGTTTGTGCTTATATCGCATTGTTGTTCCGGTTCCGACTGAGTCGAATAGGAAGACATTATAGATGTTGAGTCGGAATAAGTGTGTGGGACTTGTTCAAAGATGTGCCCAATTGATCACCTTCATTCACACTCTCTTCGGTGGAAATCCTACTAGCGGTCTCTCCAAGTATGCCCGTATTTGCTAGTGTACGACCAGATCTAAGGTTCATATAGACTTTTTAAGCCCTGGATAGAGTACTTACCGGTGGATTGGATTATCCATTTTTTTACTTCACTTGAACTCAGCTCCCAATTCTTTGCCTGCAGCCTAGTTCCTATGATAGTTTTAACCAAGTTAGCTGTTTTCTCTCAAAGACTGTACAATTTTTGCTAACTATTATGATGGGTCTGTGTATATCACTTCAATCTAAGCTAAGTGAGTCAACAAATGAGATTTCTAGATTCTACCCTTGCAAAGAGCTAAAGGACTATTTTGCAACCTAGAAACTGAGTTATCATGTATTAATTTTGATCCGATGGAACCCAAACCTCACAAGTGACTTTTCAAACTTTTTTTGCCATATAAACACCTTGTTGTAGTCTCTCGATAATTTTCATTGAGTTTGAACAAGATTTGTGCAAGTTACCAACTGTTTAGTGTTCACAGACTCAGTTTTCAAGAATCTGACTTAGGTCTCACCTTTGTGATCCAAATTTCACCAAACTTGATATGAGTTGTCTACTTGATGTGCTTAGCCCTGTGGTATACTCAATTGTGCAAAAAAATCTATGGGGCAGATGTAAATAATTGCGATTATTTACTTCTGGGAATTTTAGCTCTTTTTTCTTCCAAGTTGATGCAAACAGGTAAAGCAAATCAACATAAGCTCCCTAGCAAAGTTTCACAAAGTTTGGATAAACCCTGCTCAATTTGTCAATTTATTTTGTGTCCACAGACTATCTTTACAAAATTGGCCACAATTTTCACTATAAAGATCCCACCTTTACCAAATTTGATGTCAGCGTTCAATACAACATGCCTAAGCCTGTGGTACTGCCATTTGACTAAAAACACTTTGATTTGGGGCAAATGTAAATAATCGCGATTATTTACATCTGGAAAATTTTGACATCTTTCTGGACATTTGATGCTACACACTGAAGAAACACTTCAAGATAAGCCTCTGAGCCAAGTCTCATACAAATTGAAACAAATTATCCAAGTCAAACACAATTCCTCAACAAACAATACAGACTTCAGTTTTTCCCAATTTTTTTGTCTGTTTTGTGATCCAAA